>NW_017728948.1:47229734-47269396 GCF_001723895.1 Crocodylus porosus
GGGGCATGTGGGCCTTGCAGGGGGAGTGATAGCTCCTGTGGGGGCCATTTGGCCCCTGCTGGGTGGTCGAATCCCTTGTGTGGGGGCCATAGCCCCTGTTGGGGGGCTGAAATTCCTGTTGGGGGGCTGTAGCCCTTGTGTGGGGGCCATTGCCCCTGTGGGAGGGTAGCAAAATATATATTAATGAATTCACAAAACATGTATTTAGAGTTCACTTTATTATTATGATAAGAGACTTGCTTTAACACTGTAAGATATATCAATAAAACATTGTCCAACTGATCGCTGTCTCTGTCTCACTCTCTCTCTCTCTCTCTCTCTCTTAATAGTGGTCTTTTGTTTTACTTGTGGAGGGACATGAATTTGGGGATATTTTACAGAGTGACTTTGGGATTTTTTTTATCAGGGATTTTTCAATTTTCCAATAGGGAACACAAGAATTCCTGCTAGGGAGGCCAGAGGTAGGACCCTGCCTGCTCAGAGCTGGCACCTTGGACCCATCTGGCTGTGGTAGACCTCCTGGCTAAATGGGGCCAGGAGGACATGCTTTGACAGTTCAAAGCAGGCCACCACACCTGGAACATCTTCCAGGCAATAGCTGCCTAGATGGCCAGGCAGGGGCACGTGTGGCAGTAGTGCTGCACAGAGGCCAACCCTGCAACCACAGTCTACTGGCAGCTGGCCCAGAGGGCAGCTGGCCCAGACTGCTGTGCAGTCCCCATTTGGGTCTGAAAGGTGCACAGCAGGTCATAGCCAAACAGCAGCCCTTACTGCCAGACTGCTGCAGTGGGTAGAGGGTGCAGGGAACTCTCAGGGCTGCTTCAGCAGTGCAGCTGGCACAAGGGGTAGTGTCCCCAGGTACCAATCGGCTGGGACCTAGAAGCTCCTGAGAGCAAGTAGCCCTGAGCTACTTGCCAGGGCAGTTTTTTGTACAGCTGGGGCCAGGACAGGGCAGCTTTTTATCGTGCTGGAGTCAGCACAGGTGCTGGCCCCAGGCTCTAGTTCTCCCTGGCTGCAGATCTGGGAGGAGGCAGGCAGGGTTATTTTGCCCCAAGAGGTACAATTTGTTCCACACAAAAGTGCATGCCCAGGCACGTGCACTGAGGCAAAAAGCCCTGGTTCAAATTTGCACTGCTTCTATTTGGGCTGCGGCAAGTGCAAATGCTTGCATGTATGGATGTGCCCTGTGGGATCAGGGAAGGGTAAGGGAAGGCAACAGCATCAGGAGCAACCGCAAGCACCATTGGCATAGTTGGGGTAGGCACAGGCTGCTAGATGGGACAGGAGAGTATTTACCTCCACACACAGTGGGATCTCATGGCACACTCCACTGCACTCATGGCACATTAGTGTGCTAAGGCACAGAAATCACTGCATTAGGTACTATATTAGATGATGCATTAAATGACAGTTAAAATCATATCAGGGGTTTTACAAAGGAAAAATTATTCAGGACAATTTCCTAGAACTACATGAACTTGTAGCTTTTTGGCTCAAAATATTTTATGTAGTGAGCTATCCTTCACATTTATGCAGAAAAATACCTCTCGACTGTCTCCAGGAATGAAAATTTTTGTTTTCTATATGGATAAAAACTCCAGAAAAAATTGTGAGAAAATACTAAATTACACACAGTACTTAAAAAAAATCTCCTGCCACATTGTATCAAAGCAAGTGGCTTGATGTTTGTAGGCTGATTTGCTAGCTAGTTCCCTTAGCACTTTAAAACTTTCAACGTAAAGCATGTGAAGTGAAATTTATGAACTACATTAAGTACTAAGGAGGAAAGGTCTAATCCAATATTTTTAAGAATCTAGTGCAGTGGGGCAATGCATACAAATAGTCTAAATGAAAATAGTGGAGATGCAGTGGAGAAAGGAGTAAATAATTACTTAGGGTAACAGTTCCAGATCTTTGGAAAATTCTTTAATTACTTACTAATTGATGGCTAGGCTGGGGTAGGACTGTTGAGCTATTAGAAAAATCAAGGAGGTAACTGTTTAGAAAATGAATAATGGATCTATCTGTACTAAAAGTTAGTGGATTCCTAAAGAAGGACAAGATGAACCCAACACATGTCTAGACAACTTATAGGGGTGTAGGTTGTAGCCATATTGGTCTAAAGACATAAGCAGATAAGATTCTTTGGGTAAATCTGATAACCTTTATTAGATTAATTCAAATGTTGGAAAAATTTTTTTTAGCAAGCTTTCACCCTTCGTCAGACTGAGGAAGCATCTGAAGATGGTCTGTGCTCTTCCTGGATGGAGTGGTAAAGCACCAGAGGCCAGCTGGTATGCAAGAAAGCCAGTCAGTTAAAATGTAAATTGAGGTGGTCAGTAGATGAGAGACAGGTGTGGGGGAGGAAGGGGGAATGAAGGTGATTGTAGTCAAAGGATGTGAGAGAGGAGGGTGAGAGGAGGGAAGGGGGGAGGGAATGAGAATGGCTGGTAAAAAGTGGAGGGTTTACGTGGGAAGTCATGTTAGGTAAGTTATATTGTGTCATAAATCCAAAGACAACTTATGGAAGTTAGAAATACAAGAACTTTGGCTTTTCTGTTTTTGAGTAACATTGCTACATAGGAATGAGTTAGGTCTTTTTTGACACAGTCCTTTTGATAAATGCCAAAATATTAGACACTGGAAAGTTAAGCTCTCTCTTTTATCTGGGATATAAGCAGAGGCAACATAAGTTTCCCAACACAATACTGCCAAATGAGAATCTCCACTAGGCTTCAATCTCCAGACCCTTTCAGTATGGGAATAGACTCCTTCCTGAGACTGATAACAGCAGGATCATATAGTGCTAATTGTAGCAGAGACTTCTATGATCAGAAAGGCAAAGATACAGAACAACCTGCACCTGGTGAAGGAGGTTAAAGACAACAAGAAGAGATTTTATTGGTACCTTGGACAGAAAAAGACGGACTAAGGAAGCTGTGGTTTCACTGTTAACTAGCTAGGGGGAACTCTTAACTAAAGAAGCAGAGAAGGCAGAGCTACTCAATAGCTACTTTGCCTCAGTTTTCACAAAAAATAAAATAAAATAAAATAAAATTGGTTGCAACCAAACACCTAATAAGGATTATTTGGATGAAGAAAGGGGCCAATTTAGGGATGAGACAACAAAAGAAACAGTCAGAGAGCTTTTGGTGGTCCTGGGTCTAGTGCTGTTCAATGTGTTTATTAATGATTTGGATGCTGACACAGATTGATCCTTGAGAAAGTTTGCTGATGACACAAAACTTGGAAGGATTGTGAACATGGGACTGCAATTCAGAGGGATCTCAACAGATTGGAAAACTGTGCTGAAGCCAACAGGATTAAGTTTAATGGAGACAAATGTAAAGTGCTACAACTCAGGAAGAATAAAACCATAAATACAAAATGGCTGGATAGCAGCACTGTAAAGAAGGATCTGGGAGCCTTGGTGGATCACAGACTCGATATGAGCCTGCAGTGTGATGCAGGTGCACAAAAGGCAAATGTGGTTTTCAGATGCATCAATAGAAGCATTAGGTGAAAGACACAGGAGGTGATGGTGCCTTTCTCCTCGGTATTGGCTAGACCTCATCTGGAGTATTGTGTGCAGTTCTGGGCTCCACATTTTAAAAAGGACGTGGAGAAGTTAGAAAGGGTCCAGAGCTGGACAACAAAGATGAAAAAGGGCTTGGAAAGCAAGTCACATGAGATGATACTGAAGGAGCTAGGCATGTTCTGCTTGTGGAAAAGGCACTTATGAGGACTTGAAGGGCTGCCATAAAGAAGAGGGGAAAGACCTTCTTTCTCTTGCTTATGAACCAATGGCTTGAAGTTAGAGCAAAATAAGTTTACACTGGATATCAGGAAAAAACCTCTTCACGACCATAGTAGTGAGACAGTGATATAAACTGCCTAGGTGAGTTGTGGACTTTCATCACTGGAGGCGTTCAAGAAGAGATTGGGGTTGATATAGGCATAGCTATATCAATGTTTTACTATGTGTATTTCCCATGCTTTTGGGCTTTTTGATTGTCCTCTTTCACTGTTTCAGCTGCATGTATCAAGGTGTTTTTAAGTCATCCTCAGAGGCTTGGGTGTTAGCTGCAGCCAAAGCAGGGGATTTTGACTGAGGCGTGCCAATTCTCCTTCTGGGACTAAAGTCAGAGATTCATGGCTAGAGGGTTGCCCCTCTATTCAGGGTCAGACCAGTTGCCATATTTAAGGTCAGAAAGGAATTTTATCCCATGGTTATCCCATGGTCAGATTGGTACAGACTGTGGGGATTTTAGCCTTCCTCTGTAGTGCATGCAGGGTGGGGGAGAGGAGCGGTATCTACCTGGGATCTCTTGAGTGTATATTAACAACATTTTATAGAGGAAGGACATTAACTGCCTGCTTTACCTGTGACAGGTGAGGACGTTATGTCTTGTGTTTCGTCAGGAGGTTGGCAGTAGTTCTACAAATAGTTTAGATTATGGATTATATATGATGGTTTAGATATGGATAATCCTGCCTCAGAGAGAGGATTGGATTAGATGACCTTTGTATATTCCTTTCAGCCTTACTTCTTTATGATTGTATAATTAGGGAATAAGTCCATTTGTTCACTAGGAACCAGGCAGAGACCATTAACTCACTTTCAGACAGACCTCTAAGAGAAACCTTCAATTACCATCTTAAATGCTAGCAGAAGCAGAACCCAAGTAGCTCCTACCTTCTAATGTGGGCAGGGGCCCACTATGCTAGGTGCTGTCCAGCTATACCGTACCTCTCCCAGTTCAAATTGTAAAATTCAGAGTGCAGAAGAATGGAGTCTTGTATTTTATTACTGACATACCACATCATCAGTCACCTCTCACTTCAGAGGAAAGTGAAATTATACATTACATTAGAATTGTGGGATTAGGCTTTTTCTTCTGTTTTCTATTCATTACTTTGCAGATTTTTCTTTTACAAATCTATTCACAAAGACAGTTCATTAAGAAGTGTAGATAATGTAGAAAAATTAAGAACTGAAAGGTTAATATATATAGATTCTATTCTTCTCATACATACATGGTAACAAAATGCTAAACTGAGAGTACCAAGCACAAAAGAAAGTCAATACTTATTATATTCAGACTCAGGATGGTCAGATAAATATGATCATTTTTTGACACATTTGCCAATATATCCTTCCCTTCCTCCCTTTAGCAGCTGTCTTGTGAAACCTGATGGCTAGACATAAAGGGCCAAATACATCCTTGATGTAACCTAAATGGAATTATATCAGGTTCACTGTGTTGAGTAAAGAACTCAATTTGATTGAGATCTTTGCTGTGTTAGAAGATGCTACAGAGATTAGATTTACCACAAATGTTTTCAAAAGGTACCCACAGGTACCTTAGGAAAGGCAGAGTTAGGTTTTTTTGGACATTTCTTTTAGAAAGAAATATTTCTGTACACAGATGTAATGCATAAGAGAGTGCGTTTGCTGTACAGTGGAAAAGTACATATTATTCATGACTTCAGTAAGGATTGTTGTGTTTCAGCTACCTTTTGACTTTTTAAAACAATCTAAAATAACACAGAAAAGGTTGCATGATTGCTGCAGAACTGAAAACCTTCATTGTATTACACCTTATATAGATAACATACGCAAGATAAAGAAGATTTAAAAAAAAAAATGAAGGAATTCTGTTAAATTTTGACTAAAGTTGACTTCCAAGGTCTTCTGACCAGCAGAACTCCTAGAATCCTGACACCAGAAGGCTTGCAGGAACTGGATATTGAAGAACAAGATAAATGAAGACTGATACTCTCAGGGACGAGGAATCTTTGTTTGTTCAGCACCCAGCAAAGAAAGGCCTTGTTCCTGCTTGGTCTTCTAGGTGCCAGAGTACTATACCCCTTCTTTAAATTTGAATTGCATTTTACTTTTAATTGGATCTTCCATATAGCTAGGGACTTGCCGAATCTGCTGTTTGGCAAATTTCAGCACAAGACTTTACAAACATTGAAAGAATTATTTCTCCTGTGAGATTATATATATTCTTTCAACACCAAATACAAAGAGTATTGAAGTCATGATGTAGACACAAAATGGTTACTCTGCTGCATCACGGTGGTATTTTGCAGTTCCTGTGAAGCAGGGTCTGACATGTCCTCAGCCACCATGAGGAAGGAGAAGGAGCTGGCCAGCTGGCAGGCATCCCTGAATGGGTCCTGCCAAAGATCACCCTTTCGCATTACTTTTCAGTGGTGACTGAGGCAGGGATAGAGGGTCTTTCTTCTACTTTTTTGTTACAGTTCTTTTGGAATTTAATATTATGTTTGCTGGGAGGAAGGGGAAAAGGGTGACAGCTGTATCCCTCTATAGGTGCGAGGGTGTGCACTTGGAGGGGAAGATGTGGGGTGAACCTTCCTTGGGATTAAAGGAGAGTGGTGGAAATGGTCAGGAAGGGAGTAGGTGGGGATAAAAAATGTTCCTTATATGTAAATGTGAGCCATGGTTGGGAGGCATTGTTGGGAGGGTTTCCTTTTGTGGGGATCTGAATGAAGAAATGGTGATTGCGGGGAAGGGGATGGTTGAAATTTTCAGGGTATTGTTCTTTGGGGTGTTGTTTGGGGAATCATCTCTGCCGGTTGTTTATTATAGCCTAAGACTTCTGAATTGGGTGGCATATAAATCTAATAGATAAATTAAAATGCTCTTTGTATTCGAAGTAACAGAGAAATGTAAAGTTCAGAAATGGCTGAACTGCTAATGAATAAAATTGTCTTGTATGATTTCTCGTAGGAGAAATGTAACAGCAAAACTCTTGGCAATGAGGTCCAATGTCTAGAATTCATTTGCATCTAGGCCTTTTGTGCTCTGCAATTCCTTTGTGGCTTACAAATTTGGCAAGTTGAGTACATGATAGCTTATTTTAAAATTCAAATAATACTGGACTATGTCTGTATTATGTAAGGACTCACTTTTCATGATGTTATTTCCCCTCTGGGGATACTGTTTGTTTACCAATTCTAAGTCTTAATCCATTTCAAAGATTCACAGAATTTTAGGGCTGGAAGAGATCTCGTGATATCATCAGGTCCAGCCCCCCTGCTCTGGGCAGGAAAGACTTCTGGGGTCAAATAACCCTGGCAAAGTGTGTGACCAGTGAGTGTCCTTTTGAAGATCTCCTGGGTAGGTGCTTGCACCACCCCCGCTTCCTATAATCACAGCTTGGAGCAGAGATGCAAATATCGTGAAAAGCCAACACATAGGCACTCTAGTAGCAAATTCCACAATTTCTATGATAATCACATTTTCACATTCTTTTTGCTTAAAGGGTGATTCACCAAGGACAAGTCATGCCTGACCAGCCTGATTGTCTTCTATGATGAGGTGACTAGTTTTGTGGATGCAGAGAGACCAGTGGATGTGGTATACCTTGATTTTAGTAAGGATTTTGATATGATCTTCCACCACATTCTTGCAGGCAAGCTAAGGAAGTTTGGGCTGGATATATGTACTGTAAGCTGGATAGAAAACTGTCTGGAACATTGGGCTCAGAGAGCAGTAATCAATGGCTCAATGTCTAGTTGGCAGCTGGTATCAAGTGGAGTGCCTTAGGGGTTGGACCTGGGGCTGGTTTTATTCAGTGTCTTCATCAACGACCCGGAAGATGGCATAGGGTGCACCCTCAGCAAGTTTGCAGATGATACAAAGCTGGAGGGAGTAGTAGATAGGCTGGAGGGTAGGGCTAGGATTCAGAGTGACCTAGACAAATTGGAGGACTGGACCAAAAGAAATCTCATGGGGTTCAACAAGGACACGTGCAAAGTCCTGCACTTAAGACAGAACAATCTCATGCACCAGTACTGGTTGGGGGCTGACTGGTTGGGCAGCAGCTCTGCAAAAGTGGACCTGTGGGTTACAGTGGACAGTAAGGTGACTATGAGCCCATGCTGTGCCCTTGTGAAAAAGGCTAATGCCATACTGTACTGAACTGGTAGATGTGTTGCCAGCAGGTCAAGGGAAGTGATTATTCCCCTCTATTCAGCACTGTTGAGGCCACAGCTGGAGTACTGTGTTCAGTTTTGGGCCCCCCACTACAGAAAGGATGTGGACAAATTGGAGAGTCCAGTAGAGGGCAACAAAAATGGTTAGGGACTGGGAAACATGACTTCTGAGAAGAGGCTGAGGGAACTGGGCTTATTTAGTCTGCAGAAGAGAAGACTGAGAGGGATTTAATAACAGCCTTCAACTACCTGAAGTGGGGTTTGGAAGAGGATGTAGCTAGACTGTTTTCAATGGTAGTAGATGATAGAACAAGGACCAATGGTCTCAAGTTGCAGCAAGGGAATTTTAGGTTAGTTATTATGAAGAATTTTCTCGCTAGGAGGGTAGTAAAACCCTGGAAGAGGTTACCCAGAGAGGTGGTGGAATCTCTACCCTTGGAGGTTTTCAAGACCCGGCTAGACAAAGCCTTGGCTGGGATGATCTGGTTGGGTCTGTGGTCCTGCTTTGAGCAGGGGTTGGACTAGATGACCTCCTGAGGTCTCTTCCTACCCTAATTCTCTATGATTCTAAGAAAAGAGGGAATGAAAGTAATATATTTCCTTCTTTGAAGTGAAAGCCAAATTAAAGAGACTGTTTCCAAAATAAAGTCTCATGTTTGAGAGGAAATGGTCAAGACATTGAAGTGGGATTCAGGAGATCCATAGGCCAAGCAAGAAATTGAACTTGCATCTCCCAGCTGAAATCAGCATCATCTTGTGTTGTGCTGTTTCTGCCCATAATTAGAGAGGGGCCTGACTTGCAGCAGTTGGTAATCTAGCTACATGAGACTATGGGCAGAAGAAAGGAAATATTATCTCCACTTTAGAGATGAAGAACAGGTGCACAGGGAGAGATCAAATTATTTATCCAAGGTAATAAGGGAAGTATGTGACAGAGCCAGAAATTGATCCCAAGTCTCCTGAGGCCCTGGTTTTGTGATTCAGGCACTCAACTTTCTTCCTTAGATTGAATTTCAGTGCTTTAATTTAAGGAGCTTACAGCAGCCTGGGACATGAGAATACCAACCTAGTAGTTCTCACCTACACAGAATAACAACTGCTGGGTTTTTTCCTCAGGAAAAAATTGTTTGTCGTACGTATGTCACCAGGACTGGGTACTAGCTGGCCTACATGTTCTTCTCATTGTTCAATAGATGGCATTGCAAAATAATTAGATGTTTTAGTGAGCTATATAAATTTATAGCATAGATACATGACTGAATTTTTTATAAACATCTCAGTATTCCAGCAGTATAAGTTGTAGTCATGTTGGTCTAAGGACATAGGCAGACAAGGTTCTTTGGGTGAATTGGATATCTTTTATTAGACCAACTTAAATTATTGGAATTTTTTTTTAAAGCAAGCTTTTGGGTTTAAAAACCCTTCATCAGGCTGAGGAAGCCTCTGCAGTTGGTGTGTGCTCTTCCTGGATGGAATGAATAGTCTTCATTCATTCCAAAACCTTGTCTGTCTCAGTATTCCAAGTATTTATCACAAGTTGCTGGCCTATGCAAAGCAGGTTTATATTTCCTTAAAACATATTAAAAAAATTGAAAGTGGTGGCTTTCATAAATCTGTAAAAACTAATTACCTCTAGAGGGCACTGTCAGATTTCAGTTGAAACAAATTCAAATCAGCTGTGTTACAATGCTATAGGAACAGGTGCAGAAGCTAAAAAAAAATACCTATTTTTTTCTTTTGCTAAATACAGAACAATTCCATTTGCAGTAAATACATCTGGTTCACATATGTGAAAACATCACTTAAAAGAAATATTTGCATGTGTGCTGATGCTAAAATTCAGTTCATATTTGCTAATAACATTATTTGCACAAGTCTTACATATTCTAGAAGAAAACAGGAAGGTTCATGAAAAAACAATATTCTCAATTGCATTCTTAGATTTGTATTTGGTGCCCATCAGATGTTTGGATGGCTGTTACTGAAAGAAGGCCATGGTACAGAGAAAGAACAAATGTGTGACCTGAACATGTGTGTCTGAACATGTGTTTTCAATAAGTTTTTCCTATAAGCTTTCCAGGAAATTAATGGACATTTTTGGGAGTTATGAATAATGTAGTGATGGAAGTCATGATGGCAGATAGGTTAAGACATCTTGCAAGTTGCTGTGGTGGAATCTTGCCAAAGGTTCAAATCTAGTCAGCCTAGCTGGAGCCAGGGAGCCAGATATACATGTGGTACTGGCTATGGAAACCTTTTTAATTATGGTGGTAAGGGCCAGCATAAGCATCAGTGTGGATTAGACCCTAGGAGTTTAGCCAGAGCTATATTAAATAACCTTCCCCTGTTTTCAGTCCTTTGGGAACCAAGATACCAAGCACTGTCAGCTTTATTTAAAATTGAAGAAAATTGTAGGTACTCATCAGTGACACTTCATAGATTGCTAAGTATCTCACCAAATCAAGTCCTACATAGGATTCAACCTTAATTATCTTAGTGCCATAGGGCCAAATAAATTAAAATAATTGAGATGTCAGGTAGAAGGATTGATTTTCAGCATAGTTAACTGGAGACCTCACCTTATATTGTATGCCAGTTAGTTTGGGCTAATTGAAATTTAGGTGACAGATGACATATGCTATGATTCCCGTAGTCTTCCATTCCTGTCAACATTTTTTGATTTTATTATGGCTCTGAGTACCTCACCCTGTTTCACTTATGTTTGTATGGAGTACACAGGAAATAAATACTTATGCCTCTGTCTTACTATGTGATTCTCTCTACTTACCTGGATCACTGATATGAGAGGTGCCTCCTGGTGGTGTCCTTCAGGAAGCAGGCAAGAGAGCTACAGGAGAAGGCAAGGCTCCAAAGCATCCTCTGATATAAGGACTTAATTAAGTCAGTGCTGGAGGAGACCTCTAGGACTGTGGAGGCAGGTCTTCCAGAGGCAATGCTAGAAAAGGAGGAGGACATGGACTCCCAGGAAGGTGGAAACTAGAAGCTTGTAACCTCTGGCAGCAAACAGAAGTTTTCATTTCCACCTGAAGCAGTTTGCTTGGAGACAGATATGGAGCCCTAGCAACAGTGGAGGTGGAGCATATTCCACAGATGGAGGAGGCTAGCCCAGGCATCCACAAGTTTGGGAGGATTGAGACCACTGCTACCAAGAGGGTGGAATGGTTAGTGGTGGTTGGCGACTCCCTCCTGTGGGGGATCCATATGCTTGTCTGATCTGTTATTTTGGGAGGTCTGTTGCTTGCCAGAAGCCTGGATCCGAGATGTCATGGTGGGACTACTGGGACACATCTGGCCTTCTGACTACTAACCCATGCTGTTCATCCACATGGACACCAATGATGCTGCCAGAGGTGACCCTGAGCAGATCAAAAGTAACTACATAGCTCTTGAGGCAAGAGTGAAGGGGACGAGGCTCAGGTGGTGTTCTCCTTGATCTTTCTGGTCAAGTGGGAAAGCCTGGGCAGGAGCAGATGCATCCTGTAGACCAATGCATGGCTGTGCAGATGGTGTCACCAGTGGGGATTTGGGTTTTTTGACCACAGGATGTTGTTCCAAGAAGAAGGATTGCTACGAAGACATGAGATCCACCTGAAAAGAGAAGGAAGAGCATATTCACAGAAAGGCTCACTAGCCTAGTGAGGAGGGCTTTAAACTAGGTTTGCTAAGCCCCGAGGTAAGTGAGGAAGTGGGTGATTCGGAGGAAGCACAAGTTGGAGGGGGCAACAGGAGAGGCCTTTTCATTCTTCATGACAAAGTAGGACAATGAGCTATAGACAATAGACCTCATGTGTCTATACACAAATGTAGGGAGCCTGGGAAACAAGCAAGAAGAATTGGAAGTCCTTTCACAGTCACAGACCTATGACAAAATTGGAATAATAGAGACTTGTTGGGATAGCTCTCATTACTGAAACAACATAACGGATGGGTAAAAACTGTTCAGGAAGGACAGGCAGGGGAGGAAAGGTGGAGAAGCTTTCTATAAAAAAGCTGTATGATTGTTCAGAGGTATGATATCAAGCTGGATAGAGGCCTGTTGAAAATCTCTGGATTAGGGTCACAGGGGACAGTAACAAGGGTGATAATGTGGTGGGTGTCTACTATGGACCACAAAACCAGGAGGGTGGGGTGCATGAAGCTTTCTTCAAACAGCTAGTGAAGGTTTCCCAATGACAGGTCCTGATTCTCACAGGGGACTTCCATCACCCTGACATCTGCTGGGAATAGAAGCATACAGGCAATCTAGGAAGTTTTTGGAGATTGCTGGAGACAATTTCCTGGAGTAAGTGTTGGAGAAGCCAACTAGGGGCCATGCTTTTGTTGACCTGATGTTCACAAGCAGGGAAGAATTAATGGAGGATGCAGAAGCAGATGGCAACTTAGTCAGTAGCAACCATGAGACAATCGAGTTCAGGATCCTGAGGAAAAGAAGGAAGGAAGGAGAACACCAGAGTATGGACCCTGGGCTTCATAAAAGCAAACTTTAACTCACTCAGGGAACTAATCGTTAGGATGCCCTGGGAAGCCACTTTGAGAGGGAAAGAAGTCCAGGAAAAATGGCTGTATTTTAAACAAACCTTATTGAGGCTGCAGGAATGAACCATCCTGACATGCAGGAAGACCAGCAAGTATGACAGAAGCCCAGCTTGGCTTAGCAGAGAACTCTTCAGTGAGTTAAACACACAGAAAGGAAGCTTACAAGAAGTATGGGTCTTTTACTAAATGGGGGAGGCAACCTAGTGACAGATAATGCAGCAAAGACTGAAGTACTCAATGCCTTTTTTGACCTCAGTCTTTACAGACAAGGTCAGGTCCCAGACTACTGCACCTGGCAGCACAGTTTGGGGAGGAGGTGAGCAGTAGACAGTGGTGAAAAAATAGCTTAGAGATTATTTAGAAAAGTTGGTGTGTACAAGTCCATGGGGATGGAAACAATTCAATCGAAGGTGCTAAGGGAGTTGGCCAATGTGATTTGATGGCTGCTGACCATTATCTTTGAAAACCTGTAGCGACTGGGGGTTGTCCTGGACGATTGGAAAAGGGCAAATTGAGTGGTCATTTTTAAGATAGAGAAAAAGGAAGATCTAGGGAAGTACAGACGAATCAGCCTCACCTCAGTCCCTGGAAAAATTATGGAGCAGATCCTCAAGGAATCTATTTCTAAGCAGTTGGAGAAGGGGATTAGGAACAGTCGGCATGGATTCACTAAGGGCAAGTCATGCCTGACCAACCTGATTGCTTTGTATGCTGAGATGACTGACTCTGTGGATCCTGTGGAGAACAGTGGATGTGATAAGACGTGCAGGAACTTTAATTTATTCAGGCTGCAACTAATACCAAAAAGCCCCAATAAATATTTGAAAAGCATCAATGTTTTCTTGAAACTGTCAGTGCAGTTTTTTTTCCTTCAGAATACAACCTGAATTTGTTTGCACGCGGTGGTGGAGGAGACACCTCTAATGAGCTGCAAGTACAGACTGCTTTAGCAAATTCCAAGGACTTCCACACACTGTTTCTTTTAAAACCCCCGTATATCTTCCTAATAAATTTTGTATGCAAATCTAACCCAGTCATTTCAATATGAGATTCTAATTCATTCATGTATAGATGTTCATTTTGTAGTGTATGCAAATTTGCATATGTAATTCAGCAATTGCAGAAGCCATCTTTTACATTCTCATCCTTTCTGACACTCTTAAGCAATGATTTGTGTCTTACTGTCTCATTTATTGGCCCCCTCTCAAAATGATAAGCCATATATTATACATGCTTACACAGGTGTTTCTATACATATAGAGAGCTTTTTAAAATTCTTTAACAGAAATATAGGCAAGGAACATAAAGAACCCAGGCAATTAGGGTGCTAGGCATAGCTTCATTATGAGCAGCTTGTGTTACCTAGATAAACAGGTTGCCTGTGTCTCAATTTTCTCCCATCTGTATAATAGAGATACTACTCACCTCAGTTATTAATGTGTCAATTGCATTTGTAAAGCACTTTGGGATTTCCAAATTGAAGATGCTACACAATGTTTTTACAATGAAATAGTAATAATGAAAGTACAACTTGGTGTAACAAACCCCTCAAACAGTAATTCACAGCATCTGAAGAAGTGCGCTTAGACTTATGGAAACTTATGCATCTCTGCTCTAGTTAGTCCAGGGGTGTCAAACATATGGCTCACAGGCTGGATCTGGCCCACAGCGCCAGATCATCCAGCAGGCTGCCTTTTACCTTTACTCTGGCTGTGGCAGGGGACCTTCCCAAGGTGACAGCAAAGTGCTTGGGCAAGACCCGTGGCACTGGAGCCTCAACAGCACCATGGCTTGTTCCTGTGGTGGCAGCCAAGTGCCCACAATGCTGGGCTTCTTTTCACAGCACTGCTGGGGCTCCTGCATTGTGGCTCTCACCTGTGCAGTTGCCTGAAGCCATGGGAAGAAATGGCAGTGCTGCTGTAGTTCTAGTGCATGGCTGCCAAGCACCTGGCAAGAGTAGCGGCACTGGAGCCCCAGCAGCACCATAAGAAGCCTAGCAGCATGGCTTGCTCTCATGATGACAGCCAGGAGCCTGGGATGCTGAGCCTCTTCCCCCTGGGTCCCAGACTGGCCAGAGTGGGCAGGTACTGCATTGCTAGATCTGGAATAGGGGAGCATCTGTGGGCCTGAGCTGGCCTGTGGGGCTAGCCCTGCACCATTCATTTGGCTCGTGGACTGGTCCCTGACCACTCATTCAGTCTGCAAGATCAAATGACTTAGACACTCCTAAGTTAGTCTGTAAGGTGCACCTCTACCCTGCCTTCTGCTTGACTTCAGACTAACTGGCAAACTACCTCCCTGTAAATGGTATTTCTGGTTTTCTTTAGGATGCTCATAGCCTCCTTAGGCTGAGCCAAGAGGCTCCTCAGGTGTGGTTAAAACTGTAAAATTTTTTTTTAAGTTTAATTCTGAGGCTGCTGTGAGCACAGAGCCTATACTGCATATGGACTTGGAGAGAGGGGGCTGCCCAGCCTCTAGGCACGGAGCCTCTGGGGCTGGACATCATGATTCTGAGGTGGAAAATTATGACTCTGGGGCTGCCTGGAGCTCCCTCTGCCTGGGCTGAAGCACCTGTTCTTGTGAGAGGCCGAGGTTCCCCCCACCAGCCCTCCCCCTCCTGATGCATGCATAGCTCAGGCTCTTGAGCCCACCTGAGCGGTGGCTCTGCAGCAGAAAGTGGCAAAGCTCATCACAGGATGCCAAGTCCCCTTTTAGGATTTGGCATGCCGTGTCAAGCCCCTGATTTCTGTCCATGCTTCATTCTGAGCACTGGGCTTGCCAACAAGGGTGAGTCTGGCTAAAACATGGCTGGGGCACCAAGTAGTGCTCAAGGCCTGGACCTTTCACTGCCAGTCCAACAAGGTAAGCAGCATTGGGTTACAGAAGGACCTGCTCCCATAGCCCTAGTGGGCAGCCTGCTGGCTTCCCGAGGCCCAGGTTCTGCATATAAGACCTGTTTACTTTGACAAGCAGCCCTCTCGGATGCTTATCTAATTTATTTTTTAATATTGGGGTGGCTGGGGCCCCTCAGGCCCTAACCACATAAAGAGTATGAGACTGAAAGCTACCCACCCTGGCTTCCCAGGGGCTCCCAGGCAGTTACCTCTGGCCATGCAGAGTGCTTTTAATTATAGCCAATTTTTTTTTCTCATTTTCCAATCTTTGGGCTGCTTAGATGGTTTAGCATGGCTCAGATGCTAGCACAGCTGAGATGCCACACATCCCAGTGGCCCTCTCACCTGCACATCTATTTTTTTTATTTTTAATGTTGGTGCGACTAAGACCCCATTCTTAGAAGCAACTTAGTGAAAAGCAATGGCCTTACTCAAAAGATTGTTCCTCGTGGGTCATAAACCTAGTTTCTTGTGTAGCAAAACAGTTTTCATTGCCATTGTCCTGTTAGCTTTGTTGGCTTTGCAGTTTTGACAGTGAACTAGATTCTACTGCCTCCTGCGCGTCCTCAACAGACTTGTTTATTAAATGTCTATCACAGTGCCAATTACTTGCACCTGTGCAAATCCCCTGAAGGCAATGGAGTTGCAAGCACATTGGTGAATGCCTAATTAGAAGATAAACGATTGTACAGGGGTAATGGAGGGCCTAGTTTTTGGCTAGTAAGATTAAAGGCAGAATCCAGCTCTAGTTTGAACAGGTTCCAGCTACTACAAAAGGCACCCCCCTTTCCTTTCCAACACACCACTTTATCCAAAACATGGGAGTTTCACTTTTTGAAAGCAGACAGTCTTAAAAAAAGAAACAAACAAATCACAGTCTGGAAGGGATCTCAAGATGTTATGTCGTCTAGTCCCCAGCAAAATCATCCCGGTCTATACTGTCTCATCCAAGTGTTTGCCTAACTTGGTCTCAAAAGCCTCCAAGCCTGGAGATTCCACAGCTGCTATAAGTGATCTATTCCAATGCTTAATCACTCTCATAATTAGAAAGATCTTCCTAAAAGCCAATCTAAATTTCCATTTCTGTAACTGAAGTCAACTATTTCTTGTCCTGTCCCCTAAGGCCACAAAGCAGAGTCTGTTACCATCCTCTTTTTAACCACTCTTCAGGTATTAGCAGACTTTTGTCAAATCTCCTCTCAGACTTTTCTTCTTCAGCATAAATAATCCAGGTTCCTCCAACCTTGTCTCATAAATCATGCTTCCTAGTCTTCTAATCATTTTTGTTGCTTTCTAATGGAAGTCTTTAATTTGTCCAGGTCTATTTTGAAATGTGTGACCCAAAACACAGGTAAGCCCCAGAAGTGCTGAATAGTGATAAACTTCCCTTGAGTTACAAGCAACATTCACGTTAATACAATTTAGTGTGCTATTAACATTTCTTGCAACAAGAGCGTACTGTTGACTCATATTCATTTTATGCTCCACTGTAAGCTCCAGGCCCTTTTCTGTAGCACAGAAGCTTATGCACTCATTCCTAGTCTTTATTTGTGCATATAATTGTTCCATCCTAAGTGCGGGACTTTATACTTGTCTTTATTTAATTTAATTTGATTACATTTTAGACCATTTTCCCAGGTTATCAAGGTCATTCTAAATCCTAATCCTGTCCCCAAAGTGTCTGCAATTCCAGCCTGCAATTCCATTTTGGTGTTGCCTACAAATGTGCCAACAGCGCACTCAATCCCATCCTGTGAATCATTAGTGAAGATATTAAAGCAGGATGGAGGATTAATGAGGAACAAAAGCTTTGTTCTGTAGTCCTTACAAAATTGGCGTTAAAGACAAATAACAAAAATATGCAAGAATTTGTCTTACCGGAGAGCAATTATTACTTCCAGAAGTATAAATGCATTAACACTACCTATGAAAAACAAAATCTCAAATATGTTTGCATATAAACTGCCTTTGAATCTAGTGGAAGGGAGATCAGGCTCAGTATGTACTGATGCTGTCTTTCCTATTTAGTTTGATAAATATTGTACTATAAACTCTGAAAGAACATATACACTTGAGAATTCTGTTGCTTAATTCAGTGCAGATGGTGTTGTAGTCATTGAAGACAGCTGTAGCTTATACTGCCTCTATAAAAGAAAACTCCTGGGTGACATCTCAGGTCTCAAAATCTTTCAATAGCATATTTGGGGTGCTGGTAATATAAACTCCAAACTAGGTCCTTTATTAGTCTAAACTGGCAGCTCTCTATTGAGTTTTTTTCTACCCCTGTCAGCTGAAAAATTAGCCCAAAATAGAATTGCCAACCCATATTATAATCTCTCATATTAAAGTTTCAATTAAGGCCTAACACCATCTCTATTTCATTTGGGTTGTTTTGTGAAGCCTGTCATTGTTATACTCATCTGGATATTTTTGAGTCTGTACTCTCCAGCTTCAGCATATTACTGAGACCTACAAACAGATTTTATGCTCTGTATTGTGATTTTCTTTCTAACAAAACACTGCAATTGTATGTTTCATTTAATAAACCACCTGTGTTACATGTAAATTTTAATGTCCTAGCAAAACAGACCTGCAGAACCTTCTTTTCTCAAGACTCTTAATAAGGTTTAGGTTGCTACTCAAACTTAGGAGGATACAAAACACATTATTTTGCCCAGAAGTTAAAAATAAGGGGGGGCACAATGATGCATCATTGGCCTCATGCCTTCTAATATAATCTGTCAGACTCCCCTCACCTTCACCCCTCCAAAGGAACACCCATGAGGCTGCCTCAGAGATTATGGACTGACAGATAATAATAGAAGTTGAGTCTTGTCACTTGGCTTCTGGCTTTTGTTGTTACATACTCAAGGTTTCTGCTGCAACCAGGAAGGCCAGAAATTCACATTTATTCATAAGAGCTGAGAGCCTCATACAAATCACAGGTTTCCAGGAGTTGAAGCTCTAAAGTATAATGAGGCATGAAATAAATTAAGAACGCCTCCCCGCCCCTTCATTTTGAGCCTTGTACAGCCTAGAGCAGCGGTTCCCAATGCAGTGCCCCCTGAGATTTATTCAGGTGGCTGTGTGCATTTTCACAATCAGTAAAAATCCTTATTCCAACAGAAAATGCTGTCATATTGGTGCCTGCCTGCTGCTTTTTCTTTTAAATTTAAATATGACCTGGGGCACATAAGTGTTGGGAACCCCTGACCTAGAGAAAGCACTTTAGTTCTAGAGCTCCATTCTTACTCAGGCGGGCAGCCGGGAGGTATGCTATCCCCAGAGTACGGGCATTGTTTAGTAGTGGGTGATGTTACTAACCTACAAAAGGAAAAATAATCCTGAAAGGAGAAGGGCTAGGACAAAAAACATGTTGCTTGAGGGTAATATAAAGAGTGATGGGAAATTTAAATGGTAGGGAACAAAGCAAAAGCAGCACACTGTGTGAGGAAGATGATCTGAATGGGTTTCCTGGGACCTCTGTACGCTTGTTTCATTTGCTCCAGAGGTTGTTCTTTTGGACTTAAGTGACAGCTATTATAAAGAAGCACACATACCCCCCACATGACAAAAGTCACAGAGGAGGGATTCCTGCTGAAGAGATGGCACACAGTGCTAGTGATGGATGGTTATTGTTACCATTGTTTTTGTTATGTTTGCGGTGTTCCCCAACATGCTGGCTGTCTTTCCATAGGGGCAGAAAGGCAAAGAATCACATCCTGCCCTGGTGTAAGTCATTATAAACACATTTGAAATTATGGTTAAAGGGTCTGCTAAGGTACATGCTACACCAGCCTAATGAACCAGTCCCGCTGACACATGTTTAACTTCAAGCACATGAGTAGTCCCATTGACCTCAGTGGAACTGCTCCTGCTCTAAGTTAAACACGTGCTTAAGTGTTTCAGTATCTAATTTGATATCTGACAGGGGAAAAAAATTATGGTGCATGTGCAAGAAATAGGCTGGGGAGCATATATAAGACCTGCAAAAGTAAAATGACAAACACAGTTCTGGCATATGCCAATTTGGTTCAAATAAAGTATTTTAAAAAACATCCCCATCAACTGCCATCTTGTGGGTTTGGAGAAATAATATGCCTTTAAGGAAGCACAGGAAAGAAATTGGAATAAAAGGCCATGAAAAGTAACGTCGATTGTTAACAACTGAAAATCATGTGTGTACAGTTCCAAGCACACCTGGACCCTTGCTCTCCAGCCAAAACTTTTGGGGACACTAGTGTAATATAGCTGCTTTGAGCATAGAAACCTGGATTTTCATGTTTCTTTGAAAGGGAACCTTTAAACAGTTTTGGTACACTGTGACAGAGCAGTTAAGGCATCTTGCTGTAGCTCAGAAGGGACAAATTTGAACTACCTTCCTGTTGATCTAGATGTTAACGGGGTTACCTTTCAAGTTGAGCTGGGAAGTCAAATGCAACTAACATGATGCCACCCTGCTTGTGTACTGTTGGCTACAGACACTGGGTAAGCACATTTATGGCATGCTGGTGGGTTGCTAGACTTGGATGCACTTTTGGCCTTGAACTTAAAATTTCAGTTGCAAATAGGAATGTCTTGTTTAAACAGGCATGTTTTAGCTATGCTGTTGTGAGCTATGCTTACTGAACATACATGTATAGTTATTATGAATTTCTGGGACCATTTGAACTCCTCATAACAGATCAGACTTCCTAAGAATGCGATGTGTTTACTATCGAGTACAGAGACCAACACTTTTTTTGATAGCAAGTATTTTTCATGTCATCAAAATTAAAAAGTTTTGTGAATTTAAAGTAATTAGGGCACAAATAGGGATTGCAGATCAATTGGCTCTGTTCAGCATTTGTTTAGCCTAAATCATGGCTTGTTTTAGTTTAAAATCTATTTGGAATGGAAAACCAAGATGTGTTTAGTTATGCTGGACCAAGGGCATTAAATTGTACCATATTGTCCCTTCAGTGGTAGCATAAACAGGCTCGCATAAATGTTCAGCCAATGTCAGGAAATGTAAAAGTCGGTCAGATAGGCTCCCCCAGCCATAACTCACAAGGTAGAACTCAGACAACTTAGTTAAAAGCTTCACTTTTCTTGAGTTATCAGTTCTTACATCACCCTTGAAGAGAGGACCTCATTCCCACAGCTTGAGCATCAGAAAACCTTTCCTGGTGTTCAGTTCTTAAAAATAGCATCTATGCATAACACAAATTCCCAGAAACTTCAGCCCTGCAACTAATATCTTACTAAATCAAACTTCAAGTTTATTTATACTATATTTTTAAACTTCTTTACTGCTAGTAGTTTATAGACAAATGCTTTAGAGAGATCACTAGCCTCAAGTCACAGAATACCCTTCCTCTGTATGCATTGCAGTATTAGCCAGTTCACCAATTGTTTTTACTTTGAGATCTACAATGTATTGTGCGTCACAACAACATAACAGGTGGTTATCTGGAAAAAACTGATTGTATTTATAAACACAAGAGCACTGAGAAGTGGAAATAACTGTTATACTGCCAGTCTTGCTATGCAGTGACTATTGGTAATTAATACTATACATTGTCATAGGAACTCTCTGTGACTGATAAGACCTGATACTGTATTAATTTTTTTCTGTTTACAGACTTGCAAGTAAATCTGCTACAGAAACTATAGTTCTTATTTCTCCTCTCCACTGTGCATTTTGCCCTGCGTCTTCAAGGAAATATAGCTGTGTTCCAGCAAGAACAACCACTCCAACCCACCTTAGCTAACTTTTCTTCAAGGAAGAGAGATGCTACCATCTAAAATACTATCAGACACAGAGTTTTCCTTATAAAAATCTCTACAGTACAGCTGATTCAAAGATATTAAAATGTAATTGCTACTAATATGCTTTAATTGGTTTTACTTGTTAGCATGTTAGAATACAAATAGAAGGTAGGTAATAGTGATCATTTGTTATGGAATCCAAGCAGGCAGAGATCTGTGCAGACAACCCCTGAGCCCCGTTTTACTGTTTATTACAGCAGAGGTAGGATGATGTTAACACCAGTGATACTCTGGAGCCATTTATTCCTTGAAACCATAAAAGATGGTAGTCATTTAGGAAAGAGCAACATTTTATCATCTTGGTCCTGCTCACCAGTTATGTTTTCTGGTTGTTACATCTCTGGAATATTTAACTTGAATTTGTACTCGGTTGTATTCACCTGAGTTTAAGAACCATGGATTTTTCTAGGTTTGTACAACAGTGAGACAATTTTTCGGATAAGTGTGATATCTTATTAGACCAACTGAATAGTTGGAAAAAAATGTTCTTTACAAGCACTCAGGGACAAGCACCTTCTTCAGGTATAGAGAGAGTCTGCTGGTGTTTCTCTACTCTCTAGGGTGGAATAGAAGCTTAAGCCAATATGCAAAATGCAGATCTGTGAACATACAAATGTGTGACAGAGAAGATGAGAGGGGGTAGGAGTTAATGGATGAGAGACAGGCAGTTGGGGGTGGGGGGGACCCACAAAAGATGGGAACATTGACCAATGACGATATGTAGCTGGTAAAATATAGAGAGGTTACCTGGGGTTGTTGGATGGCAGGGAGGTTATAATGTGCACAGAGCGGGCATTATTTAAATCCACATTACTGATTATCTTCAGGATGTTGTATATGAGCAAGTGACAAACAGTTGTGTTCAAGCAAGGGCTCAGAAGAAGCATGCAGTTTCCTTTAATTTCTAAAATATACTAATTTATGGTATTTATTGATGTAAAAGAGAAAGGGAATTGTCCATTCAAGTGTACCATTCATGCCTGATACAAAAACTGGATCTACAGCTTAAATGAAGAGACGATGCAAAGTCTGCTGCTGAGCCTGTCTTGGTAGTTTGACCTGTTTTTCAAACTATTAAAACCAAAAACAAACCACACAAACAAAACAACAAAAAAGCCCCCAAACCTTTCATCTTTCTGATTATTTTCCTCCCTATTACAGATCTTATTCTTTCACATTCCAGTAACATTTTAGCCTGATATTGGATCAGAAAATAGACAAGTTGCTCATCTGATTTTATTGTTTCTTTTTTAGAAAAAGCCAAACCAAACCAAACCAAAAAAACCCACACAAAATATTTGTTTGAAATGGCTTTTGCTAGAGGCTACAGAAGTATACTCCTGCACTCTGTTTTGGATCAGAAGTATTTACAATTACTGTGTTATAGAACTGCCTTTAATTTATATTGAAGGCAAAACATCATAAGTGGTTCTTTAGCCTAAATGCCACGATCTAGCCCATAATATGCAGAACAGTGAGAACAACCCTTTGGGTGGTCATCTCTTTTCTGTTTAAAGGAATATTGTGAGCTTGTTTCAAGATAACCAGCTACCAGAGAATGATACATTACAACCACGGCTCTCTCCTGCCAGGCCACCCCACATTTCTTCCTAATGGGATTCCACAGCAAATGAAACCATAGACTCTTGCTGCAATTCTACATACACGTGACTGCATTGCTATCACAGGCAAATAAATATTTGTATGGAGTACAGTCTATAGCAGCCACAGTGGAAATCTAAGACAGTTTCTCTAGTATCTGACAGGTTCTATTTTCAAAAGACATTGAGTAAAGAAGTTCAGCAGGAGCTTCAATAGTCAGGTTTCACTGATGTTCCTTTTATACCCCGTCCTTCATAATAGGGATATTTATATTAATGTGTATGTTCACACAGGGAAGTTATTTTTATTTAACTCATACAACAAAAATCTGCCTATTTCTGTTTTCCTCTTTAAGTATTCTTGCTTAAGATGATTTAGTGCTAGATCTACAGGGTCACCTTTTTCTATTTTAGTATCAAACAACGCATACCCAGAAGAGTGTTGTCAGAACACACTCAGAAACATCTTTATACATGAGTTATTTTTGTCTTTATGTAGCTTAGTGTCACGGGATGGGGTCCTGAAGGATGGCTGTGATCTCCCCAAGGCCCCTTTACCGTGCCAAGTTGGCCCAATGGGCACCCTCTGTTCTCTCCTGCCATGTCTTTGATGGAATGATTAATAGGGAGGCTGCCTTTAAGTCCCCTCAGACACAGTTTTGATTGATTCTCTGGACCCTGCAGGTTCCTGGACCCCTGGTGCATCCTGCTTCAAAATGAGGGGTGTTTTGAGGCACCCTAGCCTTATGGGCCATGTGTGGCTCCAACCACCCCTTTACCTTGCTCCAAGTCTCGCAGATGGCACTGACGTTGTCTGGTCTGGGCCTTGTTGTAATTTGGCCCCCTTGTCCTCTCTGGGCTCTCCGCAGCCCTGTCTCACTCTGTGCGTCACTGGCACCTGGGCTCTCCGCGGCCCTGCAAAGTGCCACGCTCTCTCTGGCGCCAGGGTCTGTGCACCCCAAATGCTGCACCCCCTCTGGCGCCAGGGTCCCCACACTGCCATGGGCCCCCGGTGAGGCCTCCTCCTTCCCCTAATAGCCTCACCCAAGCCACCGGTCTTATACAACAGCAAACAAAACACAAGCCCCTGGGCTATAACAAATTCAAGCCACCTGGCTATAACATCATTCAAGCCACACTGGGGGCTGCTCCATGCCTCACCGGTATCAGAAGCTGTACCTGCAGTCAGGCCTCTCCCCTTTGCTTGCCCTGGGAGAGCTCCTTCCCCCTTGGCTGCTGGCAGGGGACTGTAATCTCAGTACACAATTGTCAGTAAGAATAATCAGACCATTGTCTCTTACCTGCTCTTGTCTGTTTTGGTGTTCTAAGCAACACATCTTGCTATGGTGGTGAACACCTTTCCGTCAGAGTACGACCCTATACAGTGCAATTTAAAAGAGATTGTGCAGTTACTTGGCTGCTTGAGAAGCAATTTGAAATTTGAATTTGAAAGTTTGAGCTTACAATTCAAAAAGCCAGTTAAAGTTTTAAAGTAACTTTAATGTAGTTACAATTGCATTTCCAAAATACAAGATTGTAGAACTAAGGAAACTACTTGGGGATTTGAAACAGTACATTTTACAGTGATCTGTTTCTGGTGGTGATCATCCTAATGATCACCAACAGAAATGGAAAAAAAAAAAAGAGTGGGGGGGGGGCCACGGGGCAGGAAAGCAGTTTGTGCGTTTTTCTCACATTCAGATTCCCATCTTAGTCATACAAGCCTTCCCTTGAGGACATGCCAAAAGAATATTCAGGCTATTTCAGACCAAACTGATAAAAGTAAGCCTGCTGCTTATGAAAGCTTATGCTATGTGTCTCTTGATTTAGTTAGTCTACAAGGTGCAAATCTGATCTGCCTTCTGCCTAATTTAAGACTAACCTGCCTAACTACGTCTCACTTGGCTAGAAGTCAAAGCTAATCTAGGGAGTGGGTAGAGCCACCATGCAGGTGATCTGGGTCCAGTTTCACTCTAATTTACCTCCAATAACAGGAAATGCAGATGATGGGAAAAGAGTACGAAATATGCAAGAATAAAGAGTAAAAACTAGCAGGTATTTTATGGGGGAGTTGCAATCCTGAAGTTTCACCCCTGCAATCTAGCCCCTAAAACTGCCTAAGTTCTCAGTCACTGCTGAAAAAAAAATAACTGCTGACTCTGAACTTTACCTTGAATTTTTAAGAACCCAACCCTGAGTGGAATGAGGCAGAGGTTCCCCAGTTCAGTGACAAGTTTAGAAACTATTTTTCCCTATGTTACACACTAAGCTTCTCAACATGCAATGGAAAGTCTAGCCAGAAACAAGAGTTTCAGTATTTGTTTGGCGTTGTCTAGTAGTTTGCAAGCGATAGCAGCTTAACTGTATTGTTGGTATGAAAATTGAGGGCTCTGAATCCACAGCAATAAGCGAGTGGTTTACAAAAGACAGTGATGTTATCAGAAGTGACTAAGAATGAATCCCTGCACACAGTTGCAGAGATATAGCAAAATTTGTAATTCAATTAAATGTTAGCAGGTTTCTTTTTTTATTCCACCATAGTTGACCTCATGAATACAGACAACAAGTACGGCAGAAAAATGTTCTTTGTAGAAAATACAGCATTGGTATGAAGAAATGTATTATTGTTGTGCTATCTTGTGTGACTCAAAGGAAATACTCAGATAACGGAGTCTCAGTGATGGAATTAGCAGTGGCAGAAGCAGCTAGATTGGAGCCAGATAGATTGATACTTGTTAGAAAAATATTGGGCCTAAATCAGATGAGCTATCCTTTGTAGATCAATATTGCTCTGAAGTAATTTTAATGATGCTTAATATGATCAATACTATTGAAACCACTACTCAAATAAGTTGCTAGTGTCAGGATTTAGCAGATATTTCATTGTTAATTTAGCAGTGACCATCCCTTCCCTTAAAATAGCCAGAAAGAGAGAAAGGAAGTAATCTATACTCTTATGTTTTGTGTGTGACTTTAGCAAGAAAAGTGACAAAATTTCAGACTCTGAATGCAATTATATGCAAATATGCAGTTAGATAGCTATTTAGTTCTTTGCTTATACAATCATTGTGACTGGAAGTACAGTTAAAGCAATGACATTAGTAAATTAGCATACAACCAGCTATGCGGTTCTATAGTGCGTTCTAGAAGTCCAGCTCCAAGGGTTATAATCTACTTTTCATCTCTGCACAAAAGGAGGGGAGCTGAAGTATTAAGCTAGCTCCAAAATGACTAAATTTGAAACAGAGTAGTATTTCTATGAAAGAAAATTACATCTGATGGTTCCAAGGTAAGTTGAGCAGGGGGATTGCTAGAGTAACTCTTAATTTCACTTGGAATATAGTCATTCTGATGAAGATGACTAAGTGGCTAAGAGTAGGTACCATTTAAGAAAACAACAAACCACACACACAACGCTTACCTGTTGCAGGGTTTCACCAACATCCTTAATGGAAATTTCAGGGAGTCACATTCTTTGAATAGCATGGCATTTTCTGTGTTTCAGAGCAACAGTAAATAGTGTTACAGTAGATAGTCATGTCCTCTGTGAATCTTATTAACAAATGGCCCAAGGAAAGAAACCTATTTATTAGGCAACACTGGACTAGATACTAAGAAAGAAGAAAGTGTTCAATTATCTAAGACTTTGAAGAGATAATCAGAGAAGTTCTCTTAAATTATTTTAGAGAAATAGTAAAAAAAAAAAAATAGTTTTCTTCAGACAACAAAAGAAATTTAGCAACATTATTTGACCATGGAGCAGCCCATCACTGGAGTCTCAGCCTTTCTGAACTGCATCCAGAAAAGTCCTCCCTTTACCAGGTTAACAGCCAAAAGGAAATCAAACACAATTAAAAACCAGGTAAATGATGAATTCTGTTTTTAGGCATAGCCCAGTCATACTGACAGGGAAGGCTGTAAGCACAAAGCACTACTTCAACACCTGGCCAACCCTACCTTCTGGAATCCCACCCTGATCCACTATATCAGCTGGGAGGTGTTTTCCCTTGTTAAGCTCCTCTCTCCAAGTCTGACACCTCTCACAGGTTGTGGAAGGACAGCACTGATTAAGCCCACAAAGCTCACTAATGCTATGTGCACCAGTGTGAGGTTTGCACAGTTTATCACAAGTGGGATGAAGAACAAAGCAACAGTGAAGAGATGCACAGGAGGCTGTAACTTAACCAGTGCTAGAATCTGAAATCCCTGTTTTACCAAAAATGCTCCAAAGGGCCTTTAATTTAAGAGCTAATAGAGCTTATTATTTCAGTTAGTTCACTGTTGGATAGTTACTGTTTGCTTTGCCACTTTGATTGTGGCACTTGTATGAATTGCTGTTATTGTCATTTATTTCTGCTATGGTACTAATGAGTTTTTCCTGCAGGTCCTTTCTTTGAGAACTCACATAGCTGGTGGAGGGGTTGGAAAAATTTTTCTGGAGTGTTTGCATTTATCGTATTCTCCCTGGTGTTTGGTGGGTGGCATCTTCCTCAGTGCAGTAAGGACTGATTCTGTCATTCTCTAGATCATCCCTATCTGCAGTTGAGCCTGAGGAATAAAGCAGGGGCTCACATCCACTCTCTGAGATGTGAGCAAACAGTAAGGCTCTTCACAATACCAGGCTTAGAGGATCAGATCATAACTCCCTGAGGGCTAGATCCATGACAGAACTTAGGCAGGCTTCAGGTGCCTCAGTTCAAATGAGCAATTAAAAAAATCCAACCAAAAAATTCCCCCCCACAAATCCCAAAGACCCATACAACAGCTTTTAGGGACCAGGCTGCCCACAACCCTGCAAAATGCTATCTTTGTGGAGCTGAAAGTTCTTTCTTTTTAAATGTGTCTGAAGGGTCCTAATGGTCAGAGCTTTAACCCAGAAAGTGTGAGACCAGGGTTCAAAGTCACATCTCCCACGAGAATGCCTCAGCCACTAAGCTATGGGTGAAGCCAGTAGCCTGCTGAAGCAGAACTACTGTGTAGCAAAAAATACAAGAAGCAAGGGGCCAGAAACAGAGCAAACAAGGAAGAGCCCCATTCAGTAGTCTACTGGTTAGGACATTGTATCTAAGCCCAGAACTCTCATTTCCTGGGTAAATGCTCAAAGAATTAGGCTATTCTGCAAAATGGAGATAGCAGCAATAGTACCAGTAAGTTTTTAAAAGAAGGGGCATGCAATTATTTCAGCTGGAGGACCACTTAACAAGTTTTAGTAAGCTGTCAAGAGCTGTGTGAGTAGCCCCACCTCCTGACAGTTGCCCTATCTCCTGGTTGCCATGTTGGGACCAGAAGTCCCACCCTTAACCCCTGACCTTTATCACTGGGAGTTCCTCCCCTTTTCCCAGAAGTACTCCTTATGGGAGGAGGGGTTGCCATCTTGAACTCAGAAAAAAACCAAATTACATAATTTTAAAAAATCAACTAGCTACTATAACTTATTTTAATTTCATTTAAAAATATTTTGTTCTGATTTATGTGTGTTTGCATAGTGTAACTAGAGGCAATTGCATACTAGTTCAAAATACACTTTTACATTGTGCATGTGTGGGGAGGTAAGGGTGTGTATGTGGGGGCTGTGTGGTTGAGGAGTGAGTGTGAGGGGGTGGGGTTTGTGTGTGGGGTGTGGGTATGGTGAGGGTGTGGGGGAGGGTGGGGATATGTGGTTAGGGTGGAAAAGTATGGGAGGATGTGGGTGTGGATAGGGTAGTGGTGGGAGGGTTGTGTACAGGGGCATGGTGGGGGTGTGGGAGGGTATTGGTGTGTGTGTGTGGATATGGTGGAGGGTGTGGGAGTGTGTGTGGTGGGGTATGCTGGAAGGTGGGGAGTGAGTCCAGCCCATCCCATTCCATCCCATCCCATCTTGGCAGCAGCACTCAGTTCCTAGCTGCAAGGCCAGGATCCAAATGGCATGGCACAGAACCAGCCTGCCCCATCCCATCCCCCCACATGCTACACCACATGGGTCCTGGCTTTGTGGTGGGGAAATGCATGCTACGGGGATGGGCCAGGCCAGGCTGGCTGTGTTGTGCACTGCACAGTTCCTGGCTGCAAGGCCAGGATCCATGCAGCACAGCACGGAGCTAGTTCAGCCTTGCTTATCACAGCTGCATTATGTAATTCCCTGCTACAAGGCCAGGACCCATGCAGTGCGGCATGGAGGGGGTAGGCTGGACTGGGTCAGGCTGGTTTGGTGCTGCATCATGTGATCCTTGGCCTTGCAGCCAGAACTGCATTGTGCTGGGCCAGGCCAGGCTGGCCCCATGCCGCACAGGAACAGGAGCAGGAGCTGCAGCTGGAGGTGAAGGGAGCAGAGCTGTCCTATTGGCCCAGGCCCTGGCCAACATGCAGCTTTTGGTGGGACTGTTCCTAGCACAGCTGCAGCCAGCCGGGTTCTGTTGTGCTCCATTTGCCTCCAGTAGCTGCTCCTCCTCCCATTCCTGCCCTCTGCTGTGTCGCTCTGGGCAGGGGCAGGGGGAGGAGGGGAAGCTTCAGCCTGGCTGCTCTTGCTGCATGTGAGGGGAGAAGGGGAACACTGACTGACTGCAGGCACATTGGGAACTGTCCCAGCAGACTTCATGCTGGCTGGGGCTGTGGCTGTGGCTGGGGGAAGTGCAGGTGTGGGCTGCCCAGGTGGAAGTGGGTGCAACTCAGCCTCATGTGGAGCTTTGCAGGCACAATCACAGGCCAGATCCAACCAGTTGGTGGGCTGGGTCTGGTTCGCTGGCTGTATTTTGCCCACTCCTAGTTTATAGGCACCGACCTCAGAAGAGGATTCAGATCTCTGGAGGGAAGTTACTTACGCTTCAGACAGGGGTGAGAATTCAGACCTCACTGTGCATGGTGTTTCCATGGCTAGTAGTTGGCAGTTCAGCGAGTGGGTTTTTGATGGACCTGACTCCCCCCATATTGGGAGCCTAGGTGCCTTATTGCAGCATGTAACTTATAGGCACAGGGTCCTTATTGGATCTAATCCCTAGCCTGCTGACCAGGAATATAGAATCTGGGAACAAGAGTCCCACATCTAACAATTGTCTTACTGCTGGAGTAGGAGGAGCTTGATCCTGTGTCAGCAAGAAGGCGGCCGCCATGGCTGGAAGCCTCCATGCCAGAGCCATGCACACCCAGGACTGAGAGCCTTGTCAGGTGAAGAAGTTTCAGTCCTGGCTGCCTTTGTGGTGCAGTCAGGACCAAGAGTCCCATCAGGTGTGAGAGTCTTGGTCCCGGCTGCCAGTGTGGTGCTGCTGGGACCCAGAGCCCCTTCAGGTGCAGGGATTCTCAGTCCCAGCTGTGTATGGGGCACAGTTAGGATCCTGAGCCCCATTAGACACAGGACTCTTGTTTCCTGCTGTACCCCACAGGCAGCTGGGACCAAGAGCCCCATCAGCTGCAGACCTCAGCCCCCCCGGCTATGGGGCACTGCTATGATCACCCAGCCCTAGGGGTATGTGAAGTGCTTCCTGGCTGGGAAATGACAGTGTCTACTTGGAAATATTTGCCAAAGAGCAGGGAAATCATTGATCCAAACAATCACAAAATGGAGATTGCCTACTGGGACCTGGAGGTCCTGGAGATGTTACCTGCACAATCCTACCCACAAGATGCATCAGAGTAGGAATGGGAGAAAACCTTTCAAATAATGGTTTATAGTTTTATGATACCCATTAAATATACTGTGTGATTGGCCATGTAAATCAGATGGGATTGTTTCCATTCTCTAATTGGGAAACTAAAACCCTACCATGAGAGATAAAAGACTGATAAGTAGGAAATAAATAAATAATGAATGCTTCTGTTCTCCTGCACGAATACCCCTTGTTTGCATCTGAATATTGGTGTTTGAAGAAAGAACAGTTATTCCCCAAATATCTGTGCAAATGTTCTCAGATATTGTATAAACAGAAGTCTGAACATGTTTGAAATGAAGAGCTGTTTGGTACTTGAATTCAGGTTCACAAATTGTTTGTGTAGCATTCAGCCAGCTTTTATTTTGTATTCCATAAGCTTTCTAGTAGAGAAAGTAAAAGAGTCTAGGGGACTGTATGGTCTTATAGGAACTTAGCCACAAATCTGCAGCTTGAGATGCTGAGAAATGACTAAGCAGAACTGAAAACATAACCGAGTTCCCAAACGTTCAAACACAGGCATGCTCTAAATAGGCCTGCTGCAGTAAATGCTATGAAATTCATGGTTAAACACAATATTGAAAGCCAGTTGCAGAACTTTAGTCAAAAACAGCTGAGTTGTTTCTGTTTTGCCCTCCCCTCTCTCCTTGTATTTCCTTTGTTTCAAAAATGCTAATTCACATTCATCAATAAGCATCTTTAAAACAACCAAAGACTAGAGGAGAGAAGGAGGATGAAGAAATGGGAAAGGAAACCTGAAAACTCATGAAAAGATCAGCAATATAGTGGAAAAGCTGAGAGAGGAGGGGAAGGAAAAACTATTTTTTCTTAAACCCTCATCAGTTCATCCAGACAAACCCATGTTAGGCAGATTTAACTGGATGAAAACAAGCAACTGATCTGTGTGACTATGGTTATCTCAATTTTTAAGAACATTTTCATATAACTATTTGTAGCAATGACCTAAAACCATTGAATAAAGAAAATGTAAAAACCAGTAGGGCTGCGTGAAACAGCACCATTTCAGTTTGACGTCCATTTTGTTGTTTCAAAGGGACAGTGTTTTGTTTCATCATTTTCTTTCATTTCAAAGCACTGCTCTGTTTTATTTCTTCGAAACTATTTTGCTGTTTCAATGTTTCGCCCATAGGCTATAATGGGGAATCATGAAAATGTCTAAAACTTTGTCATTTCTTCCCTAATTCAGGTGAAAATTTCAGAGTTAGTGAGGGCATAAAGCCTGCCAAGTTTCAAGGAGATAGGTGTAGAGGTTTCTGGGAAACTGCACCTCAAACTGTTCAAAGCAAAACTTGTGACACTTGCTGGCAGCGGCAGCCTCCTCTCATCCAGTGTGCAGATCTGGGGGCCTGCACCCCTGGGAGGGCTGCGTGGTTGTGCCAGACTCCTCCTGGGGTTGCGGGCCCCTGGATATGCACGCTGGATGACAGGAGGCTAATGCTGCTGTCTGGGACCGGCTCTGGGCGCAGCCCGCACCCAGCTCTAGGATGATTGCAGTAGTAGCCTCCTGTCATCCTGCACACAGATCAGGGAGCCCACACTCCCAGGAGGAGTCCAGCAGTATGGGGAGGGCAGGAGAGCTCCGCGGGGCTGGCAGAGCCAGTCGGAGTACAGCCCTGGGTTGCCTCGCCTCCCTCCACCGGGCTGCGCTCCAACCAGCTCTGCCAGCCCCAGGGAGCTCAGCCTGGCGGCAGGAGGCAGAGCACAGCTCTGGCTCTCCCCCACTTCCCGCCACCAGACTGAGCTCCATGGGGCTGGCAGAGCTGGTTGGAGCGCAGCCTTGCATCTCTCCTCCTCCCGCCACCAGGCTGCGCTCCGACCGGCCCCATCAGCCCCACGGAGCTCAGCCCGGCAGTGGGAGGTGGAGCACAGCCCTGGCTGTCTCCTTTTTCTCTCCTGCTACCATTGTGTTGGTGTGTATGTGAGTGCTTGTGTGTGTAGGAACCAATAACTTTGCGGGGCTGTGTAGTGTGTTGTCTGCTTAATAAACCTGTTATTTTGAAACCCCAAGTTGGGTTTTTGTCTTATTGACCTCCTGACCCTCCTCCCTGATTTCCTGGCTATCTCTCAGCCTTCTGCCTCTCAGTTTCCAGCCCCAATCTCCCAGCTTTCTGCCTCCCTGTTTCCTGGCTGTATCCTTCTTGCCACCAGGCTTTTTCCCTTGCTTCCACCCCAGCATCAGGTGACCCCGAGTAACTCTGGGGCACATTAACTCTAAGTAATTCCAAGCCCCGGTGACCCCAAGTAACCCCAGGGCCACTTGACCTTAAGTTACTCCAAGCACCAAGTTATCCCAAATGCCCCCTAGGATTAACACACAACCATGAAAGTGCATGTTTGTGTATGTGTATTGGGTGTGCAGGTATTGACAACTGAATTTTGTCTAATTTTTGGTGTGCATAGTGTGCATGTGCTTAAACTGGTAATCTTGGATGTGTATGTGCCTGAGTTGGTAGTGTGTGTATGCAACTTATGTGTGTATGTGCCTAATTGATTTGTGTGTTGGTATATGCTCAATTGTGTCACACCCTCCTGTCTAACAGCGCAATTTTGTGATCCTGAGAGTCAGCCTGGCCCTGCAGGACCACAGTCACTCTTTGCAGCCCTAAGTTAGCTATAAGCTCTGGAAAGGAGCAAGGCTTAAGCTATACCTATTCAGACTTTCCTATTAACTAGCTTTATGCAGCCTCCTGATCAGCATGCTGTTTTTCTGGATCCAGTTTTGAAGTGCCTCATTTGGGATTCTGAATCCACTTCATGATCTGCTTCCTAAAAAGAGTTAAAATACAACATTGAGCTGCCTAAGTTAGTCCTAAATCTAGTCCTAAATCCATGTAAAGGCAATCAAAAGGCAGTAAAGGCATGTAAAGGCAATCAAATCCATGTAAAGGCAATCAAAAGGCAAAAATAATAATAAAAAAAGGTCAGTTCCTAAAACTGACAATCAAAACTTGTTAAATTAAAGGCCAGATTTAAAAGCAGTAACAGGAGTATTCAATTAGGTCATGACCAACCTCAAGTTAACTTTATAAAGCTCTCCAAGAAGAGATTAACATGCTCCCTCACTCCTTTCCTTCCACAGCAGCATGGATATATGGTATTTTTTTCCTTTTGGTTGCCAGGTTTGAGGACATGATCTTTCTTTCTCTCTAAGTGTATTTCTATCATAGCAATTGCCAAATACATTTGCAGTAGCAGTATGGTGTTGCAGACAGTAGCACTCAAATGCTGAAGTATTTTATGGAATGTTCTTTTAAGTTTAGGTGGATAACACAAAATGAAAGCAGGTTAACAAAAGTGACAGAAAAAAGTTTTCATTCCTGAATCAATTCTTACTACTCTTCAAGTCATAACCACATCAAGGGTATAATTTTCCCTATGAATAGTATAGGTTATATGTGTCTGGTGAGCCTATAAATCAGTGGAAAACATGGTATACTATAGTAGCACCTAGAAACCCATTATGCTAAATACTGTATATGCAGATAACAGTCATTGCTCTAGAGAGTTTACGGCCTACGTGTCAGACAGGATATACCTGACCATTCTCATACTTGTTCATCGGAAGTTTGTGATTCTAATTTAGGCAGTCCCATCATCGCCTAATCATTGAATGTTCTTAGCTGAAGTTACTGAAATCACAGCTTTCATAGCACTTTGCTCCTTTGCCCTCTGTCAGGTATCTCTGAGATGTGGCGCTCTTGTGCTAGCCACAATCCTTAGCTCAGTAAAATTAGAAATCCTCAACTTGATTTTTACTCATAAATATTACTTTGTAACATCTACTTGTTCCCCAGGTTCTAACTGTTATCTAGGTCCTCTCTATTACCATTGTTTAACCAATCAGGTAATTTTGTCAAAACACACTTTTAATATCTTTGCATCAGTTTTTTCTTTATGGGAAACAATATCCAGTTGAATATGATTGACCATGCTGTGTATGAAATTCAGTACAAGTGCCAGACATAGGCAGGCAAGGTTCTTTGAGTAGATGTGGTGTCTTGTATTAGACCAACTGAGTAGTTGGAAAGAAGGTCTTAGCAAGTTTTCAGGTGCAATTGCCCTTCTTCAGGCAAAGGAAATCTCTGCTGTTCTAAGACTCCAAGGAATACACAGTCCTAGAAAAAGTCAGGTTCTGAACCCGGTTTTGACAGCAGATCAGTGATGAGCTAAATAAAATAATTAAGTTAAGGATAGCAATAGTTTCATAGACGAAAAACGAAAAACGCACACTGAGAAAAATTAAATGAAAAACAGTACTTTAAAACTTAGTCAAGATAATTTGAGCTGTTCAGTTTTCTAGCATTGTAAATGATAGAATATGCAGAGTCAAATAACTGAGGAGTAAAAAGAATCAGATCTAACAAGTCAATGCCATAATCATAACATAAATTAAAGGCAGCTATAGAGACTTCTAAAACAGACTCCCCAGCCAAAAGCTAGAAACCCAAAGAATCTGAACTAAGCTGATAACAAGTGATCATTAATTAGGACTGAAGTCAACAATCCAGTGCCAGAGAAATGTCTAAGATACTGAGCTAAAAGCCTAAAGAAAAATGTCCAAAGTAGGTTCATAACAATTTATCACTAATTCAAGTTGAGATAAGTTCATTTCAAGAAGCCAAACACTGATAACACAGTGAACCATAGGCAGTCAGTCTGTGATGCAAAATATCTTCTGAAAGAGTGGTTAGCAGGGACTCAGGATACAACTGAATTTAAAATCTTTTCTTTTGTGTCTGGAGAATAGTATTACTGAGATTAAGCCTTTATTATTGCCATTATTTAACTTTTATATTGTGGGTGTACCTACAGATCTCATCCAGTATGAGCTTCAGCATGCCCAGGCTCTATCCAGACAGAAATTAATGACATCCTTGCTCCACAATCTTACAGTCTAAAATAAAAGGTAGATGAGACAAACAGGGTTAGGGTGAAGGTCACGGATAATAATTCCAACATGTACATTTCATAGCTGTTTAGTAGCAACGATTGCAGATCACCACCTGCTGGAACCTTAACAGGCTGTACTTACTAGATGCATTTCAGAAAATGTGAGTTTTGAGGAGGGCATTGGAGGAAGACTGTTGCAGCTATACAGATTTTCTCTAGGAGTTTTTTCCACTCCTAACAGGTAGCATGTGAAAAAGTGTGAAAGTGCTTGTTGGAGAAACAGAAAAGTAAGCAAGCAGAGAAGGCTGGGATCACTGCTGGACTGACTTGCAGTAAGTTGTCACAGTAGCTGATTAAGTGAGCTCCAGATCATGAACACTTCTGTGCTCTCTCTCTCTCTCTTTCTCCCACCCTACTTTGGTTAGTCTATAAAGTGCAAATCTATCCTGCCTTCTACTTGCAATAAGTTGACCAGGGCTTTATAAGTGCTTACAAAACACTTGTTTGACACAGTGGCAGAAAAGATGCAATTGAAAGGCCTTAAAAAAGGAGGTGATGTCATCAAAGTGAGGCACCAAAATTATGATCTTAGAGACGGTTTTTTGAACAGGCTAGAAAGAGGCAGGTTTAAGCAACCAGGCCAGAAGGGAGCTGTTAGCAAAATGTGGGATGTGAAGAGTTTTGGCTGTGTGGGCACAAAGCTTGATGACGTTGTATAGCAAAAGCAGCAAGATTGAGATATGTCATGCGTGTAAGGCTCAAAGAAGCAACGGCTGAACCAAATATGGATGCAAAGATTAATTGATCTTAATGGATGCAATTGAGCAAAAATGTAGGCTGATGGTACAAACCACTTTGGTAGATAAACAAATGAAATAGGACTTCTTTGTGAGAAAAGACTCGGAGTTTGGTTTTACATACATTCAGATAAAGAATTGATATGTTAATTTTGATGGAGCAAGACAGGTCCATGCATGGAGCAAGATAGGTTAGGGAGGTAGGTTTTGGAGTCGTCATGATGGAGTGATAGTCAAAATTGTGATTATGAGTGGGCTTACTCATAAGATGCAGATAACACAGCCCCCTTTATGGGCTGTTGAGAGAGAAGAGGGTTGAGGATTTATTTTTCATAATTGGCAAAGGCAGCTCTAACCCAGATTAGGCTCTTTTCTAATTATAGTTATTATAAATCAAAATAAATAAAAAAATTCTCACCATTCTTATAAAAATAACATGAGTGTGGAGTGTTCAGACTCGGGAGTGATGGCTGTGATGTATGTTGAAAAGTTAAATTGTCTGAAGCAACTTCTTCCTCTGGCAGCTCATAGCGGGTGTCATACTTCTTCGATGTTATAACCGAACAAGAACGCTTTATTCTGATGTTGGAGTGCTTAAAACGTACTGTTCTGCGAGGAGAATTCCTAGGACAGAGATGTAATTCTGAAAAAAAAATCTGTCCTTTGCAGTTTAAGATTAATCTAGTTGAATCAACTCTAAATAAAATCAATTCTTATTTTGTCTTCAGATCCTACATTTAAAGCACAACAGTAATGTAAATGCATTATCAGAAAGGGCCTGCCACTGAACTATGATCTGTCTAATTTAAATTATAATTTAAAAATATCCATAGCATTATTTGAAATAAAATTTTTTTTATCAGTGGACAAAGAATATAACAGTGTTCCTGAAATGCGCAGTAGATGGCAGTGTGCAGTCATTTTCCTTGGTGAACTTACATATTAACTGGTTATTTGACACTTGATAATAACCTACCATATCTGGTAAAAGGTAAAAATTGTGACAGCCGAGGTTCTATTTAAGCACTAGTTCATATTTGGGCTAGGAAAATACCATAAGAGACTGCTTGAAACCTTAATGTAATATAAGTACAGTTGCTTTTGCAGATTACCTCCCTGAAGAAATCCAAAGAAAGAGACTGAAATGTAGATAAGCCTAAAAAAATGCCCTTAGGTTGTCATATAAACATATTAAGTAATACTTAGAATTCAAGGTATTAATTTCCCAAACACATGAATACACTGGGTCTGTCTGAGTATTCACTTGCATGCCCTTATCCAAACCAAAATATTTTATCAACAATAATGCCCTCCAATTACTGTTTACCAAAACATTTTATGAGTCTATTCATAAATATTAAAAAAAAATAATACTATTTTGTTCTTCTTTACCATAGAAGATAGTTTACACTTTAGAGATGTTTCTTTTACCTCGTGGTCAGCTAGATATGTATTGTGGGGGTTGTTGCCTTCCTCTGTAGTGGGGGATGTGGGCCTGTACTGGGATCTCTTGAGCATATATTGACAACATTTTCTGGAAGCAGGACATTGGCTGCCGGGGTTCCTCTGCTTTTCCTGTGACAGATTAGGGTGTTATGTCTGTGTTGTTTCAGAGTTTAGGGTAGTATTATGTAGTTTAGATTATGGTTTGTACAGGATGGTTTTAATAGGGATGATCCTGCTTGAGGCAGGAGTTGGGATTGATGACCTCTGGAGAACCCTTCCAGCCCTACCTCTCTAGGACTCTGTGGTTCTATGACTGTCCTGTATCTATCCTGAGTGCACATTTTGCATACTTTAAATTACAAGGTGCAGTGTGCTTATGGGTTTGTGAAAGGTGCTAAATGAAGATCTTTGGATACTGAAGTCTGCTAATTTTCTACGAAACAGTTACAGAATGGGGGGCAGCAATCCTGTTTTCATTGCATCACCAGGACGATGTGACTGAATTATACCTTGCTGAGCCAGGGCATATTCCCTGGCCTTGGGTAGTTCACTTAATCACGGTGGACTTTTGACCAGTCGACCAACTTTTGTATGAGTGCATGCTCAGTTCAGGCTGATCCCTTGGCGGGAAAGGCCTGAGGTAAAAGTTACGTACACCCAGCCAGGTGCCAAGTGCGCAAGATTGCGCTGTGAACCGAAGTGTGTGAGTTCCAGGTGTACAAAAATTACCGGATTGGCTGAGGAATGAGTGACAGTGCTTGACAGGTGCCAGTCACCTGTTGGGTATAAAAGGGGCCAGATTATTGGATCGATGCTTGCTGTATGTGTGGGATTGGCAGGTTGATGCAGGTGATTGCGTGAGGACTTAGGAGGCCAATCTCCTCCCTGATACCTGTGTGCTTGGAGAGACTGACAGAGAATCATGCGAGCCTGGAGCATGGACAGAGGCTGAGTGAGGGTCCAGAGGACCAATCTGGTCTATGGTCTGTGTGGCCCAGACTGTGCCTCAGGTCAGGTCCTAGGAGGGCAATATCCCATAGTATCTTGAGATGGTTGGCAGGGGTGAGGGCTCAGAGTGGCCAATATCCTGTGGGTGTGAGTGTATGTGTGGTCAGGGTAGAAAGTGACTGGTGTGCCGTCTCGCTGACAGGTTGTCAGAAATGAATGAGAGCCTGTCTAGCATCCCCCATAGGCACTCTCCTATGTGGGTCATTGCATTGTTTCTTCTTGTTGTTAATAGGGGAGGGTTGTTGGATTCATACCATTGCATATATTGTTATTGTTCGTTGTTGTATAATATAGTTGGTTTTATTCCCCTTATTTTTGGTGACTTTGATTATTTACTAATTAATTATTTGTAGTATCAGGGTAGCACTGGGCTGTAGGTGATCACCCTGATGAGAGCAGGCCTGCCCACTTTCCATTCATTTACTGTTTGTCAATTAGCCAATTAAAAATTGGCTAATTGACCTGCAACAGATGGCGTCCCTGGGTGGGCAGCACCTTATTTGCATACCTATTAGTATAATGAATTACTGTTGTTTTACTTTCTATTTGTGTAATTTTGATTGTTGAGTTGTGTGAGGGGTCTCCACTCCTTGTTAAGTTGTTGCCTGGACCTGAGGAGGGGTCATTGCATTAGGATATAGATGCTGCAATAAGCTGTCTGCACTGGCAAATGCTTATGGGAGGTGTGAGTAATAGTGAAATAAGGGCAACCCAGGATGAACTAGCATCTCAGATCCTATACCAAGAATCCCTATCCTAGAGAGATAAGAAGTAACTGGTGGCAATATATGGCCCAGAGTCAGAAGCTTATCTAAGGATTAAAGCGGACTTAAAAAGTAAAGGCAGATATCCATATTGCAACTCCTTCAAGGTGCTTAGGGAGCAATTGATGGGTAGCAAAAGAATAAAGCCATAATAGTCAAAGAAACTCCAACTAGCTTCAAGCATCAAGGACAACAAAAAGTCCTTTTTCAGATATGTGGGGAGCCGAAGGAAAAGCAAGGGCAACGTTGGACCCCTGCTAAACCAGATGGGGCAACTGACAACTGA
>NW_017728948.1:47269496-47276026 GCF_001723895.1 Crocodylus porosus
CCCAGCTGACTTCCTGCCCTTTGGGCAGGGGGCTGGACTCGATGATCTCCCAAGGTCCCTTCCAGCCCTGATGTCTATGAAATCTATGAAATCTAAGTGTTAAATGATACACTGATGGGCGTAGTGGTTGAATCACAGACCAAAGTTGTGATTGGTAAGGCAGTAATACCAAGAAAGAATTGTGCAGTTTCACCATCTAAAGTGGAGGTGAAGAGTAGTATAGAATCATAGAAGTAGGGTCAGAAGGGACCTTGTAGATCTTCAAGCCTGACCCCCTGCCTGGGTAGGAGAAAAAACTGGGCTCAAATGATCCCAGCTAGGTAAGCATCAAGTCTCCTCTTAAAGACCCCCAGGGTAGGAGCTAGCACCACTTTCCTTAGAAGTTGGTTCCAGATCCTGGCCGCCGTAACAGTAAAGTAGTTCTTACAGATGTCTAATCAAAACCTACTCTCCAACAGAGTTTTGCTTCTTGTTATCTCACTCACCCCCAGTCACCTCAGCTGGAACTTGATCCCAGATCTCTCGCATGGTAGGCCATGCCCAGCCAACCCTGTAGTGCTCTCACCCAATTCCCTGGCTGTACGTGGCAGTAGGATGTGGGGCCAGCTCCACCCAGCCCTATAGCCATAGCTCCTGCACTCCCACCCAAGTCCCTGGCCACATGCAGCTCCGTAGTGTGCAGCTCCTGTGCTCCTGCAGTGTGTGGGGCCAGCCCAGCCTGGCCCCATACTGCACGGCTCCCTGCGCTCCTGGCTTCCTTTCCCTCAGTAAGAGTCCTTGGCTCCTGGCCTCTGGCTCGGTGAGGCCCTTACCCAATTTTCCACTCTTGTAGGCAGGGAGGGTGGAGACAGCCATGGCAGGGCAGAGGTGGGGGGCATGTTTCCATCCCAGGCAGGATTGAATTGCTTCATAGGCTGGATCCAGTGTGTGGGCTGTATTTTGCCCAGCCCTATGCTAAGGGCTCTTAAAACAGGAGTGTCTGCATGATAAGTTTGGAAAATACCAAGCTAAGTGCCCTCTGAGCATATCAGAGACAATCCTCTTTGGGGAGGATTATTTTTAGCTTGTTCTAGGCAGCTCATGTTGCAATATAGGTGAGTGACACATTACACTTAGGTCGTACTAAATGCACAGAATGTTAAGCTGTGTTCAGTGGACAGGTCTGATCCTCTTTGTAAGTTTCTATGTTCAGATATTGGGGGGCGAGGATGAGTTGTTGTTGGGAGTGGATTCAGTTTGGTCGTGGAAATATTCCTTGAGGCAGAGGCATAGGAAGAATTCTTCTAGTTCTCCACAATAAAGTATTTTATTAGGGTATTTTTTTGGGCAGAAATTTAGACCTTTAGAAAGGACAGATTTTTCAGTTTTGGTAAGCGTGTGTGTGGAGAGATTGATGATATTTGAGGGCTGGTTGCTGTTTTCAGTTTCAGCAAGTCTGAGTTTGGAATGTTGTAAGGTGTTGGTTTTGTTCCTCTAATGGTTGTTTTGTGGCTGGGAAGCTTGTTCTTGAAGTAATTTATTTCATTTCTTCTTTTTATGCTGGATGAATGTTGTAGAAAGTTTTTTGATGTCTCTTTGTATCCATTGTATATTATCAGGGAAGATAAGTTGTTGTAGTATGTGGTGATTTCCCTCCTGAGTTGGTCTCTTTTGGAGTAGATTAGATGAAGTAGATGATTTCTAATTTTCTTTGAAGTTCTTCTGCATAGCTGCAAAGCATACATGGAGTTGTGTGTAGTAGTCAGAGGATTGTAGATGTTTAGTCCTCAGGGAACGAAGTTGTGGTCTTGCGTAGGCTTAGAAAATACATGTCGCTGTTGAGTTTGGCTTCTTTCTTTTTCATGTTGTAGAGTTTCCATTTCAAATGGCTGAATTCGATATCTTCCATGTTACAGGGGTGTAGGTTGTAGCCATCGTCTTAGGCTACGTCATCTTAGACCAACATGGCTACAACCTACTTCCCTATGAGGTGTAGGCACTTCCACAGTTGGGTGGCATCTGACAAGGGTTTTCAGGATTGTGTTTTAGATTTAAATCCTGAACTTCTGCCTGCATTCCAGGTTAGGTGCTTGGGTACTTTTTGGGGGGTCTTCAAAGCTTGTGAAAGGTGCCAGCATGACAGCTAGAGCCAGTGGATTTCTTCATTTATCCACTGACCAGGAATTTCACTAACAGTGCAGGGTTCCCCTACATTTCTTTAAACAGGATGTGTTGATGGTTCAGTTTCTGTGCACATAGTGTACTGATGTGAGAAAACAGACATAAAAACAGGAAGCAATGGTAAATGACTATGGCAAAAGGATGAGAACAAAATGAACAATAAACAACCAAACTTCCAAAGTCCAGCTTTCTATGCATATGTAAATATTCTGAATGCAAAATCTGCACACTCACATGCATGAACAGTATTATCTGTAGGGTATAGTGAGGGTTAAATCTAGCCTTGTGGGGCAACTCCTGAGAATAAGCATACTGGATTCATCCCCATATTTTGTCTTTGCAGGAGTGGGTATTTAATGCCATATCTAAGTTGGTAATGACATGAGTTTGGCCATTTGTTAAAACCACATTTATACTGGTGATTTTTTTAACAAAATAATCTTATGGGAATTGCAAAGTAAAATACATGGGGACTAGTACTGCAGATAATAGTACTTATGGCAGGATTATTCCTTTAGGTTACAAGGTCAATTATTAACTGTTGATTTGTATAACATTTTAAAAATGTAAAGAACTATACAAAGTGGTAGGTATTAGCATTTCCTACAGAATTACTTCTCTCATATTTTTCTTAATATAACAATCCTGTTAAGTCTTTAAGGAAATCTGTAGCCAGTCCACTTGCAGGTTGCTCTGACATTGGTTATTAGATCTTTTCATAACAGAGTCTCATATTTCAAAAAATTAAACCACAGAAAGTATACCTCAATAATTTTAGGAATGGAAGCTCAGATCATTTAATACTGAAATTTAATCAGTCTCACACTCTGTATTATTTGAATGGCAGAGGAAAATGTATCACTTTGCTAGTATTAACTAAAATCCCTATTTATTTTGGTTCAAAGGTATTTTTTCTTGGCAATAATGAAGAATGGGAAGTCCTGTACCCACCTGACAAAAGCAAAATGCTGAAATTCATTCCCTTTACGAAGTCCCACATGCCTTCTTTTCCTTTTAGACTTTCTAGTCTTAAATATTTAGGGGTTATAAGCAACTTGGAATGCATTCTCCTGTGGAACAAAAAGGCTCTAAATCAGGGGTTGTCAACCAGGGGTACTCCAGGGGGAATAGTCCTGGGGCGTATGCACAGGTAGGTGGGGATGGAGTGTTGCTACCCATCATCCCACCCTTCTGCCTCCCCAGAGCAGGGCCAGGTGTGTGTGGGGAGGGGGAGGGCAACAGTGTCTCTTTGGGGGCTGCACAGGAGCTGCCAGACCAGCCAGATGCAGGGTGGGGGCGAGGAGAGGAGCTTGCATGTGGCAGCCGCTGCCACCATCCACCACCCTGTGCTGCTGCCGCCGCATGTGAGCTCCCTTGCCCCTGCTTCGCATCTGGCCACCACCACCAGAAGGGGTACAGTTCTTAAAAATAGTTGAAAACCCCTGCTCTAAATGATACTGCTTTTTTCTTTTGACCTTTCTGCAGCAGTGTGCATTAATATGATTGTGTCTTTCAAATCTTCTGCATAAGGGATTAAGAAACAGGATAGCAATAGCATATTTAGTTTTTTACCTCCAGCTTTCTGCTTTCAGTCTGGCTGAGATAAGTAGTGTAGTGCTTAAAAGTTTTTACAATTTAAAGGCTGTTAGAAAAAAGTTGTTACTTATAACCAGTAACTCTTGCTGTAATGCTGATGAAGTCATTGGGCCAATGTCTTAAAAAGAGGTAATTTTCAGCTGGAAAAAAGTATCAAAATTGAGCTACTTTTAAGATTGTTTGTTTTGCTGTGATCATTTTCCTTCTTGTAATTTTCAGTGTTCTGAAAATATTTGATAGAAAGTTCACAAAAAATATGTCCTGTTTGTTTTCTGGTTTTTAAATGTTTTCTTTGGCTTTTGTTTTCTCGTAGTCTTTAAGGGTTTTGGCTCTTGGAGAATCTGTGCTTAACTTAATTAGATAACAGACTATTTTCCAAAATTGGGAAAAAAGTTTTCTAAAACTGTTTATTTCTAAATGAAATAATACTGTTTCTGGACATTTCTGATTTAAAATGAGGGTGGGCGGGGGTGGGGGAAACAGCACCACACCCGCTGTGGAACAACTGGGGAATAGGATTATCATATTTATATAAGATAAAAATCAATACAATGAAAATACTTTTGAACTATTTGTCAGTTCCCCCCCCTCGCCCCACTACTTTGCTAATTATAGGCTGTTTTTGAAAGATAGTTGGAATATCAGGCAAGTAGTTGCATGTCTCACATGGACAACACCAACTTTCTTACACCTTCCAAACATCTGTCCTTGCTTTTCTATTCATTAGAAGTGCTATTTACAGCTGAGTGCTGAAACAGAAAGGAGGAGAGAGACCACTGTGTGGAGGCAGTACTTTCAGGGCACAAAGGTCATGGTAGGTAAGCAACCCCTTGTCCTCCTTCATGACAGCCTCTACTGTAGTAGAGCAATGAGGTGTTGGGGGAAGAGCTGAGCAACCATGCTACTTGAGTTGTGAACAATGCACTGCTGGCCTGAAACCAACATCTGCTCTTGAAGCTGTGCTGAGAGAATAGTTATTTGTGAAGGTATGAACCAACCTCTACCTACCAAGCCTGCTGGTTTCAGATAAGGGTATGTTACTGATATGTACCATCAAAGCCACCAACCTCCTATGAAAGTCCTGAGTCATTTATATTGTGACTCAATGCATAATGTTACTCACTTCTATAGTAGTTGTATTGTGATGGCCCCTCCTGTAGATTTTTTTTCTCCAAAGGCCACAAATATTCTATTTAGTTTTCTCAATAGCTTAGTTTTGCTAGTAGTAACCTACATCTTTCTTAATATCCAAGGGAGTACTTCTAAGTATGGGCCTTGTTATATGTTCCATTTTGAACTGTTCAAATGTTGATCAGTGTTAGTGCTAGCTCGACTTTGGAGCAGTCACACCTTAAAGCTAAAAATCTTCTCTGGCTGTCCCCCACCTGCACAGCTATGACTTGTCATTAGAGGGCTGGTGAGTAGTGGTCTGGCTAGGAGCTGTGAGGAGCCACCACAGGGCTGGTAAACCAGATCTGGCTTCTATTCCTGCTGTGGTGGAGGAGGGGAAGATGAGAGATGGGTTGGCAGGGGCAGGAGGCATGAAGCTCAGAGGAAGAGAGTTAATGGGATGGGGTGAGTAATGAAATGGGACGTGGAAAGGAAATGGGGGTGGGAAAAGTTGGTGGAATGAAGGAAGTCAGCCAGTAAAGGGTCAAATAAAAAGTATTTAAAAAATGAATTTAAAAAGAAATGAAGACGAAGTAAATTAAAGATTTCATGTTTTAATGAATTGTGATTTGGAATTGGGGTGTGGACATAGGTGGTGGAAGGCTGGGGCTAACAGGGCTTAGCCTCCCCAAACTGGGCCAGTGCCACCAGCACTGCAGCACCCCCAGGGCCCTCGCTGCATGCTTCTCTGCTATCATGTGCGCAGCACTAGTGTGCACTACACCCCAAATGGCCCTGGGGAAGAGAGGGACAGGGTCAAGTGGGCATGCTCCATGCTGCCCAGCCCTTCCAAATAATATTTTCTAGTGAAACTTATGGGTGTGTGTGTGTGTGGTGGGGGGGTGCTGGTCATGCTCCCCAACGTGGCTGGGAGATAGGAGTGGTGAGAGAAGTTGCTTTTGAGGGAACTACTGCCTCTGCCCTGGGAAAGAGACCCCAGGCAATGGGGAACCAATTTAGTTCCCTAACTTGTTCCACCTGACCCCCGCCCTAGACCCCAGTCCTGGGCACCTCCATGCCCTATTATCTGGCTAGCTGGCATGTGCTCTGCAAGCTGTTTGCATGGGGTTGCACTCCTGGGGCAGGAAGGTCACACACCTGGGGGGCAGAAGGAGGAGTTGGCCTGGTGCCAGAACAACCCTCTGGGCAATAGAGTTGATGGGGTGGAAAGTCTGTTGATGCAGAACAGAAGGGTTGGGGGGGGACACTGCATTCTGGGATGATGGAGAACTGCAACTTGGACAGCTCATCTGTGGGGAGTGGCTGCACATTAATGGAACAAGAGATGGGTAGCATGGATCAGCGATAGCCTGCTTTGGAATGGCATAACTTTAAGTTGCCCAAAGTGTGCTGAAAACTAATTTTAGGTGTTAATGTGTGGAGAGTCCAGGGGCTAAGATCTCCAGGAGCCACCTAAAGTTAATGTGTAAAAGGCCCTATTCTTGTGAGACTTGGAAGAACACAGGCAGTGATATACCTGATTAGAATGAAAACTGATACTATACTGACCAGAAATTTGTTGAGACCTAAATGCTACCTGGTCAGCATGGAATAAGGCATAAGGAGTGTCAGTTGTCAGGGTTCATGATTCTAGATGCAAGACA
>NW_017728948.1:47276526-47280826 GCF_001723895.1 Crocodylus porosus
GGCGGGTCTGGCGTCCTTCCCTCCGGCTGATCAGGCCGAAGGTCGCTCCGTGTCAGTCGTCGTGGGGTACGTTTCGTTCCGTCGGGCGCGCAAAGACCCCAAAGTTCACAGCGCAATGATTTTTATACTCTCTGTGATGCGGGGCGGTCTAATTGCATGCGGCGCTTTCTCATTTGCCCGGGGTGGTGACCGTCACATTATTGACAAGCCCTGGACTTCCCCCTGAGAGACCTCGTGCGGAAAATTCCAGCCGCATGCTGCTTCCACGCTGCAGCCCCAGAGCCTCCCATCCACCCAGCACCTGCCACACAAACACTAAACACATGCAAACATGGCCACCCATAGCACTCAGCAAGTGCAAAATAATTACAACAAATGTAAATAGGACTAATTATATAAATAAAACCTATTTACATAAATAAGTGTTTGGAGGACCAGCCTGTAAATCTTCATTTTTCTTTAAGGAAATCTGCTTGCATTAAGCTATTACTTTCAGAAGATAAAAATCAAATTCACCCTTAAGGTGCTTTGAAATTCAAGACCATGTTTATAGGGAAAAAAATGTCAGCCTTGCAGAAGTTGGGTGTACAGTGAACATCTGTCACCTATTGCACTTAGGTAAATCTAAGTTACATATGAATCTCTGAAAAGCTTTCCTCCATACTCCCTTTGGGAAAAAATGGATCAATGTACCCAGACTGAGAGTTCAGACCTCTTTTAGGAGTCACTCACTCACTTGAAAATATGTATATAAAGGTAAAAAGGTTGCCCCCGTGTAAAAGCTTTATGATTCATTGCATTCTTGGTATTATGTTTCTCCCTCAGATTTGATGGAAGTCCCAAAAGCTTAATAATGCAAGTGGAAAAAAAAAACACCCAGAAGTAAACCTAATAGAAATATCAGTAAGACTTGAGCTGACAGTAGTTTGCTTTATGGATATTTTATTACAGGTTTTCTAAAAAAAAATGTGTTATTTCTAGTCCACTTTCTTTAATTACCAGGCCAAGCCATATTAGTATTGTGAAAGCAATAGATATTTGGGCTTTTAGAAATAAGTACTTAACTGTGACTGCCCTCAACATTCAGGATGTTATCTTTCCTAGCATGGTGAATGCTTCAGATAATAAGAAATAATGAGATAGGCTGCTACTATTGTTTTGAAAGATATAATAGAATGGTAGCTAACCATATCAAAGAAAGTTGCTTCTATTAATCTGATTTATTTAATGTGGAAATGGCTGAGAACTCCCATCAGGTTGTGTAAGAGGGGAATAGAGAGTGAAGGCAGCACTGATGCAGGAGACAAAAAAATGATCCAGCTGATGAATGTGCATTGGCAGTCCCAAGCACTTGAAAACCAAAGCAACACAGGAGAATTAGCCAAGGGAAAAAAAATAGCTAAAACACATCCTAGTGTTTGTGGAGTGAAAAAAAGGTTGAAAGACTCCTGAATCTACAGTGAGCGTTATGTCAAGGAGAGAATGGAAATATTTAAGCAAATACAAGATCATAACTTTTTTTTATTGAGATGGGTTTCTTGAGAGCAAATTAAGTCATTAGAAAAGTCAGCATTATGACCCGTGAAGCTTTCATTGTAGTTATTATCTGGTCTTAGTTTCCCCCCAAATTTGATAGCAGAAATCTGCAGTGTACAGCATAGCCACTTTAGGGACAATTTTAGCTGGGGCCCAAGCCAAGTCCCCTCCCAATCTGGTCAGTGAAAAGAATCCTGTAGACTTCCACGGAAGCAAGATCAGGGCTTTAAAAATGTGTTTTACAACATGCTATGGAGGGAGATTTGATTTGAAAAGACAGGTAACTAGATACAAAACTATGTTTTACAATTTGAATACTGGGTCACACACCCTAGTAAAAGGCAACTTAAAAGTCAACACAGATGACCAATCTTTAACCCAAGTCATGGTGGCAAAATGAGGTAGGACTGTGCAAATAAAGTAGAGATATCATAGCTTTAACTCTGAATTGTTTGGTAGTTTATACATAGACACCAACTTTGTTTTTTGCTGGTGCGTTCTTGCCATGAGTGACTGGTACCTCCTGAATCTGGGGGGGCACCCGCAGAAGCCACTGATGGTGGTGGCCCTGTCAGGGGTGTACCAGCCCTGCCAACAGTGTTGGTGTCAGCTGTCAGGGGGGACACTGGCCCTGTCATGGGGGCATTGGCTCTGCCCCCTGTGCACCCCATACCAGTCGCCTATGGTGCTTGAAAAGGTAAAAAAATCCCAGTGCTTTACTTCTAACTCAGTGCATTACTATGCTGAGACCTGTACATGCCCAGAAGAGGCAGTATGTTAGTTCAACCCAGCTCTGCAGCATTTATAAAGATCAGGTGCTTTAGTGGAGCTTTTTTTGGTGCTTTTATCTAATAGCTGATTGAATCCCCTTTAGCTAAAAGCGCCAAAAAGCCCCATTGAAGCGCCCAGTCTTTACAAATGCTGCAGAGCTGGGTTGAAGTAACATGCTGCTTTTGGTGAAGCATGGGGTTTTGTTTTTTGTTTAACATCTGCAAGCACAGCTCTGTGGGTGCTGAGCACCTGCTAATGATTTTTGGTGGGTGCTTGAGCCTTGGAGCACCCATGGAATTGGTGTCTATGGCCCTGTCTAGAAGAGTGCCAACATGTGGGATGTGGTGCTGTAGACAGGTCTACAGTGCCACACACCACACATGCAGGCATTCCTTGCACTGCTACCTTGTATTGTAAGGTTTTATTTTTTTTACCTCGGGAGATCCCGGGGTCAAAAAAAAAATGGCAAAAAAGCAAGTGGCGTGGTGTACATGCTGCCCAAAACTGCAGCCTGGCCCACTAGAGCTGCACTCCAGCTGCTGACCAGGCTCCCAGCTGCAGGAGCACCCTGCCTGCAGTTCCCCAAGGCCTGCAGGACCAAGACTGCTGGGGCCAGCACAGTTGTTGGCCCCAGGCTCCTCTCTTCCACCCAGGGTAACCTGCTAAGTGCCAGAGGGCGCATGGCATGGGTGCTCTTCAAGGACAAGTAGCAGCGGCGCAAGGTTTGCTGCTGATGCTTGTCCCTGGAGAAACAAACACCTGTGCTCGTGTGGATGTGGCCCTGAGTTTATATCAGGGACTTGTTTTTTTTTTTCCTTGATATCCTTCTCATATTTTGATGAAATCTGCTTATCAAAATGGCCATGAAAAAAGTTTTTTACACTGCAGAAATTCTGTTAACACAAAGTCAAAGGTTAATTTGATTTTCCTATCATGACCTCCCCCCATGCTTTTTAGTCAAAACATTTTTAATTTAGAAATCAGTGATGGGTTTTTTTTCCTATTTGGTAATAGTGGTTATACTGGGGGAAAAACAGCATAAAAGGCATACATTTTTCTCAATTTAAAGTAAGAAAATAAACTTTTTAAAAACAAACCTCTTTAAATAAAAATATTGTGATTGTGGACTTCATTTGGGAGTGATTTAGATGCCTGGGGTTTTGATAAATGCTTCTGAGCCTACAGAGCTTTATTGCTGGTACATAGCACACTTTGTTCCTTTTGTTTCACTCGACTTGCCAACATCTAAAATTAGTGACACAGGCATTCAAAATGTTTGACAAGTGGTCAGACTGAGATATACATATTCATATCCTACTAGTAAATGATGGAAGGAAGTTTAAGACACAGTAAAAAAATTCTTTAGTTAAACCCAGTTTAACATAAACTAGTATCAGAAGCACTTGTATCATTAAAGTGGTGGTGCCTCTTAGATGATGCATAAGGGAAACATTATTTAAAGTAATGTTCCTTTGCCTGGACAAGAAGTCCAAATCTGTTCAGTTCATTTAAAATATTTTTCTCAAGCACAAATGAATAAGCAGCTTCTTTTGTGGTTTTCCTGATGCTTGGTGACTTGCTATTATTCTTCCAGGAGAAAAGGGATCAGAGGTTTCATACGACCAGATGTGTCACTCCTTCTCAGCCCCACACTCCTTCTCCCCTTCTGGATAAGAAAGGTGACAGGCCTGGTGTAGGCTTGAAAGGGGTTGTAAATTTTAAATATTTTTTCCATATAAAATTAAAAGAAGATTAAGAATGGGAAATAAGGCGAGTAGGTCAAAACTAGAGGGGCAGTAGTAATAAAAATGTGTTGCATTTATTTTTATAATGATTTGTTAAACTTAGTTTTAGCTTTAAAAATGCTAATGCAATAAAAACTCCTTTGGTGGCAAGAGAATGAGTAGGAAAACATGTTTAAGGGTGCTGAAATGAGTGATTCCCTTCTGCAGATTCAGTAGGGGCTTTCAGCCTCATTGACGTTGCACAGAGA
>NW_017728948.1:47281776-47286549 GCF_001723895.1 Crocodylus porosus
CAAGGACAAGTAGCAGCGGCGCAAGGTTTGCTGCTGATGCTTGTCCCTGGAGAAACAAACACCTGTGCTCGTGTGGATGTGGCCCTGAGTTTATATCAGGGACTTGTTTTTTTTTTTCCTTGATATCCTTCTCATATTTTGATGAAATCTGCTTATCAAAATGGCCATGAAAAAAGTTTTTTACACTGCAGAAATTCTGTTAACACAAAGTCAAAGGTTAATTTGATTTTCCTATCATGACCTCCCCCCATGCTTTTTAGTCAAAACATTTTTAATTTAGAAATCAGTGATGGGTTTTTTTTCCTATTTGGTAATAGTGGTTATACTGGGGGAAAAACAGCATAAAAGGCATACATTTTTCTCAATTTAAAGTAAGAAAATAAACTTTTTAAAAACAAACCTCTTTAAATAAAAATATTGTGATTGTGGACTTCATTTGGGAGTGATTTAGATGCCTGGGGTTTTGATAAATGCTTCTGAGCCTACAGAGCTTTATTGCTGGTACATAGCACACTTTGTTCCTTTTGTTTCACTCGACTTGCCAACATCTAAAATTAGTGACACAGGCATTCAAAATGTTTGACAAGTGGTCAGACTGAGATATACATATTCATATCCTACTAGTAAATGATGGAAGGAAGTTTAAGACACAGTAAAAAAATTCTTTAGTTAAACCCAGTTTAACATAAACTAGTATCAGAAGCACTTGTATCATTAAAGTGGTGGTGCCTCTTAGATGATGCATAAGGGAAACATTATTTAAAGTAATGTTCCTTTGCCTGGACAAGAAGTCCAAATCTGTTCAGTTCATTTAAAATATTTTTCTCAAGCACAAATGAATAAGCAGCTTCTTTTGTGGTTTTCCTGATGCTTGGTGACTTGCTATTATTCTTCCAGGAGAAAAGGGATCAGAGGTTTCATACGACCAGATGTGTCACTCCTTCTCAGCCCCACACTCCTTCTCCCCTTCTGGATAAGAAAGGTGACAGGCCTGGTGTAGGCTTGAAAGGGGTTGTAAATTTTAAATATTTTTTCCATATAAAATTAAAAGAAGATTAAGAATGGGAAATAAGGCGAGTAGGTCAAAACTAGAGGGGCAGTAGTAATAAAAATGTGTTGCATTTATTTTTATAATGATTTGTTAAACTTAGTTTTAGCTTTAAAAATGCTAATGCAATAAAAACTCCTTTGGTGGCAAGAGAATGAGTAGGAAAACATGTTTAAGGGTGCTGAAATGAGTGATTCCCTTCTGCAGATTCAGTAGGGGCTTTCAGCCTCATTGACGTTGCACAGAGAATAATCTCTGAAGTTTCTGAGAACAAGAGATCGAAAGAGGAACAATAGAAGATGGGGAAAGACACTCCAGAGGTTATTATTTATTTCTTATTTTTATTAAGAGTACACTTAGGAATCCCATTGTGCTAGGCCCAGTCCCCCAGCCAGAGCACAAACATAAATAGGGTGGGGAATGAGGGGGAAAAAATTACAAACTTCAAGCAAATGGGATATTAGTGAAAGTTACAGTAGAGAAAGGCAGGAGAGGTGTGAGTGCACGACAGATAAAGCTTAAGAGAAGGGAGGGAATGGTGGAGGAGAAAATGAGCACTGGATAGAGGGGATGGGTTAGCAAGAGATGAGTCCTGTGTGTGTTTAGAAAGAACTAAAGTGATAATTAGTGATGTACGAAGGTGACAATAAAAGAGGGGTGAGTTCTGTGAGGGGGAAAATTGGAGACAAATAAAAATGTGTCATCTGGAATTTCTGGTACTATTTTTATCAGCTGTTTGCATTACCCATTACCCATACCACATAGACCCCCCCGTCATGTGTTGCTTCCTCCACTCATCTATTTTGGCTCCATTTTACAGAGTCTGCAGGGATCAGTACCCACCATGTGCAGTGATTACAGTGATTAATGAGGAGATTAAATTTCAATAAAACATCGTGTCAATCAAAACAAACCGCCTCAAGCTAATACAGCCAAGTACAAGGACAGAGACATGTGAGATGGAAGTGATGGTGGTAACGGTAGATGACTTGACACACTTAATCAAGGAAATGGTTATTTTGCCTCTTCTTGTATGCTGGTCAGTAACTGCCATGAGACCTTGGTGGCTTTTTTGACTACGTGGCTGCTTCATGGACTCAGAAACAATTCCTCCTGTGGCAGCCTGTTTGGTCTGTCCACCACATGGAGCATGTTTGCTGCTCCTGGGGCCAGATCCTCAATGCATAAGTTGTTAGAGCTCAACTGACAGCTATGGAAGGATGATCATTTTCACCAGCTGAGCATCTGCACCCCTCTCCCCAGTCATTGTCTGTGACCCCCTGTGTTCTTTTTGCTGGCCTCATCCGGGATACGTCTGTGCTAGGTTTTTAGCTAGTTACTGTTCAGAACAGTGCCTCTGCACCATTGACTGCTGGAGTAGTTACATCTTCTGACTTTAAAATGTGTAACACTACAGTTACGCAGGCAAGTTGCAGGCTATTTTGAAATCTAATTTTCTTCTAATTTTGCAAAGGTAGCTGCTGACATTCCTGTTCTAATAGTTCTTTGGTTCTCATGTTTTTAGTATAATTGTCTTTGGTTCAAGAAGCTTGTTCGCTGTTGGTACTGAAGTTTTTGTACTTCTGTCCATGAGTCTCTGAATTGGTGACCTGATACTGTATTGAGCATTGTGCTGTAATATTCTAAGCCTGGATCCCTTCAATTAGTCAAGGACATTTTAGAACATCAAGTTATTTCCTATTTGTGCTATTTTTACTTCCCTACTAGCTAGGATTTACATAGAAAGAGTTACTGCGGCTTACTAGAACTGGAATACTAAAAAAGGATTTCTGAAGTGGACCACTTGTAAACTGTGGGCCATTACCTCACCTAGATGTCTCATCTAGGTTGACAAGAAAATTGAAGCATATGATATGCTATATCACTATTCGATGTGTCATGCAAGAGTGGAATTAAAATGAACAAGGCAGAGAGAATAGCACATTATTAAGAGAAAAATCTTTCCTGTTTAAATCAAACAGCTGCATCAGTCTTGGACCAAGGGCAAGCAAGAACCCAATGTGGTTTCACTGGTTCTTAGGATTCTGATTGCTGTAGCTCCTTTGTGCTCAGCTCTTGCATCTTCCCTCCTCAGATTGGCTCTGTAGATTAAGTTTTGTACAATAATATCCACACAGATCTGTGCTCCAGCTTCCTATGTTCTCTCACAACACTAAGCGTTTTGAGTCCCATTTACTTCAGACTTCCATTCCTGCAGCGTCTTGCTGTAACTCACTAGAGGTACCATGGAAAGCCTGCCATCTCTAAGATACCTCCTTCTTGGGGCTCCAACTTCCTACTGACCCAAGCTTGCTTGCAGTGGCCTCCTGATTTCCTTTAGTGGGGGCAGCACTGTTTTCTAATACAGGGGTCCTGATGTGTTCCTACCCCTGCAGATTCTGTGTGTAGAGGTGCAGCATCACTTAGAAGTGAAATCATGCCCAGGTGTGGCAAGCAGAGGCAAGGTCTGGGCTAAGGCTAAGTGTAGGTCTTCCTAGGCAGGGCTGCAGTTAGACCCTGTAGGCTGGGTGCACCAATTGCTTTGCAAGGACAGTTATCCTGAGTTAGTGAGAACTGGGGCACCAGTCTATTTGGCTATAGTGACAGAATACCTGATGGCTGAAATCCTGGCCTTGGTGGGGAATGCTGCCTGTGAAACCAAGAAAAGTCATAGCGTCCCCCACCACCTCCAGCTGGCGCTGGGACAGGTGTGGAGCTAAGCAAACGGATGGGGGAGTCAGGGCATGCTCCTGCCCAAAATCCTGCTGCTGAAGAAAACCAAGAGCCACAAAGCCAAGGGCAAGTGAGATCTGTGCAGATTTGGATCTAGACTCTGAAATGTTTTTAACACAAAACCCCCGTGTCCCACAGTGGCAGAGTGGATGCTGAAAGGGAGAAAGAACAGGGTATGACCAGGATTTTTTCTGCTGTTCCCCTCTCACTTGCAGCCTCCAGCATTTAAGGTCTAGCAAGTTCTGGTTGAGAGGCTGCACCCCTGACTGCCACACTCAATGGCTGCTGATGCCCTTCTCCTCCAGAAATGTGTCCAATCCACTTTTGGACCTAGCTGAACCGCAGCTTCCAACAGCACCTGCTGGCAATGAGTTCTGCGCTTTAATGAAATGCCGGGCAGAGAAGAACATCCTTTGGTTAGTCTGAAACTTGCAAACTGCCTGTGTCATTTTGTGACCCCCTTAGTTCTTGTATGGATAGGAATAAGTTCCTATTTGACTTTCTCTTCACCAAGCACCAAGTATTTTGTAAGCCTGACTCCCCGCCCTCGAACCTGATATTTCTGCAATTAAACCAACGAGTGCCAGAGCCCCCAGCCTCTCTCTCACCCACTGACTCCTCAATGTCCATCTTCACTGACTGCCTGTCTTGCATGCAGCCCAGCCTCTGGCCTCAGTCCATCCAGGAAGAGCACAGACCAAGTGCAGATGCTTCCTCAGTGGGTCGAAGGGTATTTAAACAGGAAGGAGGATTTTCCCAACGATTCGAGTTGGTCTCATAAACGGTAGCAGATTTAGCCCGAGAACCTTGCTGCCTAGACCCTATTTTTTCCTCATTCGAGCCCAGCCCAGGTCTCGGCGGAGGTTTCCTCCGCGCCTCATCCTCCCGCAGCCCGGACGCAGGCGCTGCCGGCGGCCCAGCAGGGGTTGGAGCCCGCCCCCGCGTGCCGGGCTCAGGGAGCTGGCGCGGGAGCAGCCCCGTGGCCGAGGGGG
>NW_017728948.1:47287292-47303274 GCF_001723895.1 Crocodylus porosus
GCCGGCGCCGCCCTACTTCGGCTACGCCGTCCCGCCGGAGGCAGCCGCGGCCGGCAAGACCTGCCCCGACGTCGGGCCCAGCTGAAGGGTGTCTTCCTGCCTCCGCCGCGGCTCCGCGCCGGCCCCCGGGGCCGAGAGGGGCGAGGGGCCTTTTGGCAAGGGCAGGCGTCCCCAGAAGCCGCTTTGTCTGAAGAAACGTTGGTAGCTGGGGCGCCTGGGATGTAGGCGGGGATTGCGAACGCTTGGTTTCCCCTCTCGGGGATTTTTTCTGATGCGTGCAGACCCCTGTGGAGAGAGAAGTAGACTGAGACCCCCTTCGGTCAGCAGGTAATTCCCAAAATAGCTCCATTAGGAACGACCTTTTAAACCCAAGTGCCGTCCAGGTGGATTTGCCAGCCCTTGACTGCCTTCCCTCAGCTCCCTCAGTCAGGAAGGGCTGCGGGATTTCACTCCTGAAGCACACCTGCAAAACCCCAACCAGCCCTAAAGAATAGGGCCCCTGTGCTTAGGGACGCAGAAGCTGGGGTTTTTAATGGGAAAATGCACATAACAGAACAGGTTATGTTACTCTGTCTTACTTCACTTCGGTAGGTAAACTGTTAGCAAAGTAGAGAGCCAGACAACGTAACACTTACTAAATTTCATTAAACACATTGGGCCAAATTCCCAACCACCAGAGAACTGCCCATGGCAAAAAAGAGTACACGCTGGACAAGACTTTTGATTGCTAGTGTAAAATGCTATAGGGGGCATGATGGTGAAGCCAGCTTCAGAAGGGACTATTTATTGTAGGCTTTTTGTTCAGTAACATTTATTTAAGGAAGGGGGACAAACTGATCTGAAAATGTTTGATTTGTAAAAAATTAGTGGTGTATAAAATGTAAAGACAGATTTGTAATTTAAAATGTATTTACAATGACGACACTAATTATTTGGTAGTCACTGTTTTTTTTATGTCAATAAACTGTGTGATTAAAATGTTAATTTTGGCTGTAGTGCTGTATGGACCACAACATCCAAAGGTGACCCCACTAGGCCCTGTCCATTTAGCATCAACATATTTATATTTTGCTTTCTATAGTACATTTTGCTCTTCTGCAAACTGTTTAGCCTCTTCATGTGTATACCTCTAATGTTGCAGTTTATAGAAAGGCTGACTATCCAGCTAGGTAGTCAGTCAGAGTAAGGAAATTATTGGTAAGTATATTATACATTTAGAATGGTTTTAAATAAGTTACTTTGTTTCTTGTATTTTCAGCATCCTGTACAACAATATATATGTCATCCTTCACCTTTTCCCCACCCCTTGCAAAAAAATTGATTGGTCAAAAAAAAAAGTTACAACAAGTAAGAAGCAAAGGGGAAAGTAAAAATAATGATTCATGGTTTCCACTTTGCACTTATTCCTGGCCATATGTCTCTCTGGACATACAGTATCAACATACTGTACTTGCTTATACAACCGATCCTCAACTACTTGGTGTTTAAATATTTTCATTATAATTGATATAAGCAATAGTGTATCAAAAGGATATTTAAATTATTATGCAAAGAAGGAACTTTGTTAAAATGATGTTTATCTTTTAGTATAAAAAGAAGTTTTTTCTTTTTAGGCTACCCTTCAGTCCATAATTTGTTCCCATTTAAATTAAAGCCAATGTTTCCAATAGAAACAAGATAGGGGCCTTTCTAAATTTAATTTTTCCTTCAGATTTAAACAAATTTTTAAAAAAGAATATAATTTCATTTTTATCTTTTAAATATATTCCAGCATCTGAAGAGTGTTAATAGAGGCTTATAACCACAAGAATGAGGAATAAATTGTATAAACAGATATTTCAAAAGCATAGATTTTCACTTTACAGTAGTAACATTTTAAAATAATTTAAAAGTGTATTTTAAGTCCATACAAAAGCAGCAAGAAAAGTTAGCAGTTTAGGGTAAAAAAATCTTCTAAAGCAATGTTTAGTATGGTGCTTATGATAAAAATAATGGCATGTTTTGCCTGTATAAAATACTTTGACACGAGAGGGAAAGTAAAATTCTGCACACATTTTTCAGTGGTCTGTGGAGCCCAATTTTGATTTTAGTGGGGGTTTTCAGTAGGTGTGGAAGTCACTTATTTTTATTTTTAGCAAAAAATGATCTTGTTCTAGAAATTTCAATTCTTATTACGACTGTTCTGTAATATCTGTGAACCATAGTTATGAGAATGGCACTGCTCGACAATGAAAAGAATTTAAGAGGTGACTTGATCCTGGTCTGCAAATACTTACACACAGGGAGATTTCTGCCTGTAACTTTTTACATTTAGCAAACCAAAGCATAACAAGACACAATGGCTGAAAGCTGACATTAAATGAATTCAGAATAGAATAAAGAGCACTAATTTTATCTGTGAAGGTGACCAACCCCTGTGACAATTTACTGAGGAATGTTGTGGATTGTTTGTTACTGGGATGTCAGCCATCTGGGATGTCAGCCATCCAGCCTGTCATGAGACCTGTGGGCAACCACAAGTTGTGGGGTGCAGAGGGGCATGGTCTGGTATGGTAGGGTGCAGAGGGGCATGAGGAGGTATGGTCTGCTGCAGATTCTGGGTCATTTGGCCCTAGTAGACAGGGTAATCAGAATCTGCTTGGCCTGTTGTTATTGTTATTGTTATTGCTGCTGCTGTGCTTGTCCAATGTCCCCTGCTTGTGTGCCTCAGGCCAGAGCAGGAGCCAGTGCCACTGCATGCACCAGGGTGGATTTGGGCTACAAGGAGCACTGTGGTCTGGATCTAGCCTGAGGCATGAGGTGAGTGTCACATGCCTGGTCTATCACTTAAAACTTTAAATCAGGATTGGATATTTTTCTCAAGAAAAGCTCTAGCTCTGACTCAGGTACTCAATCCCTTACCCACAGGCCAGATCTGGTCCACAGAGGCATATCATTTGGCCTGCAGGGCTTCCAGGGTTCTAGAAAGTTGGTGGCTGGGGCTTAGTGGTAGCAGCTCAGTGCCACTTACCTGTTGCCAAATTTCTGGACCTGTGGGGAACCCCATGGGGCTGGATAACATGGCTCTGTACACCAAGTTGTACCAGTGCTTTGCTGGTCCAGGTACATTGGGTCAAGTTGGTGTGCTGGATTGTACCCTTGTGCCACTTGTTCGGCCTGTGGGGCTGGAACATTGGGTACCACTGCTTTAGTTCATCCACAAATAATGGGCATGAATGAAGATTCAGGTGATGACTTCCCATGGCCTATATTATACTTGAGGTCAGACTGTAACAGTTCCTTCAGATCTATGAATGTATTAGCAAAAAAAGGACTAGTTTTGCATCTCTTGAAGAGTTGCCCGGTCCCATACTGTCCCAGGGCCTTGTTACACATTACATTGTGAGCCACATACATGTTAATTGGCTTAGTGCTAGCTTGCAGTTACACCTTCAATTTGAGCAGCACATCTGTGTAGGGTTACCGTATGTCTGGGTTTTCCCCAGACATGTCCTCTTTTTGAGCCCTCTGATTTCCATCCAGATAGGTTTTTTAAAATCAACCAAATGTCCCGGATTTTGCTTTGCTTTGCTGGTGGGAGCAGGGGGAGGGTGATCGGAGGCAGCACAGACGTACCTGCCCATGGCTGCAGAGGTGCACACCGACCCACGTGGTACTCCCTGCTGCCTCTGATTGCCCTCCCCCTGCTCCCATCAGCACAGCAAAGCAAAAACCCAGACATTTGGTCAGGGCAGGGGGTTGGGAGCTGGGGCTGCGATAGGGTAGGGAGTCAGGAGCATTGCCTGCCCCTCCAGTGGGGAAAGGAGCAGTGTGGCCCCTCTGAGGGCAGTGAGGAACTCCTTGGCCAGGCTGGCAACACAGGGGCAGGTGCCTGTGCTCCCAGGGGCTGAGTGGCCAGGAGACACTGCCCAGGGGGAGGGGGAGGGAGAGAAGGATGTGGGAAGGGGGCTGTAGCCAGGCTGCCCGATGTGTCATGGCAGCCCCATCCCAGGATGGGGGGGGGCCATAAGACTCACCTCTTACTTTAAGCCCACGCTGGAGTTGGACATGCTCTGATGACACCTACATGAACTGGAGCCACCGTGCTCTGGCCCAGGGATCAGCTGGGAGGTCCTTCAGCAGGGCTGGAAGGGCAGGGGGCTGTGGGTCAGAAGTGAGGGCCATCAGGGGTGTGGGGAACTGTGGGTTGGGAGTGCAGGGTATGGCAGAAGGCCACCTCTGTTTCTCCCCAAAAACTCTGCTCTGTGACAATTTGGTTAGGATGGGCCCTGTAGGAGGTATACACCTTAGCCTATCCAGGTAACCTGAGCTGAGCTGGATACATTCCTGAGGGAGGGGGGTAACTTGCTCCCTCTGCCTACGTGACTGGCATCACATACCTGGGTGAGGGGCTTAGGCTCCCTAGTGGGCTAGAGACTGCCCAGCAACCAGTGTTGCTTTTCAAATTGGTTGTCTGGCAGCCAACAGCTGCTGGCCTCCATTGGACCAGGTAAATGAGGTCATCTGATCTTTATAAGTTAAGGACTGCCCAGGAGGAGGGGGCAGCAGCCATGAGGGAAACTCAAGAGAGAGCGAAGAGCTGGACCATCTGAAACTTGCTCTCTCTCAAAACTCATGATCAAGGAACCGCCTGCCTCCAGAGGGAACCTCCACCTGCCTCTGGATGATACTTGTGAGTAGGCTATTTGAGATCTAACCAGATATACAGCTTGCAGTAACTCAGATGCATGATCAAAGGCTACTCTACTGTTTGCTCTATGGGATTTCTCTGCTACTACTCAACTGTACCCTACTCCAATGCTACTTCTTGTAACCAACAAAGTTCTCCTTTGTACCTAGCATTGGAGACTTATTGGGTGTGGGTCTAGATTATGCCTTGGGTCCCCTTGGTTCAGCTAAGGGAGAGCACTACTTGTGCTTCTGCCCCAGGGAAGCATACCAAGTTCTTGAAGTGGGTCAAGTACCCTTGAGGGCTACTAGGACTGTTTCTCAGGGGGCACAGAGCCAGAATCAAGCCCATCCCTGGGTGGTGGCAGCTCTACCCCTAGGCTAGCGGGTGTGCTCCAGGAAGGGCATGGGCCAGATGTGAGGTGCCCCCAGGGAGGCACTCGGAGCCTGGACAGTGGTCAGGTGCAGTGAGGTGGGTGACTCAATGCAGGAGCACCCCCTTCTGGCCCGCCACACAGGGCATTGCAGCACCAGGGAGGGTTTACAAGTCAGGAGTGAGGGGCACCATCATGGCCCAGGGTGACTTGCGAGTGCGGGGCACTGGGAGGACTGGAGTCAGTAGCGAGTGAGGGGTAGCAGTAGGGCTGGGGGCAGGGGGGGAGCCGGGGCTTGGCAGTGACGGGCAACAGAATGGGCAGGGGCAGAGTACCAGCATGTCACTGCCCCCTCACTGCTATATTCCCTGCCACCTCCCCAACAGGTGTTCCCTCCCTTTTGGACCTGAATATATGGTAACCCTACATCTGTGGGGAATAGCTACAACTTAATAGAACAGGAGCTAGATTATATTAATTAAGAAATCATGCCCTGGAGTGGTATAAGCTTGAGTTACATAACAAGTGCTTTAAGATACTTAAATCCAGGGACTAAGAGCTGCAGGAACTGCCTAGAATCAATGTGCAACAAGACTTCCAATGCCTTTAAGTAGTGCCCAATAGGAGTATGACTGTGGAATTTGCCACAGAATAGTGCAGTTCAGACAAGTAGTGAAGATCTGCCCCCAAATTTACCATACCACATTATGTTAGTTAGGATTTGGTCTTGAAAATGTCAAACACTTAAGTCTTGATCTTGTAAAGCACTTTCTCTGCTTGACACGAGTAATTTCACTGAACAAGACTTACATGCGCTTAAATGTGTTGTAGCCTAGTAGACAAGGTACTTGGATTACTGTAGAACAAACACTCAAGGTGGCAGCATACTCCAAACACAAAAATATGCCAGTGAGACTTTTTGGGACTATCCTTCTGAGACAGTACATTTGAGAGTACAGTAGTCTCAAAAGTTGCCTCCCCAATGTAGCTCCAGGTTAGAAGAGTCTATGGTACTTGAGAATGTCTCAGCAGGAGGCCTTAGCTTTTTACCAAGGAGGGGGATAGGTAAAGCAGCTGGGTAGGAAAGCCTCTGAATCACTCCATTTACTATTGGGTACCGGGAATTTAACTACAAATCGCCCAGCAGGATGATTCTAGTGATGTGGATAGTGACAAAACCCTGTAAAGGGGAGATGGAGTACTATCAGCTACTAGTCATGGACTCAAGTGATTAGTTGATTTCTTCTGTCATAATAATGTTTCAAGCTTAAGGCTGGATTTACTTGGAATACGTGCAAGAATGACAATCTTTCCCTTAGTGAAGAGGAGGAACTATAAACTGTGGAACTAGCTGCTCTAAAAACAGTAAGAAAATACACAAATCTCCTATAATAAATTAAAAGATAATGACACAGTTCTGTGATAAGTTTTAATGCACATTTATACACATCATTTGGAAAGGTTTAGGTCATGTTGAGTTGAACAAAATGCATCCAACAAATTATGTTAATAGATGTAACATCATCTGAAGGTGTAGGATTGTTGACACTATTGGCTCGATTTATCTTACACTTATAAACAGTACAAGTCAGTGATTCTTAACCAGGGTGCCATGGTACCATGGGGTGCCTTAAGATCTGTTTAAAGTGTGCTGCAGGTTGTCACACAATGTTAGCACTGTTAGGTTTGCAAATGTGATACACAAGATGAACTCAAAGGGATCTGAAGTGGAAATCCAGTTGTGGTCTTTGAGTTCTTTGCAACAGAAGAAAAACTGCTTTCTTAGTTTTCACATTTTTTGACTACAGAAAAATAAGCTGGCATTTTCTGTGGGGTGCTGAGAGTGTATCATATCCATGAATGCTTTGAGCATACCCAGGACTGCCTGGAGTCTAAAAAGGTTGAGAACCACAGCATAAGTTAACTCCACTTTATTCAACAGTTACACATAACTGTATGCATAATTATATAAAGATGAGGAGAAACACACCCACTTAACCTCATAAGCCATATTCAAGGTTTTTTTCATTTTTGGAGGAGTTGTATTTCTGCAGTTCCAATTGACATCATCAGATCTTTTACATAATTTAATTTGATACAACCCTACTTCTCGTAACCAATAGAGACTTATTGGGAGTTGGTCTATGAAACTATAAACTATGAAACATTTAGAATGATAGTGTCTGGACTCTTATCCCACTGGCTGGAAAAAAAAGACATACAAGAAAAGAAATTTCAGGGCTCCTGCATTTCTTGCTAGCATGTCTAGAACTTGACAGCATCTTTAATGATCACATTTTTGCATCCAGTTTCACTTGTGTAATAATATGTTATGTTGATTTGAACCTCTACCCCCCCAACAATTCTGGGTTTATATTGTGGCATGTGAAAAGATTCAGATTCAAGTGAAAGTGGCATCTGCTCACTGAATTTGAATTAAACTCATTTTACAAAACTATAACACAAAACAAGTATTTTTTTAAATAAATTTGCCACTTTAATCCTGTTTCTTTTCTTTTTTACCAATTTACATCCCCAATCACTGCTGTTTTAACCCTATATTCCACTCCCATTCAGATGGCGGGCAACCGAAGGGGAGAAATATCTTTTGACTGTGACAGTTGATGATAGGCCCTTTAACACCAAGCCCTCATGAAAGTCAAACAAGGTTTCTTTTTTAAAATCACACTCTTCCTTGGCCTCTCTGCTGAAAAGCTGCTCTGTTTCAAAGGGTGCTGTTCTTCTCCCTTACCCAAAGTATCCTCAAACACTGCTTTTCTTAGTAAACTGCAAACTCCGATGGTCTTTTTTTTTACATTAAAACGAGCATCTCATTGACTTCAACTGGAGCAGGAGTGGGCCTCTGAAAGCACTTAATCATTTTAATTGAAAACTGCAAAATAACAACTTGTAGTTTAACTTTGGAGTTGACTAGAGAAAAAACAGAAGGATTGGGTACTAATGTGAAATATTTTACTTCTAACATACCCCATTAAATTGATTTAAAGCAGAAATAATGAGAAGTGAGTTTGAAAAAACATTTTACTTTGAATTCACAGGACTTGCAACCACAACTTTTAGCAACGTTACTTTATTTAATGGCAAAGTTTATTCAATATTTTAATAACAATTAAGACAAAACATTTAAAATTTGCAGTTCAAAACATGCACATTCATCAAATGCCAAATGACATGTAACACTGCATAGAACTGAATGTCTTGCTGAAAGTTAACCATTTATAAAACACAGTGCATTTAACATCCAGTTATTTAACTAAACCTGAGGAAAACTACCATAAACACTGAATCAAAAAGTCTTCGTTCATGCAGCTTCACAATTTCCACAACAGATTTAGCAGTAATGGTTCAGTGGAGCTGGAGAATCCTTACTTACCTTGAATGCAAACCTTGATTTTACATAGTGACTACCTTTCATGGCAGTTAATACATATTAAACATGAAATACTTCATGAAAAATTAAGTTGCAGTAGAAAAAACAATAGTAATGCATTTATGGCTTCTATTCTACAGGAACAAAGTAAAACATGATTTTATTTTTATGTACTCTGGTCACAGCTTTATAATTACAAATTATTGTATACATGGAAAAGCTTGCATTAAATTCAAAATATCAAACCCAAAGGGCTCAATCTTGCAAATTCTTATACACCCAAGCAGTCCATTTTCATATAAGTACAGTCCAATTGAAGCCAATATGAGTAAGGATTTGCAGGACTGGGAATAAGTTTTGGAATGCTAAAAGATTCTTTGTTAATGAAGATGTATCTGTCAACATTTAGAGAACAAACTGGAAAAAAAATCTCAGTTATTGAGAACTTTGCTAGAAAGAACACACCCAAGACTAGCAAAATTGAACTGACCAATTCATTTGCTTACAGATCACTAACTTCTGGATATATTATGATGCAAGCCTATAGATGAGGGCATGAAAATGACAACAGTAACAATCATGCATTACCTCAGAACACCTTAAAAATATTAACTCATGCAGACAGAATGATAAACTCATCAAAACAACAGGTGCTTTTACTCAGGAGATAAATCAAGATATAAAAGAAAAGGGGAAATACTTAATTTCCCTTCTTCAAATTTAACACAGTCCAAATTATTAGTAATTCAACATTAATTAAAACGCACTGAAGGAAACCTCCTGGCATTTTGTAAATGATGTTTTTATGACTGTGTGGATTTTATGGACTTACACGAATCTTCAGCTACCTATTACTGTCTCAAAATATTTTCTTTAATAATTTTTATACAAATAGATTAACTATAAATCTGTTGAAGTTGTTTTGTAAAAATAAGCCTAACATCTGGAAATGGCAGAAGAAAGTTCACATACAAATGATCACTAGGCTTATTAAAATGTGTTACCAATTACTTAACTATTATTCAAAGGGACGGGTTATATTTTTATAGCAATTAAAATAACACTGTGTAGATAAGATCTACCGATTTTTGACTGTACGATCTTAGCTTAATTGAAAGAACATTTTAATGTTAGCTTGTAATTGTTATGCATGCACATGATGCAGATGGCAAATTACCATGTGAATCCCATATTGGATTTTATTAACACAAAATTGAAGGTTTAAGTGATCATAATGAATGCATTATCATTAACTACTGTCATTTGACTGAAATATTATTCTTTAAAATAAACATCTGCACACCCAGTGGCTCATTTTAACAGGCTCACAGTGTACCTGTTAGTGTACTATGTGGTTAGTATACTGTCTCACTGTGCACTTAACAATATGCAAATAAAGTGTGTACTGCATACCTGACCTGATTTTTAAAAAGTCTGGTTTACATGGGTCCACATTACTGAGGTGATCTTATATTTTGAAGTGGAATTGCATAATCAATCAAAATCTTGTGTACAATTGACAGTATTTTTTCTAGGTTTCTAAGAAGTGCTATTATCTCATTATTGATCCCCAGCAGACTAAAATCAACATCTAGTGCATATGAAAATATATCCAAAATAGTTGTTTAACCTGATAAAAATACATATCCAAAGTAGAAGAATTGCAAAATATGTTTTGTGGATGATCATTTAAAATTAGAACATGTCAAAAACATAAGAATGACTCAGATGGTGGTGTGACTATGCTCTTTTTGGAAGAAACAAAGCTGTACTGTTAGAATGCAACCCCAACAACCAGTATTTCAGTCTGAGTCTAGGACCTTAGCCAGATGTGCCAATAGCTCTCTATCTTTTTAACAGTAAAGAATAAATTGAATGGCAGCATGCGATATTTTTTGTTACCAACCACAGGTATGCAGGGCATCTGAACATGCAGCATTCTGGTAACTGACACCTATTTTATTTTACTGGAAGGTAAAAACAGGAAGAATGACCTTGTAAATTTCATTATAATACAATGGATTACATCAGTCTTCTACGCCTTACATAATTTCTGCCAAATCAATGTTTCTGCCCTTTATAACAGAAAAGGGTTTTTTTTAAATTACTTATAAAAGGAGGTATGCACAGACCAAGCTGTTTTATAATAGTACACTGAAAGATTGTAAAAGGATGATGGTGTCATGGTTCATTTCAGAAATTTGTTGAGGTTGGTCATTGTCTCAAGGATGACAAAAAATAGGGGTCTACACTATAAAAAGGGGGCATGCCCCCAAATTTTTTCTTGCCTTAGGTCAAGTGGTTTGGCCCTCCCATATTGATCCATCTGTTTATCTAGGCCTGAAATGGCTTTTCTGAAAGCAGTTCTTGTCTGCATGACTGACTAGCATTACTGTTTCTAGTGGGATAGATTTTCTTTGTCTCCACATTTTCTATTTTCTCCTGTGTTTAAAGATCACTCGGGGAAAGTGAAAAGACGACGACAGTGCATAACATACATACGAAATGTGGAGGGCTGTACCATCTATATGTCCTACTAATTATGTACTTTCATATTGTGTCTTCCTTGGTGCTTTGACGTACGATGGCAATTTGTACATTTTCTCAGAATAAGGGATAAGAAAACTGTATAGTGCAGCACAATGGAGGGTACATCAGTTTGAAAGGCAAGGGGGTAAAGTTAGCTTTAAGAAGCATATAACTAGTCAAGGATATGGAACATAGATGAAAGCAAGTATGGCTTGTTATTTAGTATCTAGATTGAATGATTTAGGAAAGGCAAAATGATTAAGAAATAATTATCCTGAATAGGGGGAAAATCATGGATAGTCTCATATTTATCTCACCCTCTTTCCAAGAAAAGTCTCTCTCTTACTTAGCTTAGTAGTCAGAAAGTTAAGTAAAATGTTACTTAACCAATAAAATATATTGGTTAAACAAATTAAATTTGTTAACCAATAAAACATTAAAATCGATTTCAGTGGCTTTTGAATCGGGATTAAAGAAATACTGGTATTTCACAGTTAAATTGAACTCCGATTCGCTATCATCATAAGCAGACATAGCATTTTTTTTTAGAAGATAGATGACTATTGGTTGTCTGAGAGAGGCCAAATAAAATTAATCTTTAACATTTGATTACAGTAATTTTCTTTTTCCGATGGGAAACAAAAAGCTTACCAACATGTGGAAAAACAGTTGGGTTTTTTTCCCCGTAAATGTCTATTAAAAGGTGGAAGTGTGTGGGTTTGCCACGTGATCGATTAGTTGTGTAAAGAAGGTAGCTGCTCAGCATATTTGGGTTTGTAACAGGAGACGCCTTTAGTGCAAATGGACAGCATATATCATACAATGCTAATGTTATGCATTGCTCTTTTGTTCAGATAACTTTAGTATAAAATGGTGATAGTTCCACAAATAATTCATTAGTTTTCATGAATTGGAAAAAACTTTCTATTGAAATTATACTAGGATCAGATGTATACAAATCAGAAGCATTGCAAAACAGTCTAAATTATGATGAAGGGAGATAAGGCAGAGTAATATTTGTCTAATTTAAGAAAACAACAATATGCATCCCATACCAAAAGATGGCAGCCATGTTAAACACATATATTATTGGATGAACAATAAAATAAAAGGAAAAGTTTGTATAAGGCCAAAGGTGCAAAGTATCACAGATTTAAAAGCAAGTGCCATCAAGGCAACTTGAATTAGGCTCGTTCCACTGTAAAACTTTCTCCTAGGTATGGAGAATCAAGCATGCAGTTCTGACACCAGGACTTGAGTTACCTTCCTTTTAAATGTCTCTATAAATTATGTCCGAAGACAGAAAAACATATATGGAACTTCTTTGGCAAACATTCTCTTAGGTTAGTTTGACACAAACACCTGTAAATGCCTTGATTTGAAATCTTACCTAAGTGAAGTTGAAACAACACCATTAAATGCTGGTTATTCAGTACGTGCTGAAATGAAAGGCTCATTACCAGTTGTACTTTATAACCACTTACAGACCTTCACAAAATACTAATGATCTGTCAATAATAGCATGTTTGGTAATCTGGCCATTAATTATCTCCCAAGTATTATGGTATATGAACAATACTGATTCAGCCTCATTATAAATAAGCACTCTGGCAATATACAAGGTAAGTTTCAACCTCTGTTACAAAGACTAAGCAAATACTTGTTAAAAAGTTTAGAGGGATGATGTGTTACAGTATAGTTGCACAGTGCTTATGTCTATTGAATACACAAATCCAAATGGATGGAACAAGATCAACAAAGATCTTCCTATAATCTCTGAGACTAGACCTTGGTAATAGATCCCAGCAAAGATTTAGTAGTTTGTATTACTGAAGTGATTTATTAGAGCCCTATATTTCAAGCTGTGCTCCTTCACCACTCTTCTGGTCTTTGTTTTGTGGTATCATAAGCTCTTATTACTTCAGATTGGGAAACTATTCCGTTTTCATCTTGAGAGAAAGCATAGCCATCTGCGGATTAAAAAAAAAGAAAAGAAAGTAGTCACATTTTGATTAAAATTGTTTATGATATTCTAGAGGATTGGAAGATTTCGAGTTTCACTAAAAGCCACATTTTTCAGTATCTATTTTGGCAGAGGGGTGGGGAGAATATAAAATAATTATTTTTATATTATTAGGAAAAGTGGAAACAACAGCAGAAATAATTCTGTATGGTTCCACAAGGCATGACTTTGACCCCTCAAAAGGCAATGGAATTTACTGTTTACCTGAAGGCAAGACAACTTAAAATTTAAGATAATGAATTTTATACATGGAAAATTTATAATTTTGAAAAGAATAAATTTCGGAGGGCCATCTTAAATTCACAGCTACCGCGCCCCCCTGCAAACAGAGAAAGCAGCATTAGGCAGACAGGCAACTGGTAGGACCAGCAGCCCTGTTGTTGCCTATCAGCTTGTCTTCCTTGCAGCCTCTGCACAGCAGCCTGACCCTCCACAACTTCTGCCCCCTCTCCTTCCCTCCCACTGGTGCTCCACACATGTTCTGCCCCCTCCCCTCACTGCTTTTTGTCAGATGCAACTCCAGCTCTATTCCCTCCTGGGCACAGGGAACATGGAAGCTCAAAATCCTGCCTAGTCACATAGTGGCAGTGGCAGCAGTGCCAGCCCCAGGGTAGTGCTATGTAGCCTGCCACAGTATGCAGTGGGAGGGGATGAGGAGCAGGCTGTTGAGGGCAGGCTGGGGTGAGGTAGAGGCTTTTGGGCGCAGACAGGAGAAGGTAGGCGGCTGTTATGGCTCTGACTGGCACCAACCCGGGCTTGGGGCTGGAGTCCAAGCTACAGCAGTCACTTGCCCCCCACTCAGCCTTGTACTTAAATCCAAGACGAAGGGCTTTTGCCTCTCCGTGTTGAATGGGGAAGTTTGAGTAAATATGGTAAATCGACTATCTTTACATATGTGCTGGTCCAAATTATATATGGTTATGAATGCTGGGAATTTTGATATTGCTCATATTGCAATAGGGACATCGTAAGCTCTTATGATTCTCTTGTTGTTAACTGTTCCTAATACAACACAGAAGATACTGACATTGGCTATTTACAATGGGAAAAATCTACAACATGAAGAAAAAAGAAGCCAAACTACATAACTACAAATACAGTCACATAGTCACATGTATGGTTTGCTTGACTTGACAAAAAAACATTAGTAGCATTTCATAGCCATCCTATTTTGTAGAGGAAAACAATAAAAGCAATCAAACCGATGTCAAAATGATTTTCCAAAACGTATACTATAGTAGCAAAATAAGCTCATAACTGCAACAATTTAATTGAAGAATTTAAACCAACTAAAACTGGAGTAAACAGATTTGTCCTGTGTTGTGAAATATGAATAAGAGGCACATATTAGGTTGTGTGTTCTAGTTAGATATCTCACAAAAACTACTTAATACAATACATTGTGGCTGGAACAAGGAAATCGCAACTTCATTATAAACAAAAACAGCAAAATAGACTTAAAAAAAATTTAAACCAATTTGTTATTTTTCCATTAAATTCCCAAACACTTACGAAGTAAGTTTTGCTGCACAGAGTCAGAGCGGTACAAGTTCATGTGATTCTTCTTAAAGACATTCTTCAGTAGTTGGGCTCTTTCAGTTAAGCTAGAAAGAAAGTGGAAATTTATTAAAAATGACATTGACCAAGGACAACATTCATTTTGCCTAGGGGACTACAAAAAAGGGTTAGCAAACTTAAATAAAAACTGTTCTTTTTAAACGGAGAAGAAACATTAGTGATCAGTTATACATGCTCTGAGGCCAGGCAGAATTGTAGCTACAAATACTGGGAAGTTGGAGGGATCATTTCTTCTGTCCCTTGCCAAAGTAGCCCAGAGGATGGGAAGATCAGGAAGAAGGCAGAGGCAAGGTCTTTCCACTGTACATGGATATGCTGTACCTATGAAAGGGAATGCAAAATGCATGCTGCCTGCAAGCGTCAAGGAAGTCTAGTTGGGTATTATGCTTCACGGTGCTTGTGTTTTTGGGTGGTGCAGGTCTACACCACTCCTTATTACAAGGCTACATACAATTCACACCATTTGGGTTTGAATGTACACTGTACAGCAAAACACATGCCTTGTTTTCTGCAGGACTTTTTTTTTTTACATTAATAAATCTAGAAGCACAGTGATACAAAGCTACTGTGTTCATGTTAATCAAAATGCTGTAAGTGGCTTGTTTAATAAGGTTTCTCAGATTCAAACATCTTTGACAATCTGTCATTACAACTGAATATGGTGACTAATATTAGAATGTTTACTCCAGTAAAAGAAAAGGGACCATTATTTTTGTTTTGGGAGATGTCTGATTGTCATACGTTTATAGTTTTCATTCTTTCCCTGCCTTTCAAAACCACAGCAACTAAAGGGTGGCAAGTCAATATACTTGACCTTAGCCTACAAGAGGCTGAAAAGTCATATAATTGGAAAGTCCGTTCTTCACAGGAGCTGAAGTAGAAAAGAAACAACTCATAACAAAACAGGGGAATATTAATGACCGTTTCATCTAGCTGAATGTCCAAGCAAGGGTCCAAAGTTTCAAGCTATGAAATTTACAAGTACTAAACAGCCCCCATGGGATCCTCTCCTTAGTGCACCTTGTGGTGCTTGTTGACTTCAGCAGCTGGGCAGAAGCTGTCAGGTGTAACAGTGGCCATGGAAACCTTGGGATCCATGGTAAACTAAGATTGTGCTGTACTTAAATAATTTTGTACCAGAATCTTTTAAATCAGACCATATAAACATAATGGACACCACAGGATTAATTCTTGCCTCTAGTCCAAACGCTATGTTCAAAAGACAGACTATCTTTTGGGAAACATCTAATTACGACAGTTTCATAGTTTCAAGAGTCGGAATGGACCTGAGTAGATCATCTAGTCCGACCCCCTGCCATGGCAGGAAAGAGTATATCTAGCCTTCTCTTAAAGACCCCCAGGGTAGGAGCCAGCACCACTTCTCTTGGAAGTTGGTTCCAGATCCTAGCTGCCCTGACC
>NW_017728948.1:47303944-47408930 GCF_001723895.1 Crocodylus porosus
TGGGTGTCAACACCACAGCCCCCCAGTTTCTTAATGAGAACAGGGTGAGAGACAGTGTTGAAAGCCTTCCAAAAGTCCAGAAAAACTATGTCCACTGCTACCCCTGCATCTAATGATTTGGTGATCTGATCATAGAAGGTCACCAGGTTGGTCTGACAGGACCTGCCTCCAATGAACCCATGTTGGTTGCCCCTAAGCATGATCTCCCCTGCTGGCCCCTCATGGATATGCGCCAGAATAATTCTCTCAAAAAGCCTGTCCAGGATCAAGGTAAGACTAGACATGATTTAGACATTCTCCACAACAGTCAATCATAACGCTTAGCAAGCTGCTGGAATGCTAAATTAATCTCACTGTAAAAATATATGCCTTAATTTTACTCAGACTTTTTCGACTTCCAAATCCAGGCACTGGATTTGTTATAACTTCATCTGCGACACTATCAGATGTCTGATCTCCAGGTAGATATTTGATTATGATCACTCCTGAGGCTTCTTTTATGATAAACAAAGATGACTGGAATCCAGTCACTATTTAAGTATTTTATCCAGCAACTGATTAATACAGTAGGCATTCATTAGATCAGGGATTCACCCCAGTTGAATGTTTCAGCCCAGATGAGAGCATTAGAGCATATTAATGGGAGCATTTCTGCCTCTGATGTAATGAATCTTTAATTATTTCATGTAGAGTAGCATAGCTTCAACAGGAGATATTAAGGACCCCTACACTCCCTCCCTTACCCACCAATGGTTTGGTGGTTAGGGAAATATTTCAGGAAGCAAGAGTTCTCAGTTTAGCTCTTAAGCAGAAGACGAAACTGAATCTGAGCTTCCCACTTACTTGGGTAAATGCTCTAACCATTGAGCTACTAGACTCTTGCTTTACTTATGTCCTGCATGAAAGGACCAACCACTCTTTAATTTTTATGAGAGAGGCTATAGCACTAACTCTGACAGAGGTTTCTGTGAATCCTAAGTGCACAAAAGTGCCTAAATCTAGGCTTGAGGGGGTCACTTCCCATTAGCTAGTTTAGACATGTTCTTCTGGGTGTTGGCTTGTGTGGACCATTTCTTAGGTGCCACTTTTCCTATGTGGCAAATTCAGGACTTTAAGTGTCTTATCTATCTTAGGAGAATGTAATGTCAACAGCTAGAATGCTGCAGTGCCTAAAATCAGTAGTTTCCACCGCAAATGTTTTGTCCAAATTTCTATGGGGCTTGTGACCCTACTAATAAATATCACAGACCTTTTGGGGTTGCAGTTGGGAACTGCTGGCCTAATATGCATTTCCTAATTGCAGTAGAGCTATACCTATCCTGACAGGTATTTCTAGTAACCTCTAGTTCTATAAATCCTACTGAGGGCATGAGCTGATGAAGTAGACGCATCAGATTTACACCATTGTAACCTGACTGCATCTTGGTGTAAACTAGTTTGCAGGATAAAATTATCCCTTGGAAAGTGAGTGATAACTGAGTACAGTGATAAGTCAGTACATTTTCCTTTACTACATGGGCCATCTGTCCACAGTTCGGGTCCATTTCACCCCAGAGTAACTCTTCGTTCAATGCAAATAGGCTATTACCAGCTCCCTTGCCAACCAGTAGAAGGTTTTATAATAGTCACTGTGACAACTGTGGGCAGCTACCTCCAGAGTGCTGGTTGGCTATCTGCTCCAGGCACCAGAAAAACTTAGATCAGTGTACAGGTTGATGCAAATTACATTGGTGTGAATATGTTGTGTGTATGCCCTAAGCCTTTTAGGTGGAAGGCTATAGGGGAGAAATGCTCTAAGCACAGACAGAAGTGGCAATTTGCATCTGATCTGGTCCCTGAAAGTGGTCCCCAGAAGTGCTCTACAGCTGTGACCAAACACATGTGCATGGTTGTAGAGCACTTTAAAAGGGCCCGATCCTGTGAAAATTTGAGCTGCTCTAATTAAAGTGTACTGTGCATCAAAATGAGTATCTGCGCTTCAAAATGACGGCAGGGGCATTTAATCTAAAGCTTGTGGAAGCATAGGGAGGCCAATATACAAGATATGGAGGCTGGCCGAAGCACACTAATTAGCATGCTCCATCAGACTCTATTAATTCTGGGGGTGTTTAAGAGGAAGTTAGATGAACATCTTGCTGGGGTCATTTGACCCCAGTATTCTTTCCTGCCATGGCAGGGGGTCGGACTAGATGATCTGCTCAGGTCCCTTCTGACCCTAGAAACTATGAAACTATGAATTTAAACTCGAGTCTGGTGTAATTACAGAGTGCCAGAGAAACCTCTCAGCACATCTACAGGCACCCATTAATTGGTGTACAAGGAACCACAGGTCACAATATCTATGGAAAGTGAAGCTGAGGTAAGAAATACATCTGGGATAGGAAAGAACTATACGTTTACCTAACATGAAGTAAACTATATGTTTACTTAACATACTTTCAAATATACAGGCATTCAATTCTTCACTTCTTAGTTAAATGGGGACTGCAGGGCCATGGCCTTTATTTTTAATTATCCTTTGGGCATTCAAGATTATATTTTAAAATCTGCATGCATCAAATCCAATATAGACAATCACACCTCAAAAATCTACATTCATTAAGTGCACTAACAGGAAAAGGCTGAATAGTACTTTCAAACTCATAAAGCGCGTGTATTCTTGAATAACTTCTGTCTTTCTTAAAATACTGACTACTTCATATATTCCTACTCAATTTTAGTTTAAAACCTTCTAAGATAGCTTGGACAAAGAAAAAAAAAAAGAGGATGCATTTGTGCTATAGTTGTGTTGACATATCTGCAAAACTTAAGGTGACACACTGTTCATTTTACTATTCACTTTTGGCCAGTTCAATGCCAGTAATTTTCTTCCTTGAGTAGATTAGAAACAAAATTAATACTGAAACACTAAGGAGTTTAAGAACTAGGTCAGAAGTTGGTAAATATTTTTGGGAGTGAAGGTATGGAATATTAGTTTACTTTAGAGCACCCTTTTATTTTAGTCATTTCAGTTTTAGACACAAAGGTTTTTTAGAATATCAGTTACAATGAATGCTCTGATGGTAAATAAATCTTTTGTATTTCAAACTGGTTACTTTATAGTCACAGAATCATAGAAAATTAGGGTTGATCAGGATCCCAGAAGACCATCCAGCCCAACCGCCTGCTCAAAGCAGGATCATCCCCAAATAGATCACCCTAGCCAGGGCTTTGTTGAGTTGGGCCTTAAAAACCTCCAAGGATGGAGATTCCATAACCTCTCCAGGAAACTCGTTCCAGTGCTTCACAACCCTCCTAGTGAGAATTCTTTTTCCTAATATCCAACTTAAACATTCCTTGCTACAACTTGAAATCTTTGCTCCTTGCTCTGTCACCTACCACCGAGAAAAATCCAGCTCCATCCTCTTTGGACCCACCCTTCAGGTAGTTAAAGGCTGCTATCAAATCCCCCCTGAAATCTTTCTTCTGCAGACTAAATAAATTTGGGTCCCTCAGCCTCTCCTTGTAAGTCATGTGCCTCAGCCCTCTAACCATTTTTGTCATCCTCTGCTGGGCTCTCCAACTTGTCCACGTTTTGTCTAGTGGGAGGCCCAAAACTGGACACAGCACTCCATATGTGGCCTCATGAGTACAGAAGAAAGGGTAATAATTACTTCCCTCAATCTGATGGCAATGTTCCTGCTAATGCAGCCCAGTATGCTGTTCATCTTCTTGGCAACAAGGGCACACTATTGATTCATATCCAGCTTATTGTCTACTGTAACCCCCATGGGAGCAGCCATAGGGAGATCTGCAGGAGATCTTGTGGGATGGGGCCAGGTGAGGCAGCAATCTAGGGGGCTGGGGGAGCAAGTGGAGGTGGGGCAGGTGGGCCCTGTAGGGGGGTAGCCACTGTAAGGGGGCTGTAGCTCCTGAGGGGAGCAGCAAAACATATAGGTATTTAGAATTCACTTTATTATGATGAATGAGAGACATGAGTAGGCTTCCAAATTGCGTTAACACTTTAGATGTATCAATAAAACATTGCCCAACTGATTGTTGTCTCTCTCTATAATGTAGCAGTATTTTGTTTTAATTGTGGAGGAACATGGATTTCAGGGTATTTAACAGAGTGACTTTGGGATTTTTCAGTTTTTAAATACGGAATACCAGAATTTCTGCTAGGGAGGCCAGTGACAGGACCCTGCCTGCTCAGAGCTGGCACCTTGGACCCAGCTGGAAGTTGCTGACTTCCTGGCCAACTGGTGCTAGGAGGACATGCTTTGACAGTTCAAAGGAGGCCACCACACTGGGAACATCTTCTGGGCAATAGCTGCCTAGATGGCCAGGCAGGGGGCACACATGGCAGAAGTGCTACATAAAGGCCAACCCTGCAGCCACAGCCCACTGGCAGCTGGCCCCAGAGGGGCAGATGCCTCTACTGGCTGTGCAGTCCACAATCCGGGTCTGGCAGATGCGCATCAGGTCACAGCCCGGCAGCACCCCCTACTGCCAGACTGCTGCAGTGAGTAGAGGGTGCAGGGAATTCTCAGAGCTGCTTCAGCAATCCAGCTGGCACAAGGGATAGTGTCCCCAGGTACCAACTGGCTGGGCCGCTGAAGCTCCTGAGAGCAAGTAGCCCTGAGCTACTTGACAGGGTAGCTTTTTGTACTGATGGGGCCAGGACAGGACAGCTTTATATACTGCTGGCCCCGGGCTCTAGCTCCCTCTGCCTGCAGATCCAGGAGAAGTCAGGCAGGGTTATTTTGTACCAAGTGGCACAATTTGCCCCACACCAAAGTGTATGGCTAGGCATGTGCGCTGAAGCAAAAAGCCCTGGCTCAAATTTGCACCGCTTTTATATGAGCTGCTGCAAGCACACATGCCTGCACATGTGGACGTGCCCACTGAGGTTCTAGTTCATCTCATCTTCCAGGTCATTAATGAAGATATTGAACAAAACTGGGCCCAGGCCTGACCTCTGGGGTACTTACTATATTTGATAACAGCTGCCAACTAGATAGCAAGCCACTGATCACTCCCCGTTGAGCTTGATGATCTAGCCAGCTTTCTATTCACCATACAGTCCATTCATCCAACCCATTCTTCCTTAGCTTGCTTGCAAAAATGCTGTTGGAGACCATTATCAAAAGCCTTTGCATACCGAGACTGCAAAAAAACAACAATTCTACAAGAAAAAGCATAGGGAAGCAGAGCTGGAAGGAACCTTTAGACGTTATCTAACCCCAACCAGAGGCAGGATTATCCCTATCTAAATCATCCTGTACAGATACACTCTCTAACCTATTAGTAAAGTTACAGTCAACCTGAACACAACCACAAGGCATAACACCTTAAAGCAGCAGGACAATGATGGCCGATATCCTGCTGCTGCAAGCGTTGTTAAAAATACACTCAAGAACGCTTTTCATAGTTTAGGCTCCCACAGGATCCTTCAGTCAGTAATGTTAAAATATGAAACTACACTTTGAGTCAGAAATGTGAGTATATGGCACTTGTATCATCCTGTAAACTAACTCCTAAAAAATATTTATTAAAATAAATACGTCTGGTTCATAAAATATGACAGTCTGTACTGAACATACTGTGTAAGTGCAACAAAGAGAAGTGAAATGATTAATGTTATTAGAATAGCTAAACTGTCAACATATCAATTAACATCTGACTGTGATAATTAACATTCAAAAAGAGGGTCATATTTTGACCTACTGGTACTTAAGAGGCAATTGTTTTAGTCTGTGTAAGGTAAATCTTCAGATGGAGGACGTATGTTTTTCAGCTCTTCCCCCTGATGTTTTAGTTTGTTCCAGACCAGGCAGTGCTTCTCATCCCCTTAGACTTTGTGCTTAGAATTAATTTTGAAGTTAATGTGAACCAACCTATTTTTTCTATTACACTAAAGCAGAGTATTAAAGTACCCAGATGCATCTCAAGTGTCAAGTGAAAGTTTAGTAGTCTGGAGGTATTAAGCCCTAGAGTGAAAAATCTTGTAAAAGGTTATTTTCAAAGAAACAACATCCCCATTTTTTTATTAATTTCTTGCAACCAAGACTATTAACATTGATTTTATCCCAGATGTTTGGTCTGTATAAGTTATGGATAAACAATTAAATTGCCATAAAGTAAATGGGGATGTAAACTTACTGTGGAGCAGCTGATGTATGGCAAGTGTCCATCAATTAGCTCTTGCGTAACTTAAACTGAAAGTTAAATTTGGACAACTTAGCTCTGTTTTATTCAGGAGTTAGCAGTCTTAGTAGAACATTCATTTATTGTAAGGTAGGAGCAGGCAGATGAACAGTTACCATGTTAGCTTCTCTGCCTAAATCCATGGTCCTCATTAACTCACTGCAATTTGATTGTTTGTCCATATCCAGAAGAGACTCATTATTGGTAATTATAAGAGTCTAGTATAAATCTCTTGAAAAACTTCCTTAAGGCCAGCATATTTCTGACTCCTGTTTTCTTGAATGGATAATTTCATCTCCATGAAGGGAAACTGCAGAGGTATTTTGAAAGTAGATGATAATATAGGGATTAACTCTGCAACCTGAATTGAGGTACTGGAAAAAAAAGGACCTGAGACCTTTAAATATTAAAACCCAGATGCTTAGAGATATTTAGGTGTCCTGTTCCATAGAGTTCAATGGGAGTTAAGTGCCTATACCTTTCAGGGCACAAATCTTGTTTGGAAGATGCATGCATGTCCTAGCAGTGAATAAAATAATTGAAAAGCTTTTTCATGATGTGCTATGTACTATTATGTACTAATGCAAGGCTTGCAGACGGACAGGGCTGTGAAGTAGTTCCACAGTGCTCCAATAATTCATGACTCATTCAGTGCTAAAATAAAATCTTGCAAAAGCATTATCTGAGTAATCAGAAGCAACTCCAAGTAAAAATATCAGAAATAGTTCTGGACAGAGAACATCTGTACTGCTTTTTTGGTACTCTTGAATGTATTGTCAAGATGGAAGGCCCAGCACACCCACTCCCAAGTTACTAGGCACCAATTGAGAAATACTGCCTCTTTCCTGAGGGTGCCCCAGCCACTATCTCAAGCAGAAATCTTGATAGCAGTGGTAGAAGGCTGGCAAGATGCTGCCTCTTGTGTGTTTGGCATATGCAGAGTAACAGAGGACAGGCGTGAAAATACTTCTCAGTAATATACTTCTTCCATGGTACTCTTTGAAGGTATAAGTATACTCAGGGAAGACCTTGTTGAATGCAAGGGAGAGAAAAACTCCCCAGCAAAACATCACTTAACATCAATGTACTTAAATAGAGTAAAATGTACAGGTTCATCTGAGCTCTAATGACTGTAACTTGGATGGAAATTCAGTATAATGGAGATGTGTGTGTTTTTCAGACAAGTGAGCTAAAATACAGAAGAAGAGGGTTTAGAGAATCAAGAGCTTCAGAGGCACACTGATTTGCTCTCTCTCAAACCCACTGAGGAGATATGCCTTTCATCATTTTTCTTGCTACAAAAGCAAAATGTTTTGGTGTGTTCTTTTCAAAGTCATCACTATAACTCTTTGCCATCCTTCTACAAAGTTGAATGAGCTTTCATTTCTTCAGCTCTCCTATTTACTCCTTCCTACTTTTCAGTGTTATATGCCTGGTACATGGAAGAATTTGTGTAAGAGTTTTGTAGGAAGTTTTATTTCTCAACAGCTTTAGGTTTATCCTCTATATTTTGCTTTACTTGACTAACTACACAAAGACAGACAGATTTTCTGGACTGCTTTGTTACTCTTTGTTTAATGTCAGTAAATTGTGAAGATACTATGCTGTTTTCCTTCTGGGCCACATACGCAACTGAAAGACTTTCAATACAGTTTAAACACACCTGCTTAGGCAGTTTATAAACATTTTTGCAAATGAACCAAGCTCAAACTTGTTTTCTATCAATTGGTAGAACAAAGTTTTACAAGTCTGTTAATATTTAGTTTACCCCACAATGGACAGAGCAACCAGAAATGAATAACCTATGTTGAAAATATGCCATTAGGTCCTGATTCTTCAGAAAGATGCACACCAGTATCAGTAGGCATGTACACAGCCTCATGAACTTTAATGGGACCTCAGTGCAGGTGTCAGTTTGCTTGCATCTTATTTCAAGAAAAAGCTAGTATCAAGAACTCAAAGTTCTTGATGTGCTGTGGTTATGAACATTCAACAGCGAGATTTAAAAATTTAAAAAAATAATTACAGATATACTTCTTTTACAGTACCTCTTGCCATGTACAACTGCTCCTGGATCTTGAGACTTTGCTTCCAATTCCTGAACTTCATCTACTAGAGTCTTAAAAATAGCTCTCTTGATTCTGCAATACAAAACACTTTCAGATACTCTCTTGCTGAAACTGACAGCCTTTATTACTTAAAGAATTGGAAAAAGAAATATTTATGTACAAATCCATTTTTGCCATGCGATTTCAAATTAAACTTCAAAGACATTAAGCATTAAGAGCTGTCAATCTAAATACACTTAGTCAGCTGTTGGGGAAATTACAAATAAAAGAAGAGACTTAGTTTATAAATTAAGAGTGCCAATTACTCATACCATTTAGAGCATTAAAAACATACATTTATGGTTAAGACTGAAAATGACAAGGGTGAGCTGTAGTTTACCAGAATCAAATAAATGCTTCAATTGTTTTTAAACAAATTAATATTTAGAAAACATTAATATTTACAGTCCATGCTTTCTCCTATAAACTTTAAGATTTATGTACTTACACTTTGTATATTACATCAAAGAGCAAAGCTGTCATAGGTATACATAAAAGACCCATCCAAAACATTCCAGAGCTAAACATCATAGCTGCCTGGTGAGATAAAACACAAGAGATTGTATTATTATGAAAAGAAATAGCAGAACTTAAGAATTCTCAGCATTTTCTTGGTTCAAAGTATAGCAATCAAGTTTTTCAGTACTTTGCTGAGATCTACAATATAACATAAAAATTACTGAGCACCATTCTGAAAACTCTTATCCTCAGTAGAAGTCTGCTAGCAGACAATAAATACTTATGTTAAAAGTTTATTTATAACTCATGTAGTTTAGTTCCTTAAAGATAGTGCTTCACACCACTTCATTGCTAATGAACAATTTTACGGAAGCGAGACTTCAAAATATTAAAAATATTGCTAAATCTTTGAGAAAATGTTCTAAGAACAGTAACTCCCATTTACCATCAACCATAATGTGAGATAATAAATACTTAGAGAAATGTTTCTTTGAAAGTGTTTTGTAATACAGTTCACATCATTGAAGTGTATTATTTCTCAAATGAGCCTACTATAGCAGAGACTACTTAAAGATTTGTTTGCGATTCAGAACTTCAAAAATAAGGATAAATTATGCACTTCCTCTGCAATTTATATTCATATCTAAATAAAATCTTTTAAGAAATAAAGAATATTAGCGCAAGGTAAAATACTTGTTGAAATATACTTTTTTGGCTTTTAGTTAAGGTGTGTAATTTTATCCTCTGTTTTTTTTTTTTAACAGTCACTGGGGGGGAAATCATAGTTTTCCCTGTCCATCTTACTTTACTTGATTTTGTACACCTGTTAAAACTGAGGCCAAAACAAATAATATCCTCCATGTAAATTACTATAAAGGATTTTAAAATAACTTCAGCCTGCCTTTGTAATTCATGCCAAGCAGCTACATCAGAGGTATTAGTTGGAAGGAAAATGACCTGTGATTAATAAATTACTGTGTCAGTTTGTTGTCATTATAATATTAAAATGCCTTCGTAACATAATTAGATTACACAGATTAAGAGTAACTGGTATAGCATGACAACATCTGAATACTTTTGTTTCATTTCTTCTACAGGTTAAAACTGCAATACCCAATTAAGGAAAAAACCCTAAAAAGGAGACAAGCAAATATTGTCAAGAAACTGAAAGGCTATTTTTGGTGACACATAAATGAACATTTGTTTCAAAACAGCATGTGGTACGTTACCCATGAAATGAAAAAGTGATAGTTTCCACAAAATTTCATTATAACAGTTGATGAATATAGCCATTTACTTTACTTTTCAGAATGCATGCAGATGTGAAGAGTCTTTAGAAAACTTTTTAGTTAGACTGCTATTCAGTAAACATCTTTTCTCCACACGCCTTCCTGTACATTCGCATTTTATATTCAAAGTAACCATTAAAAGGAAAAAATGCTGCTTTTATTTTAGGGTTTTTTAGCGAAAATAATTACCACAAAAACATTTATAAACACTGAAAACAAAATTAAAATAAACATCATGATTAACAGCTGCAATAGAAAATTCTTACTCTCTTCTGTTCCAAGAATGTATACACATAAAAATCACTATATAAAAAGCAAAACATGACCTTCGACATGCTTGATGACATATTCAATTCTTAAAACCACTGCAAATAGGATATGCCTATCAAAAGTACATTTTGCAAGCACTTTTATAGTTAAGTAGTATATAGATCCATGGTTTCCTAAAAGGCAGAGGAAAAACACCACAGATGTGATCTAGATCTGGCCCTTACTTTTTATTATTAATTTTAACAACATTTTTAGCTTAGGGAGATTGAGCAAAAGCTATCCTTGCATCAGCCACCCTGCATTAAATGTTTGCTAGTGAAACAGCAAAAGTGATAATGTAGGTCTTAGGATGTTAATTCTGACCATTGTAATGCTAACTATGAATGAAGGAACAACTGGCGCCTACTATTCAGTCCATCCAGCCTTTGGCTTTACAAATGAACAACATGAATTGAGAAAAAAAGTTTTTCTGCGTCATATTTGAAAGCCTGTCAGATTTTTTCTTCTTTTGCAGAGTTAATCCAAACCTAAAAGATTTAAAGCCGACATTCGCATTAAAGACAGAGGGCCTCTTTGTATTTTTTGGATGAAGAGGGAAAAAATAAAATCCCACAGAGGTATTTCCTTCCTTTCTGTACAAGAAAGCTCCCCCTCACTCTGTAGAAACCATTTTTGTTTCTAACTTTTCACATCTCTTTACACATAGGCAGGTCATCTGGGAAATGGCAAACCAATCCTTTTCAGACAATGGCCTTAACAGGAGCAGCCTGTTCTGGGGATGGACTCTGGCTGCCTCTGTTTGCGGTTTACAAATTGTTCCTAATGTGAGAGATTTGTGGTCAATGCCAAGTTTTTCCCTTTTAGGCCTTGTGAAACCAAATGGAATCTGCCACAAAAGTGGCTCTCAGGGGAATTCAGACATAATCCAAAATGAGAGTTGGACAGCCTATTAAACTGTAGGACTAATAGGTTCTGGGGGAGGAGGTAGGGAGGAAATAACTTGTTGTCTATGTAGCAGGGTCCTCCTCCATATTAAGATTTTCTAAGATGAATTAGAATAGCTACGAGTATCTTTAAATATCAGGTTTGCTGATTTTTTTCTTGTTGCTATTTTCTAAGAAAAAATACTAAATATGGTGGCTACTTACCTTTTCAATTCACTAGCACTTAATAAAAGCCTTGACAACAGAATATTTACAAAACACTGATAGAAATATTCTATCAGATTATTGGATATAAAACTGAATTTCACAGGTAAGACTAGCCCTTTTTTCTTTTCTATATGAAGGATTCTGCAGATACATTTAGATGCATCATTTTTAAGGATGAGAGTATCCTTTCAGAAAGCAAGGAGGCAAAGATGGAAAGGGCAATAAAACCACTCTACAGAGTGGTCTGTAAACCTTTCTGTTGTATCTAATATAGAGATCATCTAGGCATATATCCTCTTCACATCGCTGTACTGGTATATGAATGCTTTTGAAGCATTTAAGCAAAATAACATGTTTCTCCTCTCTTCCTATTGAGAAGCAGCTTGATTAATTCATTTTTATGTGCTTTTAAAGAACACAACAAAGGCAAAGTGAGGTTGAAAAGTTTTTCATTGAATGAAATTAGGTCATTTCTATTTCTTGATAGAGAACTCAGTAGTATGTCTTATTCTTTGTATTATTTACTGTCCTTTGTATTATTTATTTTCCTGAAAAAGTCAAAAGAAAACAAAACAATGGGTATACAACATGTAGTCAGTTTTTAAGTGGAGGCAACACTAGGAATGCCCTGGCAGTCATTACTATATAGGTGAAGAAGGTAGCAGATGAAGGTAACTATGAAACGGTAAGATTGCCTAAGTAAGAGTGCCTGGATTTTCTCTGCAGTTAATAAATGCAAACAATATTGGAAACTGTCAGCACTCACGCTTAAAACTATTTTGAAATGTGATTTAAAGACAGGTAGACAACGAGAATTAAGATGCCAGTTGTAGGTACCATTCACAAACACCCACCAGCTGATACAGAGTGAGTTTTATATTTGGGTAAAGATTAAGAAAGATGCAGGGTGTTGAATAAGAAATGGTGTTAAACTAGCAGGTGTTTTGTAGGGGTTTTAGCAAAGTTACTGATCTAGATTGTGGAAACTAATTTCCTCTTCCCAAAAGAAAATTATATATTCACTGTGCCAGAGGGAAAGAGTTAGGCATAAAGCTAAAGCCAAACAGTGAAACGATGAAGCGGTGATAGACTTCAGGGCAGTGTACAAGTTGTTCCCACTCTGTAGTTTCTTCAGGATGGTAGGGCCTATTTGGAGAGATTACATGTCCTTATGAGCCAACTGGGCCTTTGTAGTACACGGACGTTAATAGATAGGGCCCTTGTAGCCTAGGTATTGGGAACCATAGTGAAAAGCTGAGAACCGAGATGATAGCAAATATCTAGAGAATTAGTGGCAATGGTTTGGGAGCAGTTTGATACTAGGTATACTAGAGGTCCCAGGGAAATGGAAGTACACAAGCAGCATTTTAGGTTCTGCAATATAAGTAGGATTTATAAATTGGAACATATTGCATAACAGTACCTTAATTCTGACTCTCAGTGCATTTGTTCATACATAAAATTTAAGGTTTTAAGTATGTCAGAATATTGTAGTCTCACAATACTCTGAAACATGCATATTCTTTTGCTAAACAGGAAAATATTTAACACATCCACTCATAGACCTTCTCAATCACAGAATATCCTTGCTCTCGCACAACTTTCTGTGGCAAAGTTTTTCACATGCTTTGATGAAAAAGTGCTTAAGAAGCTAGCATGTATTACAACACTGGGGGCCAACTTTTCTGATAGGTGAACCACAAATTAAGCCCCATACCCTCCCTAAATGCCACTCCAATCCCCCTTCCCGTTTGATTCACTGTTGCTCCCTGCCCCTTCCCTAATTGACTACATGCCACACATCCAGACTGTGTGTTTGTCCAGGAACACAGCTATATTGCTATTTATAAAAAAAAGTGATACAAAGGAATGTTTGGATTTATTTCCAGAGTTTTCTAGTTCATCTTTATCATAAAACTAGTATTTTCTATTTGAATTCATGGGAAAGACTTCATTTCAAAACTAAAGCAAAGAGTTTCATAGTTAGCAGGGTCTGAAGGGACCTGAGCAGATCATCAAGTCTGACCCCCTGCCATGGCAGGAAAGAGTACTGGGGTCAAATGACCCCAGCAAGGTGTTCGTCTAGCCTTGTCTTAAAGACCCCCAGGGTAGGAGCCAGCACCACTTCGCTTGGAAGTTGGTTCCAGATCCTAGCCGCCCCGACAGTGAAGTAGTGCCTCCTGATGTCTTATCTGAGTTTACACTCTGCCAGCTTGTGACTTATTTCTAGTCACTCCTGGTAGTGCTCGGCGGAACAAGGACTCCCCCGATGCCTGCTGATCCCCTGACTAGTTTGTAACAGGCCACTAGATCCCCCCTAAGCCTTCTCTTGTGGAGGCTGAACAGGTTCAGGTCTTGTAGCCTCTCCTCGTAGGGCCTGCCCTGCTGCCCCCTGATCATGTGAGTGGCCCTCCTCTGGACCCTCTCAATGCTGTCCACACCCCTCCTGAAGTGTGGCTCCCAGAACTGGACACAGTACTCCAACTGTGGCCCGACCAATGTCATACAGAGGGGGAGGATCACCTTCTTGGACCTGCTCGTGATGCATCTGTGGATGCATGACAAGGTACGGTTAGCATTCCTGACTGCATCTCCACATTGGCAGCACATGTTCATCTTGGAGTCTATAATGACTTAAAGATCCTTTTCTTCCTCTGTGCTGATGAGAAGGGAGCTCCCCAGCCTGTAGGTATGCTGCTCTTTCTTTCTCCCTAGGTGCAGGACCCTGCAATTGTCAGTACTGAATCCCATCTCATTCTCATCTCATTTTTAACCAGAATCTCAAGAGATCATATGAAGACGATGCAAGGTCAGACTAGTCAAAACAATCTAGAAAGTACATGGCAATGAGGTTGCTGAGTATACAGAACAGCAGAAGTTGCTGCTTCAAAGAACTGCTACAGAGACTAAGAGGTCACTGGAAATTGTGAAATGTTTTCAACTTTCTCTTCTATATATTTTATGTCGAATTTCTTCAACTGAAATCATAAGCTACTACAAAAATCCTGCCTGGTAGAAAAGAGATTCTTTGATACTTTACTCTGAGCACTCTCTCAAACTCCATTATTTTTGGATTTACAGCTAAGAGTGAGAAGGAGTTACCTGTTTTACTTGCTAGAACTGACTCAAGCAATCAGATGTGTTTAATATGTTTAAATGTAAAGTATCAAAATAAAATAAGTATATACAGAGTGTGAATGATAACTTGTTTTAATTATATTACATTAGTTAATAAATATAAAATGTAAGAATATAATATGGGAGTATTATCATAGAGCAAACTATTTAAATTATATGCCTAATGTGCAGCAGTACAAAGCCATTTTGGATAATGACTTACAATAAAAGAATGGTACATTATTTATTACAAATGTCCACAGATACTTATTCCATGTCATTAGTCACTTATTGCACTGCACTAAAGTCAGCCTTCAATTTGGGTAACTCCATTTAGAGAAAAAGTAAAAGCATGCATCAACTGAAGGGATAAATTAGAAGAGTTAGGCTTACATGAAAGTTATAAAATTAGGTCATCCAAAGGAATCATCCAATCTAAAACATCATGTTTAAACTGACATGACCAGTTTTTAAGATAGCTAAAAATATATACAAGCAAGCATAACTTACAGAATTAAACATGTACCCCTCTATCTAGTGCTTCTAGCAGCCATTTCTACCCCTTTGTACATTGCCCCTTCCAAGATATCCCATTGTTTCCTTTCTATTTCTGTTTTCAGACCACAAATCTGCAAAAACAAGAAACAATACAAAACACTAAAACTTCCTTGTGACTATCTTATGCCGAGTCCCACCCGTAAGAAAGAATTGGGAGAGATTACATGAAGTCAACAGGTGATGCTATTTAAGTTATTATATAGCCCACAATATTTAAGCGTTAGAACATATTTCTGTCACAGCTGACTCTCCTCAGTACTCTAAAATCTATTTGTGCACGTGGCTTACTTAGACAACGTTCTTTGGGTAAATCTGATGTCTTTTATTAGACCAACTCAAATAGTTGGAAAAATCCTTCTTAGCAAGCTTTCAGGTATAAATACCCTTTGTCAGGTTGATGAAGCATCTGCAGTTGTCCTTGTGAAAGGTATTTATATCTGAAAGCTTGTTAAGAAGAATTTTTCCAACTATTTGAGTTGGTCTAATAAAAGATATCAGATTTATCCAAAGAACATATATCCTTAGAGCAACATGGTTACAACCTATACCCCACCCCTGCAGCTTGTTGAAAAGTTTGCTGCACCTCACCAGGAAGGACAGGTTTTCTGTTCCAAATTTGAACCCATGTGAATGAGGATTTGAGGGAGGGGAGAGTTTATACCCTACTACACTTTCAAATTAAAGCTGGATAAAAATCAGCTAGAGTTGTTACATGCTTTCAAGCACTAACTCTATAGCTGGTTGGCTCTTTTTATAGTTGGATAGTCATTTTTATTGTGTGGTAATTACTTTGCATTTCTGGCTGGTCTTTCTTTGTACATGTGGCCAGTTTAAATGTATTGCTCAATTAACCAGTTAATTGTGTAATACATGTAACATGTAGCAGGAGCCTATGATACCCTAAAAGTTATGCAAGTCATTTTTTCTGTTTCCTTTTATGAGCTTGGATCTGAAGACATCATGTCTTTCTACATGTCCTCTCTCTGACCCATGACATGGGAGCCAGAAACTTGGGGGACTTGGCATCTTCTGAGGGTCTGAGCCACTCTCTTTGTACTCTATGTATGTCCTGGGATCTAAAATGTACTTGTCCCTTTCTAGGTGCCTGACCTCTCTCCTTGCCATCATGTGAACCCACCTCGTGGTACTACGCATAAAGCAGAGAGGGAATCTGGAAACAAACCAACCATTAAGAATGCATCTATGCAGCACAGTTTGGAGTATTGTGAGAACTATCTGAAAGAGTCACCAAGTGAATGACTGTTTGGATGCTTATCTAGCTGGGATCCTTTGACCCTAACTGACTTCCTGCCCCTGGGGTAGGAGGCTGGACTTGATGATCTTCAAGGTCCCTTCCAGCCATAATGTCTATGAAATCCTGGATACAGAAAATTAGTGTGGTTCTCTGCCCCGGCTAATTAGCCCTGCGCTGTGTTGTATCATCATTGGCAATCCCTTGTAGTAGAGGATGATCGTCTTCCACGTCTGCATTATCCGTGGGTTTGATGATGGCTGACAAGGCTGACCGAGGGCCAAAGCATTCTATTGCAACCTGGGCCTGTGTTTCAGTGCGGGATGGCTGGCTCTGGATTCTTGGTTCTGTTTGTGACACGCTGTTTCTGCTGCTCCCACTTTTCCATCTGCTGTTGTCATCACAAGGTTTTAAAGTACTGAGATTCTTGCAGCAGGCTCTTCCTCAATTTAGCATGGTCCTGGGTGATAGTCTCCTATGAGCTGATGTTGCATTTTTTCCAAGTTGGCCTTGAGGATGGCCGTGAAGTGCTTTCTCTGCTCTCCTCCTGAGCAGATGTTGCAACTGAGCTGGGAGAATAAAACTTGCTTTGGCAGTTTGGAGTTAAGACATCTGGGTGATGTGGGTGGCCCAGCGAAGTTGATGTTGGATGATCACTGCCTCATGCCTATGGTATTTGCCTGCAAGAGAATGCCTGTCTTCCCACCAGATTCAAAGCATCTCCTGGAGGCAGCGTTGATGATACTTCTCTAGTGACTTGTGGGGTCTCCTGTACATGGTCCACGTCCCCTGTCTATACAGTAAGGTGGAGATCATAACTGCTTGATAAAGCACGAACCTAGTTTCAGATCTGATGTTGCGATCTTTGAACACCCGTTTCCTCAGGCATCTGAAGGTTGTACTTGCACATTTGAGGCAATGTTAGATTTCTTCCTTGATGTCAGCCTCCTGTGAGAAATGGCTTCCAAGGTATAAGAAATACTCAATGTTCTCCAGAGTCTTACCATAAACCTGAATTACTGGAGCTGGGTACAGCTTATTTGATGCTCACAGACATGCAAAGAATGAGGAGATTGGGGTTAACGGTAGAGAACAAGCATACTTGATGCACATCTCAGGCTCTCAAGCAATGGCTCTGCAAAGGGAGGGATGAAAACACCCACTGAAATGAAAGGAAAAATTTGAGTATGATGTGCTCCAAGCTATTGTTTCAGTTTGTATTCTTTTTAGGCTAGGGCATTCTCAGTCATTAAGGCTTCAGAATGAATGGACTACTTAGTAACTTTCTGACAAGCTTTCTGTTTAAAGGCTCATCTTCTAAAAGTTCTGAGTTTATGCCTACATGATAAAACTTATTTTACCTGTTTGAGACACTCTCAGACATGCTACACTGTTTGATATACGCTGTCTCTGAACAGAAGCAGAACAGCTACAACTGTACAGTGCTGCAGATGGGTTAATTACCATGGACCTAACTGGCACGCTCAGTAGTGCTAATGATCCTACCTGCAGCAAGTGCAAAAGTGACTTCACTGCTTCCAGTTTGGGAGGCAGGCCATGTGAAACAGCATAGTGTTCATTGGCATGGTTAAGTTTTGGCCTAGCCATGGCTTTAAATTTACATTGTTATTTGGATTGTTCTGATATATGGTGTGGCCCTAAGAAGTGTAGGGCAGTTAGCAATCCAAAGTCGAGATAATCTGAACAGAGGTGTGAAGATATAGCCTTCCCAAAAAGCAGTATTTCTTGAAATTGACAGATTCTGTGTATGTTGTTGTACACACCTGGAACTCAAACCATAGCTCTGATTACATGCCAAAGGAACTGTCACTTGGGGAAGCAATACTTAACATGGTACTGAGTTAAGTTCTACAGATAGGCAAAAACCTAACGTACAGGATCTGAGGGAATTTCTGCCTCCCTGAGTGTATTTGAGGCCATCCCTCATGTAACCTGGAATATGAGGGGCTGTGCCCCTTTTTGGGGGGCTACATTGTCTCTACCCTGATAATGAAATTTTGCAGGGGCTCTCCCTTGGCTAAGTGACACTCTGAGCTCCCATGTAAGCCAGAATTTCACAGGGTCCTGAATAATTTGAATTTTAATCTCTGAATATGAGAAAATATAAAATTGAAGGATACACTCTCATTGCCCCATTGTGGGGGCAAAACTAGGTGGGAAAGGGGCATCGCTAAAGAGGCCTGGTCAAAGTAGAGGTGGGTATTTTAAATGAGTGTAGGGTACAGTGAAGTGTGGGGGCCAGCTTAGAATATAGCTCAGACTACATAACTAAGGAAACATGTGACCACCCATAAGCTGTTGTGCTATATGTGAGCAACAGCAGGGTCCCAGAGAAGGACAAGAGGCTAAGGGCCTCTCAAATGCTAGTAGTTTAAAGAGATTATAAGCAAAGGAAGATCTATAAATAAAGAAGGAGGGTTCTGTATTATGGGGACAGTAGGCCAATGAGTGGAAAAGAGTAGCGTCTCTTCCACACAATTAGTCACTTTAACTACCATGTAAAAAAGCTGTCAAGATTTTTGGGATGGAAACCATGTTTTGTGATTTATGTCACTAGGCTTGTTAACATGCTCCAAATGTTTTAATGAAAAACCATGATACTCATTCTACTATAATAATTTTTATAGAAAGAGATGAGAAATACTTAAGGTATGGACAAATGCACATTTTAGCCACTTTGCTTATTTGCACTATTGGAAGGTACTTGAGTGGTAGTGAAGATCATGCTATATACAGAAATCAATTCGCTCTAAGAACTTTGACGTTTTCCAACAAAAGTATCATCTGTTCTGAAAATTGTTAAAAGGATATCCCCTGAAATATAATATAGGGGTGTCACAGCATATTTACTCAGAAGTCATAAATGTTAAATTTAGGTGCTTAGTATCTGTTAGAGAGCAGTCATTAAAACTGGCTCTTTAATTATACTACAATTCTGCCTTTCTAAAATTATTATTATATAGAATTCTCAGGTCAGATAGAGTAACTACAGAATATGTTATAAATCTTTAAAGCATGGGAGGGGAATTATGAAAGCATCCTTCATTTCAGAAAACTCTCATATTTTGGTTCAACAGGGTAGTGTTGGCAATCAGAAGCATGATCCACCTGCTCTTTCCATTAGCAATTATATGATACCTTTGTGATAACCTGTGATCAGCACAGAACCATCCAGTAAGTTCCTTTATGACAAAGCTGTTCATCAGATGATATGAAAAGTTCTCTAGCAAAACTGAAGTGGAATGGAATTCCTTTCTACCATGGAAAAGAATCTCAGTGAGTCTGTAGCACTACTTTGTTCTTGCAAAATTTCATATTGGTCACTTGAGTTGCAAGCCCAATCGTTCATTTAGTGACTGGAATGAGAATGACTTAAAAAAAAGAACTTCCATGTTCAATACAAGTTGAACACACAAAAATTTAGTAGCTCAAAAAAAGAACGCTTTAGCTTTGTGAAGATCCAAATTAATTAAACCCATTTAGAAGTTCACAGATTCTGAAAAAGGAAGCTTTTTATGATAATTTTTTTTAAGGAAAACAATCCCTTATATTTTTGACCAGCTTGAGCCACATGCAAATTAGAGCGTAAAAGCCTTTGAGGACACTTGATAACTCTACAAAAGGTACTTGCACTAAATTCAAGATAAATCCAAAAATGGAGTGAGAAGATTTAAATACCTGTTACACTTTAGGCACTGATAGAAACGTTTAAATGACCTGGTTGGTATTTGTGGGATAGCTCTAAATTGGTTCCATCCACTCTTTCCTAGCATGGGGATGGGATGCCAGAGGGTGGTGATAGGCAAGTGTTTGTTATTCCCTCTGAACCTTTTCTATGGGGTAGCCCAAGGCTCCATCTTGATGCCCCTCCTGTTCAATGTTTATATGAGGAGAGATTGTACCTAGATTTTGAGTGGGATGCCATCAGTATGTTGATAATACCCAGCTCTCCCTCTTCTCTTCTGACCCTGGCCCTGCAATCAGTCCTTTCCCAAGGCCTAGCTACAGCTGTGGACTGGATGCGGGTGAATCAACTGAAATCCAGAGAAGACAGAGGTGATGGTCCGGAGGGAACACCACTTAACTTGAGGAGGACTGAAACACTCATAGATGGGTTTCAGCCTCCCCTGGTCACTCAGGTTTCTAGCTTTAGGATTCTTCTGGATCTTCTGCTGCACCAGACTCTCCAGGTGGTGGCTGTGACTAGGACAGACTTTTACCAACTCCATTTGGTAAGAAGACTGCTACCCTTCTTTCAGATTATGATCTGGCCACTATTATCCATGCCTTTTTTACTTCAAGGATAAACTACTGCAATGTACTCTATGAAGGGCTTGCCTTCTGACAAGAGTGGGTCACCAGAAGTCTATAACTCCAGTCCTCTAGCGTCTGTGCTGGCTCCCACAGTAGCTTTCTGGATACAATTCAAGGTGCTAGTTCTGACTTAAAAGGCTCTAAATAGCCTGGGCCCTACATACCTAAGGGCGTTCTTCCATCTGTCCTATCGCAATCCCCAAGGTCAACCAAGAGCACAACTCTTGCGAGTAAAATCAGTACATCAAGTCCACTTGGCGAGGACATGCGAGAGGTCATTCTCAGCAGCTTCTTCTCAGTTCTGGAACTCCCTCCCTGTAAAGGCCTGCCACAGCCTAAGCCTGGACATCTTTCAGAAGCACTGTACACTTTTCTATTTGGACAGGCATTTAGCAACCGTAACTAGGCCAAGATGGTGTTATTAGGTCTCTGTTTTATTCAGTCTTATTTTGTTATTGTTTTGTATTTGTTCTAGTTGTTTCATTTCTCTTGCTGTACACTGCCCCGGAGCCTTTGATGGAAAGGATAGCAAAAAGCACATAAATAAAAATAAACGTAAGGAAAATGATCCAGCCAAACAGCAGCAGCAACACTGAGAACTCAGTAGAGTCACATGGAAGCTTCTTAATGGAAGTTGAAACATGTTAAGGTTCTGTACATCTTACAACAACTAAATTAAATATTAATTTCCAATTCTGTTGCATAATCTAACCAAATAGAGAACCTTTTAAGCAACTCAGAATATTTCACTTTTGCAAGTGCACGTTTATGCTACTTTAAGGAGACAATATTACCACAGTTACTTGCATTAGGTAAATCTACAAATATAAGGTAGACTTGTTTAATATACAGTAATGGTGTGAAAAAGATCCTCTCAAATACCAGTAAAAATTCTCTCCTGTACCCAGCAAAGATTAGATCCTAAATAAACATTCAACTCACATTTGGAGATTAGTAAAGAAATGCACATTACCTCTCCTGACATATCAGGTGCCATAGGAATGATTGGCCACAAAGAGGAGTAGATTCCAAAAAATACTACCCAAAGTGCAATGCTGCCCCATATTGCTATATGGCTAAACTGTTAAAAATGAGAGAGAAGAAGAATCAATTATATTAGTATCTGTTCAGTGCCTAAAATGAACTAAGAACTACACAGCATATACTATACAAAAGATGGCCTTGGTCCCCTGAAGTTTACCTTGCAAATCATGTAAAGAGGGATTTTCAGAGCACCTGGCACACACCTGACTCTGCTACTTCTACATCGGTGCTAAATCTCCTACTGACTATTGGTTGGAGCAAAAAACTACTGATTTTCAAACAAAAAAACTGGACATGAAGCTTTCAGGTAGCTTAGCAATTACACCCAACTTCTAGCCACGTACCTTTCTGAACAAAACATGTTAACATAATTTTGCTCCAAGTCTCTCCTTTACTCTGCTTTTCATTTGTTTGTGACCCACATACTGTAACATTTCAGGAAAGGGTTGACTCTTTACTTGACATTGTGAGGTGCCTGTATAGTCCTAAATTTAATTATTAATAAGTAATAATGATGATTATTATTATCATCAGGAAAATACATCATCTATCACATATTTTAATAGTGTAGTTAGCATTTTCTTACCAATGTCCAATATGAGGTCTCTAACCCAGCTTTTAAACACACAGTTATCACCACAAACTGAAAAGAAAAGAAATCCATTATTTTTCTTCTACAAGTCTGATTCCCTCTACATTATTAATGGCACACATGCCAAAAAACTCTGATGAGTAGCTGAGAAAAATATCCGTAATTTTTACTATCTGAGGAACATTAACTGAATAAGAGTACTCCTTTGCTAATAATACACTCAGGTGTATTATTATATTACCAAGATTTGACTCATATTTCTATTGATATAACCCACTGGTTACATTCAGAATCTTACTATTTATTATTTTAAATTTAATTTCAATATAAAGCACTGTGAACTTCAATGTACCCAGTACACTAATGACCTTCTTACATAAATTCCTCATTTAGGATTTGATCCACAACTTTGATGGCAAAGGGATTCCTTTTTATTGATTTCAATGGGTTTGGAATGTACCCTCTTATTTGAATGAATTCTATTTTAAAAAACCCATGTTGTGTAGATTCTTTAGCATCACAGGAGACATTTAAAAATATTGTTAAAGTTTTCTTTTTTTTTTTGGTCTGCCTGAATAGGAAGTGTAAGATCCCATTTGACTTGTATTATCATTAGATGTTATTGTTTTCAGAAAAATCTGAGTGTATTATGAGCAAAGGTGTACTCTTATTCAATTAATGATCCTCAGATAGTATAAAATTATGGGTATTTTTCTCAGACACTCAGAGTTTTTTGACAAAGAAACATGGGCTGTAAAACCCTTTTCTAGAATAATTCTTGAGCTTCTGTATCCAAAACGGTTTGTGTTTAGAAGTGGCTCATAGAAAACCTCTCTGAAAAAAGAGAAAAAGGAATCAAGTTTTTTAGTCATATTTGCTAACCTTAAAGACACAAACTGATTTCTTTGGTCTTGAATTTTGACACACTTCTTGAAGAAGTGACCTGATCTGAAATGACCTGATCTAAAACACTTCTATGACTGCATTCTATTTAAGGGAGAACAACTGACTTGGCATCTTCAGATACTGGGAAAATAACTGATAGCTTCTATACTTAAACTGAATTGAAAGACCTAGATTTTATCTGAATATCTTAAATTTTTTAAAAGTTCTACCTGAATGTAAAAATGGTCTATTCATTTGTCTACATCTCAGCCAGAAGACCAGAATTTTGAAACCAAAGGATTGATAACAACAGCTAAACCCAAACAGCATTTACTGTGTACAAAATAATGAGGCCTTGTAACCTCTTTATAAAGATCTTGAAAAAACTCAGAAAGAATATGTTGTTGTTGATAATCAGACTCAGGGGTGGGCAAAATGGTGAATCCGGCCGGCAGCCAGACTCCATTTCCCAGCAGCCCCTGCCTGTGTCACTGCAGCTGGTTTCCATGGAGACGGCAGGAGCAGCGGGGTTTGTCACAGTATGGGGTCAGGGTTTCCACAGAGACCAGCCCCAGTAGTGCTGGCGTGGTGCGTGGCTGGGTGCGGAGCTGCTCTGGGACATGGGTCAGGATCTTGTGGCAGTAACAGGGCGGGCTGGAGCCTGGGCACAGCTGTGATCTAACCAGAGTTAAGACACCTAATTCAGAGATAAGTAAATCATCCATACTGCTCTGACAGTTGATAGTTCTTAAAATTAGGACTACAGAGGAATAAACCTTCCTCCCAAATAGGTGCAGGATTTTAATTTCTTATCAATTAGCAGCCCTTTAGAAAGGCTCACATATTCAGCTGATAAAAATCAGTATGGTTAGTGTCAGGAATCTTAAAGGTATTTATATATCTATACTAGGGAGCTTTGTAGAAGAAACTAAGATGTCTTTTAACCAAAGCAGCAGTTACTACATAGTTCTGTAACTCGTTGTGTATGTTACAGGTCTTGCTCTGTGCTCCCATACTCAAATAATGCATCTGTTAGTAGCTACAGAGCCTCATGTCTAGGGTGACCATATGTCACGGATTAGCCAGGACAGTCCTGGACTTCAGAGGCTGGTCCCAGCCAGCTATTGGGAATTATAATTGGAGTCCTGGAAACGTAGGGGCATGGGGCACAGTCCGGCCAGGAGTCAGTGCGGCATGGAGCACTTTGCAGGTGGGCAGGCAAGAACTTCTAGGGCTGCGCTTAGACATCATACATACCCTGGGATAAAACATTTTATTTTGGGACAAAGTGCAAGTAAATGTACAGATGCTCCTTTATCTCAGAGTAAATCCTAAAAAATCCTTGGCTAAAAGGTAGCAATTTATCCTAAGACACTGCAGAGCATATCTGTGCAGTTATCCTGAGTTAGTACCATTGAATAAATGGCAGAAACATGGTACTGCATTCAGCTGCTCACTAAATCCTGATTAGAAAGGTGATGTGTATACACACCAATCCCAGGATATTTTTGTTCTGGATAAATTCAGCCACATCTTATCAGATCTTATAAATTCAGGCACATGCAACTTCTGTTCCTAGCCTAGATGTCCCCTATTCTAACGGTTCTCAACTACGGGTTTGTAAGCAGGTTTCAGGGGGCCTGCAGGGCTGTGGATCTTGTGAGAACATGATCTCCAAGGTCAGGGCAGTCCACACCCAGGCTGAGCCTGCTGCCACTGCCACCATCAGATTTAAAGGAGAAAATCATGGATTGGGAAACTATGGGTTTCCCCTTGCAGGATGGCAGTATTTCTCCTGCAAGGGGATGCTTGGAGCTGGGAGGAGCAGGAGAAGGCCAATACAACACGGGGCACCACATGCATGTTTGTGCACACACATGCACAGAGCAGCCATGCAGCAGTGGAGAGCAGCTCCTACATCTCCCCACAGGTAAGTCTTGTGGGGAGGGGCATGTGCGCCCTGATTACTGCACCCACAGCAGGTATGGGCTGCAGTCACGCCAGACTGGCCAGTGGGACCTGGTACAGGAGGGTGGAGGAGGACAGTGATACTCATTCCTACCAGGACCGCCCCCCACCAGCTACACTGCCAGCAACAGCAGTAATGGACTGGGGGGGAAGAGGGGGGGGGGGAAGGAGGAAGGGGACAAACTGCCCTCACTTCCTTGTAAGTGGCCTGATTGGGAGTGGCAGCAGCCAGGTCATTCCTCCATCCTATATACTCCTCCCCTTCCACTCCCACTGAGAGTCAGGAATGCAGGGCACTGGTAGGGCCAGGGGGCTGCAGATCAGTAGTGAGGCACACCAGCATGGCCAGAGGGCTATAGGTTGGGAGTGAGAGGGGCCACCAGATCAGGAGTGAGGGGGGCTTTGAGTCCAAAAAGGTTGAGAACCACTGCCCTATTTTATACATAAACTAAAATATACATAGGTTTCTTCCTTGGACAAAACCTTTTATCCAGGGATCCTATAGGCATACAAGCCCATTGTCCCAGTTTAAGTATCTGTGAAGTATCAAGATAACATTTTTTCCCTGGGACAATAGCAGCTAATTCAAATCAACTGTCATCAAGCTGCATGTGTAAGATTGTCCATCCTGTTCTGATGCAAGTCAGAACAGGGACAATCACAGCCTGGAATAAACTGGGTCTGTTTTTAGCGGTAGTGTTGGCCAAGTATGTAAGTGCAGGTATGTCTAAGATCTGAACTGCTATAAAACTCAGCTGGCTCAAGGATGAACATCCTTTAATCAGAAGAATTATATATCCCATTAAGCACATTTGACAACTCCCTGTATGTTATCTGAGGGCAGCAAACCATGTCTGGTTTGGTCCCACATGTACCTCAATGAAACTTAGGTGGAACTTTGATGTCTCCATTTCAGAAGGTGATACAGTTGTGAGATTCAAGAGACCCTAGATAGAGCCTCTGTTTTGGACAGTAATTACCTACAGGCCTATACTTGTGCTTCTGAGCATGTGGGAAGCAATCCAGTTACACTACCTGAACACCTTGCTCCTATCTATGCTCTATTGCAATCCAATTGCTAAGGTCTATTTTGAACACGGCTAGAAAACTGACAGAACCTAATTCAACTTTAAAATGACAGTTGCAGGCGGTGCCCTGAGAATAGTCTTGTTTCTTCACTTTATTTGTGAGACACAACATTGTATCAACTCTTTCATACAGAAAAATGAGAAGTCAAAAGTATGAAAAATATACATGCATAGTATACAGTTATTTATAATCAGTAAATAACATTTTCATAGAATCATAGAAGTAGGGTTGGAAGGGACCTTGTAGATCTTCAAGTCCAACCCCCCCCCCCAGGCAGGAGAAAAACCGGGCTCAAATGACTCCAGCCAGGTAGGCATCAAGCCTCTTCTTAAGTACCCCCAGGGAAGGAGCCAGCACCACTTCCCTTGGAAGTTGATTCCAGATCCTAGCCGCCCTGACTGTGAAGTAGTTCTTGCGGATGTCTAATCTAAACCGACTCTCCAACAACTTGGGGCCGTTATTCCTTGTTATACCGGGGGTGCTAGGGGAAACAAGGTCTCTCCCGAACCCTTCTGGTCCCCCTAGTGAGTTAATAGATGGTCACCAGGTCCCCCCTCAGCCTTCTCTTGTGAAGGCTGAACAGGTTCAGGTCCCGCAGTCTCTCATTGTAGGGTCTGCCCTGTAGTCCCCAGATCATGTGGGTGGCCCTCCTCTGGACCCTCTCAATGTTGTCCACATCCCTCCTGAACTGGGGTGCACAGAACTAGACACACTACTCCAGCTGTGGCCTGACCAGTGTCACGTAGAAGGGCAGGGCCACCTCCTTGGCCCTACTTGAGATGCACCTGTGGATGCATGACAAGGTCTGGCTAGCCCTGCCACCCATGACCTCGATTATTAGCCCATGTTCATCTTGGAGTCAATAATGACTCCAAGATCCCTTTCTGCCTCCATGCTCTCAAGAAGGGAGTTGCCCATCTTATAAGTGTGCTGCTGGTTACTACTGCCCAAATGCAACACCCTGCACTTGTCAGTGTTGAAAAGCATCCTGTTTTTGTTAGCCCACCCCTGTAACCTATCTAGGTCTTGCTGCAGTCTTTCCCTCCCTACTAGTGTGCTCACTTCACCCCAACTTTTGGTATCATCAGCAAATTTAAACAGGTTGCTTTTCACCCCATCATCCAAATCGCTGATAAAGAAATTGAACAGCACAGGCCCAAGGACCAAGCCCTGGGGGACTCCGCTGCCCACTTCTCCCCAGGTCGAATACGACATGTCCACCACCACCCTGCAGGCAATCTGCAATCCACCTGACTGTGTAGGCACCAATGCCACAGTCACGTAGTTTTTTTAATGAGGATGGGGTGGGAGACGGTGTCAAAGGCCTTGCTGAAATCCAGAAAGACTACATTCACAGCAACACCTGCATCCAGTGCTTTTGTGACCTGATCATAAAAGGCAATCAGGTTGGTCTGACATGACCTGCCCCTAATGAAACCGTGCTGGTTGCCCTTGAGCATCATCCCTGAAGCTGGCCCATTGCAAATGTGCTCCATGATGATCTTCTCAAAGAGTTTTCCTAGGATTGAGGTAAGACTGATGGGCTTATAGTTGCCCAGGTCTTCCCTCCCTTTTTTAAAGGGGAGGAGCACGTTGGCTATCTTCCAAACATCTGGCACCTGGCTCAAGCACCACGATCGCTCGTAAAGCCATGCCTAGGGCCCTGCAATAACCCCTGCTAGCACCCTCAACACCCTGGGGTGGAGAGCATCTGGACCTGCTGATTTGAACACGTCCAGCCCCTCCAGAAGCTCTCTAACCCAGTCCTCCCCAACCTGAGATCTGGAGGCGTTCCCCTTGAGTCCGTCTTCCATCGCGGTGGGGGAGTCCCCATATATTGTGTGGGTAGAATGAAAGATGGAAAAGTTGAGAAAAACAGATTAGGAAAAAATGATGTGATAGAATCCCAGACAAGTGTAGCAAGACTTACAGTGTAAACAATGTTTCCCAAAAGTAGGTAGTCTGATGTTTTACCATTGCCAAAAACAGTGCCTGCAGCAAAACAGAATGGTAAGTTTTAAAAAAAGGCATGGTAAATTGATTCATAATTTAGATTTTGAAAAGATATAATCTAACAGGACTCTCACTTCAGGTAATTCAAAATCTTTTGCTCCCAACACCAAGCAAAGCACAACTCCTCAGGTGAGCTATAAAGAGTTTTTGTCTTAAGTAGTGATGATCAGTGGGGAAGTGTCACCCACTGGTCACACTACCAATTGTTAGTACTTAACTGTCTAGAACCTTCGATTGCTGCTGACTTGTGCTTTCCAAAAAGAGCTTTCCAAAGAAGACAATTAATGCAAAATACCTAAGAAATTAATATATACTTTTATTTTTTTTCCAAAACAACTTTCTTCAAAGAGAGTGTAAAAAACCACATAGTATGTACTGATCATATAGGCCCAAGTTAGGCAGCTTTCATTGACAGCGTTAGGGTTTGAAGAGACAGCTCTTTGTGTATTATTCAGTAAATTGACTTTATAAATAAAAATAAGCAGACAAGATGCACAGCCCTATTAAATAGTAAATTATTTAAAACTAAAGTTACCCCTGAATAAGATGATGTATCCATAGGAAAGTTACCATGCAGAACACATTCTGTGTCTACATCCCTGGTCAATTTAATTCTGGGAAGGCAGTTTGCTCAATGCAAATTATCTCCTATACCACACACTGGGCAGCTGTCACAATAGGGCTTTCTGAAGGCAGTTAGCTTTCTAAAGGCAGTTGGGAGAACTAGTCATGCATTTTCTCATGATCACATTGTAAATTTGCTAGAGTAAAATCTGGGTTAAATTATGCAAAAATAATCATGGGTAGGTCCACACCCTTGGATTTGTGTCAGTCCAGAAAATATTCAGGCCAACATCATGATCTTTATATTTTTGCAAATCTGCATGTTTTCGATTCAACAAAGATGAGCAGGGGCCTAAGGCAGTTGCCATATTAGGAGAAATGAAAAAGACTACAACTTTTTAGTCTGGAAAGGAGAAGGCGGAAGGGGATTAAGATAGGTTAAATAAAATCATGAAGGGTGCATAGTAGTAGAAAAGGTTTCTATCCCAGGTTCTGCAACATAAAAATCCAATATGTACCTCAGCTTTTCCCTTTTAAAATGTGACTGATACTGCTTTACGTCACAGTGGTGGTAAGGTTTAAGCCTGGAGTGTCATACATATAGCCCACAGGCTGAATTCAAACTGGGTTATTAGGCTGCAAGTGGGTGCCAGAAGTGGGGGGCCACAGTATGTCACAGAATCTGGGGCCCTCTGGCCCCACTGGGCATTGTCATTGTTAGCAAGCTTAGCATTGGCCACTCCTAGGCACACTCCTTCAGACCTGCTGCTGCCAAACCTCTCGCTGCAGCTGCAACCACCTCTGTGGCAGCCCTCTCATTCCAGCTGGATCTGGACTACAAGGAGCCTTGCAGTCTAGATCCAGCATGACACTCCAGGTGAGTTTGACCCTGGTCCAATTCTATGTTTGGTCAGATGTGAAAGCCTAGGAAAGAAACCACAATAAAGGTAGCATCAGAAAAAAAACCAACTTGGAGACCAGACTGGAATCAAATGGAGGAAAAATTGAATGACTAGATGTGTTTAATTTAGAGAAAAGAAGTTTAAGGTGGGTTGGGATAGAAGATCTCCAGTATTTGAAAGATTACCATAAAGAAAATGGTAAACAGATTTTCCTTGGCACGAAGGGCAGCAAGCCAGATTTAGATCAAAATGCAGGAAAAAAAAAACTTTAATTGTACAAACTGCAGGACAAAGTAACTAGCTGCCAAGTGAAGCTGGGGAATCTCCTTCATTATAGATTTTCAATATGAGGCTGGACAGGCATCTATATAGAGTAGTTTAGGAACAGCAAATCCTGTATCTGTTCAGAGGAATGGACAATATGACCTGAGGGCCTTGCCAACCCAATGATTTTATGAAATTAGCAAAAAATTTTAGAGTCAATGATTAAGCCTTAACACTTTAGAGGAACCTGCCATTTTTGTTATTTCAGTTCTGCCCCCCCGCCAACACATGAGTGAGATTGTCCAAGAAACATAGGATCTTCTGAAATATTCACTAGTATTTTTCCTGCCAGCAACAGCCCATGCAACTGATATAGCAAGCCCTGAAATATACTTTCCAAAAGTTGTGGGAGACTGGGAATGTGCACAATCCATCCACTGTTACTAGATTGTTCAGGAAAAAATATAATGCTGTTAGTACTTATGACAGTAATTCTGGGATATTATTTTTCAAGAAAAGTGAGAAAAAATTCAGTGTGTGCGCGCCTTTTACTTACTTACCATCCTGGAGGGCTTTTAGTGGAAACCAAAACAGAATAAATGAGTGGAAGAGGCCATTTAAACAATGAAGCCAGAAAACCTAAGGGAAAACAAAAATCCATGAGAACCATTTGCGATAAACTAGCTCTCTGAACCTTGACCTTTCCTTTTTTATCTTTGAGCTAGATTCACAAAATGCGTTTCTGTCAGGCCACCTCTGTGAACTAATAAAACTGACAGGCACTTTCTGCCTCTCAGCTTTTCATGGGTCACTTATTTATATGTTTTGAAAAAGGTGCTTATTATCTCACTTTTAATTTTAAGTTATCAGACAATTTTAAAACATATATAAAAAACAATACTTTTTATCACAACGGAAAATTTAGGGTTTAGATTTTCTTTTCTCACATAATGTCCCTATTATGCACATTTTGCACAAAACACATTTTTATATACCTAGACTCTGTACTTCTGCCTTAGAATCATTTTAACTAATTTCTTATTTAATTTTTTTTCTTGGTTTTCATCATATATATCACTATATTCAAGGCAGCATGTCACATAAAAGCTTTCCTATTTTATAGGAAATACGTTACTAAACAATATTCCATTTACACTAAACTACTATAATTTTACTAACAAATGTATCACCATTTACAAAAGACATACTTATTAAAACAGTTATGTACATTAAATACAAAGAGATCATCAGTGAGGTTTATAGTTTATAATATATACAGGTATGAAAAACTTAATGAACTATAGAAAAAAATGAATTTTGAACACTTGCATCCTTCAGGACAGCAGTCATGTTTTATTATTAGAAACGCCATTTACATGCATAAGCTTTATTGTACAAAGCTGACACATATTAACACTTTTAAGGCAGTTCAAACAATAGAAATTAAGTTGCCTGCCTTATAGCATTTTCCACTGCGTCTCAAAGTTCTTTGTTAGCTTACCCCACTACACCGGGTTGTATTTACGCTCCAATACTTTGCACATTTGAACTTGTGTTACTCATTAACCTCTGTCTCTCCCCCTCACTATGTCACTACCACAAGTTTTTATTTGACAGAAAGCACAGGTGGGTGCAAGAAAAATTAGTTCTACTTTTCCATTTTCCTGACCACTACTTATTGTCACATGCTAATCCTTTAACCTCTATCATGGCCTCATAACCTCTGACCCTTTTTACCATAACAAACCTTTGCATCATCAGTCAGTGCAATGATTCCAAATGCTTATATAGCTAGGCATTTTGTAGCCATTTCCTTATAACTTTTCAAAGACTTTCATGGATAGAGCCACACAATATTTCCACTAAAGTTAGTGAAAGCTTTGGCACAACTCTGAACACTAAAAGTTAGCAATTTTTAAATGGAAACATTTATCCATTTAAAAATATTACACATTTCAGTTTTTGAAGCACATATAGATGTAACTGACCCGATTTAAAATCTTTTGGATCAGTTAACTATAAAGTCTGGTAGCATATCATTTTTCACCAATAGTACTCAGCAGGACACTTTCCTTTGGGCCTATTTAGTGTGTTTTAAATATTATGAACTACCAGGAATATATTCAAATAAAAGTATACACTAGAAAATATAATAATCTGTTACTATAGTATGTACAGTATAGTAGGTACAGAGTATAGTACTCTGAAGCAGAGCGAAAGTACATAATTCTGATACATACATGTTACTCTATTAGGAATGCACAGCACTACTCTCTTGGGCAGCACTAAAAGCAGATCGATCATGGATCTCAATACAAAAATTAAAATCTTACACATTTTAAAAGTAGTTACCATTGTACAATAAACTCTCTATTTTACCCATACTCCTGACCAGCAATTTTCAGCTTTGCTCTCAGGCAAAAAAGGAGTGCCTGAAGAGAAATTTGTACCCATCTGTCTGAGCAAAGAGTGTAGAACTTACATATTATATAGAATGGGTCAACTTCTCAGTGAGTTTAACTTCATATAAACAATTGACTTAATTCCTACTGACCAGGTAAGAATCCAGTCTTATTACATTATCACATAAAATCTATTACTAATCATCATATGGAGATGTTTCTAAGTAGAGACCATAAATTGAGCATTTAGGTAGCAATACCTTTAACTATGATTACTCAAATATTTACTTACATTGTTTGAAGCTTGCCAAATAAATATTTTAAAATTAAATCAGCATAACAAAATTGTACTGCCCATCAATATGTGCATAAAATATATGCACGTATCTCTATATATAATTTCATGCTATTCCCTAAAACACAAAATACAAAGTCAATAATTTACTTGATAAGTACAAATGTGGCAAACTTAAAAAAAATGCAATTTCTAGGATTTCAGTTTGCTTTTCCTTTATTTTTGTGGTTTTTCTATTTAAATAAAATCCAAAAACAAGTTGTATGGATTCTAAAACCAAATCCAACTTTCAGTTGTATTTCTGCTATTCTTTTCAAAACTAAACTCTGCAATACAGTTATCTCCCAATTCCTACCAACATTAGCCGCAGACCTCAATTAACACACTATTTATTTTCCTTGATAAAACAAAAATGACTGTTTTTTTTCACAGCTCAAAATTAATGAAGAATGGTGTAAGGCTCCTCCCCTACAAATTTAATGACAGCTCTTATTGTCCTTTGCTTTACTTCTCCACAGGGGTCAGTAATCCATTTCCACACAACAGTGCAAGTACAGAAGACCTGAAGACCAAGAGGACAAATCACTTCTGCCTCCAAGAGACAGCTTTATTACCAAGAGACAACAGTTTATTTTTAATAGTACTTTCCAGAGTCTCCAAACTGGATAAATATGACTTGTGCTTTCACACAGACAATCATTTCCAGTCATTGAAGACAGATGGGAATACTAAAAGAGCAACTCTTAATTTTTAACTTTATATGAATACATGACAGAAATAAAATGGATCATCACAGCTTACGATTATTAAAGATTGCTTTAATTTCAATTAAAGTAATTTCTACCTTTGTGTTGAAGTCCAGAGCATTTTGAGAAGTCTTATATAACTCAGGATATTTTAGCATATTTTCTTTTTGGCAGGATCTTTCAAATATTCCAAGAGTCAGTGGAGGCATAGCTGTAAACATCTAATAAATACATAAATAAATAAATAAATCACAGAACTGGAGAGCTAAGTTATTAAAACTAAAAATAAACTTTAATGTAAATGGTTAAAACAGGAATTAAAGATGTACAAACAACTCACCACGTTGTAAAGACCTATACACCATCTCTCAAACAGAATTTGTCCAGAAAAGCCATTAACAAAAGCAAACCAGATCTGGAAAAAAAGTCAAGACACAGGGCTTAAATATTTTTCCATGTTTTAAAATATACTTTAGCTTTTTCACTAAAAGGACATTTTCAAAACACAATCACTAGTCACATAAAATTAGCAATTCTTTATCTTTAACTAAATCTTAACCTGTTTCTACAAAGAAACTAGATTAAAAAAAGAACAACTGAGGTGGATTACAGGTTTTCAAAATGATTTATGGAATTGTACTACTAGTACACTTTAGTACAATATTTTGAATCTGAGAATTAAAATTCAATTCAGAGAAAATCCACAAATAAAATTTAAGCCTCATCTTACAAAGATCAGTTAGTGCAAACAATTTTCCATTAAAATGTTTTAAGTATACGTTCTGCACTGAGAAATACATCGTACTTTCCCCCACAGATCTCACCAGTCAATTAGATCAAGCTTTCCAATAGAAAAAACAAGCACTGAGCCTCATTTGCAAAACGGTTTAGAGTATTTGAGAAGAGTACTTTAGAAGGCCTTTTTTATATTAGTGTAATCCCTAGCACAAGATTTCACATGAAATAAGGTTCTTTATGGCATAATTCTGACAGACTTGCTCCTATTTTCTACTATGCTACTCAGTAGGAGGGGAATGTAGGGTGAAATAGCCAATAAAATGAAATGGGAAGAATCAGGTGCTAATGAAATTTGCTATTTATAAGTTTACTCATTAAATCAATTATATCATTTACATTTTACTCACCCGATCAATTTAAATATAAATTCACATTAAAAATAAATGTAAATCTAAAACATTTCTACTTATAATTGAAGCTTTCTAGTTTATTTAAATATCACAGAAAACCAACATTTTGGCAACTTAACATTTCTACTGTTTTAAATACAAAACACTACATGAAATGGAATTTAAAAATAACTTTGAATCAGCATAGATCATTGCTCAGCAATAAGATTGCACAAAAAACAAAGAAGAAAAAGACTGACATGCTAGTCAAGTGAATTTTAGATGTTGTGTTGCATAGACTTTGCCACAGTTCACGTTTCATTTAACCTCATTATGGAAGCATGAATTGCTACAAATTCACCGTTTATCAATATGTACCCAGGCTGGCCTCTACATGACCAGTTTCTATGAACAAACTGGCCTTATTTTATGACAATGATATGCTTGAACGTACATAAAAATAAATATCTTGATTGTGAGATGGAAAAGAAAACAAAAAGAGCTATTTTGTGCACACACAAACATTAAAAAGTTAAAATAATCCTAAAACTGAGACCCATTAAGCAAAGAAATTAAAACTTAAGACTCATACTCCATGTTGGCTAAAATTCATTAATAAGAACTATGACTTATAACCTATCAAACAATACTGTTTGCTAATCTTAATATTTAATTTCCTCTATATGATTGGTGTGCTCAAACTTATTTTGTGTTTTAATACCTCAGTTATTGTTTGGAAAGAAACAGTACTGTATGACAACTGACAGGTCAGAGTCTACTGTGGTCTGTTGTTCTACATCTTTTGCCTTTGAATTTTTTCAAGTATGATGTAAACACATTTCTGTGAGTATATAAAACATAGTAACTAATGGTTCTTAGCAATAACTCTCTAAAAGCCATATCTTACTGTACTAGCATGTAAGATGCCAATACAGTTGTATAACTAAAATAGAAAAAGCAGTATGTTAGAAGAATAATATTTGAACTGCTAATTTAAGCACTCAAAAGGTAAAAGTTAGAAAATGCCAGAATTTAGGATTCTGTCCAGCCTTAATTGTACCATGTGTAGGCATTATGTTATAGTCTTTAACTACATAATCACATTTTACTCTTTTCATCTCATTCTTTGCACAGGAAAATGGTGATTTTGAAAAATTCTTTCAGCTAAACCTGAATGGAATTTAATGGAGAAGAGAAAAGGCACCTCTGGAGTCCTGCCTTTTCCCTCTAAGTTTCAAGGATCTACTGAAAACAATAGCAGTGTTATAGCTTGCAGAAAAAAAATTGAAAGTTAAAATATTAGGCAGCTAAAATTGAGATAGCAATACTATAAGTATACCATTTTTATTAGAAATTGTTAAAACTTGCAAAGTCAAGAACTCAGTATCTGAATTATACTCAAATTAAATGTGGTCTGTGCAGCATTAATATAATTATCTTACAGGTAGAAGGTAAGATAGATATGTACCTTTACAGATGTAATGTCTTTACAGTGTACAGGTAGACATTATGGCCCCTGTTGAGGAAAACAGTATCCTGTTGTCTTACTAGACTATGTATATACTTAAACATTCTCCTAAATCAGGGTCATAGATAACCTAATGGAACTCAGGTTTCTGGGTTTTATCTCTGTGCCTTAAACACAACACATTCTTTTTCTTTCCTAAAATCCTTTATTCCATTCACAGCCCATTCAGAGTCCTGAATTAGGTCCGTCTTCTCTTGAACAAACAGTATGTGATCATGTAGCTTGCAATAAAATGCATATGTACATAACGTATAAATATGCCCCCTGACGAAAGTTACACTTGAGATGAAATTAACCTGTAAATTGCACCATAAATAGTAACCTGTCACACATTCAGGAAATCAATAACATAACAAAACAGGCTGCCACGTGCCCCACCCCCCCCAACTCTACAAAACGTGTAACATTTTTGTGGATGGTTTCCATCACACTTTAAATTGAACACATATGGAAGGGTAGCCCTGCCATGCAGCCTGATGTCAGTTGCATGGTGGGGCTTGCTTGACAGCTTTCCCATTAGCAGGCTGACAGTTCCGTGGTGCAGCTCTGTATGACTGACAGCCCCTGCATGAAGCTGCACCATTGTTTTCAGGGAGCAAAGTGGAGGGGAACCCACCAGCTGAGCCAGGGTGCCAAGTCATAAGGAGCCCCACAGCTCACTGGAACTCGGCAGCAGAACAAGGCTTGCTCCTCAGACCCCACGGGAGCTGTAAGGCAAGGCAAGGCAAGCACTGTGCTACGTTGGGATGAACTGTGGGGCTCAGCACAACATGCAAGGCACTTGACTCATCCCAGTCATGGAGACCTTTGGATCAGGGAGCCATTCCCTGATTCTGGGGTCCCCATGTGCCAACACCTTTAAAAAAAATCACATACCGGCAGATCCTTGTGCCTGTGAACCACAGGATCAGGGAATTTGTCTTCAATCCTGGAGTCCCATGTGGCATGGTATGATTTTGGGATCAGATCCCAATTGTGTTAACATATGAACATGTACTGTAAAGGTTGTATAGCCAATACTATTTTTGGCAGATCCTAGCTTTTTAGTGCTTGATTTTTATAATCTTAACATACAACATGTATGTATACTTTTTTAGGTTATTAAAACTAAATTGAAAATAACTATAGAATATTCTTCTTCTGTAGATATCCCTTGATTTTTAAAAACTTGACACTGGGAGGTGTGGATGGTTGGTAGAATACTTGGTTGTATTGGGACTTGGTACTTTCACAGACAGGTGCACGAAGAATGCCAGTTAGGGGGAATGATGTTTCAGATCTCTAGTAAGATGGAATCAAAGTTGTGGGGCCTGGTATGTAGCACAGTTGTGGCTGTTTTCTCCAGTTTCCAGTACATGATAGCTGGGTGACAGGTGCAATGGTACACATTGTTAGGTGGCTTGCCTTTAATTTCCTTACTTTTATGGGTTTGTAATATGTGTAGCAAGTTTGGCTGCTTCAAAAATCAACTTTTTCATGTATTCATTTTCCATGGTATTTAATGCCTACTTAGGAATGGGGGCTTGGGTAGAGACAGAAAAACAACTATTAAAAGGAGATTTTTTTTGTAAACCTGTACTTGTGCCAGTATCTTCATATAAACCCTGGTCCACTGAATAGTATGACTAGCAAATGTGGTTTCAGATCTATGCCTGGGTATTTCTCCCCCAAGTAAGCTTATGTACACCCAGGCCCAACCACAACATAGACCCTGTGTGCATGGCAAAAACTGTTACTTACTATTTTACTAACAGTTAAAAATGAACCCAAATCAATCTTCTTCTCTGCTCATTTCCCAATTTGTCTAGCAAACTATAGGGGATTTGGTATTGTTTCTAAAAAAATAACTGACCAAAAAATAAAAGTAGAAATGAGAAGAAAATACCTTTTGTCACAGCCAGGGTTTAAGCTTACTAATAAAATGTGTGAAAGTAACATAAACAAGAACTTTATAATAAATTTAAAAAAAAATAAACGTTAGCTGCATGGGAAATTTTATACCAACTGACTACTTGTCTTAAAGAAATACAGGAGTGTATATCCAATTTTAACTCTAATTTAAGAACAACATGAAAACTATGAGGTTGTTCCAAGACGCATGACATTATAACACTTTTATCGCTTTAAAAATGTGAAATGCGTTCTTAACTTTCAAACAGAGTTTACACCTTGGTGCTGCACCCACAAACACTGCTATGAACCATACCCCACACATTTGCTCGTTCCATGTGTGCCAATTCCCAAGTAATGAAATGTAAGCATCTTACAGCAGCCCTGACCATGCATCAGATTTGTTCTTTGGTTCCTTGTCTCTCAAGTGTAGTGCTGTGCTGTCAGGGATGGTCCAAGGTAGGTACGTGGCTTCATTTCCAGATGTTATACTTAGAGTGGGAGCAAGTAGGAGGAGCTTTTTTCACAGCAGCACTCATAATCTAAAGTGTTACCCAACTCAATTTTTAAGGTTAAGATGGAGAGAAACTGGGAACAGTTACGTTAATAGACCCTGTAAAGGACACTATCTTGCAGCTTCATTTTTGAAATACATGCTGTGCCTGAAAAGACAACAAATCTTAGGAAAAAATAAAATCAGGAAAGATCTTGGTCTGGCCTCTGGCAAGGCCAAGGCCTCAAACTGTGGCACCACAAGGTTCAAACATGTGGCTGTGTCCATGGGTTAGAACACATGAACACTTGAAGCCCTTTCAATAGGGGAACATTTTGAAGAGTAGCAGCTAGTATGTTCTAATGGTTGTGTGAACAGAAGAACCACCATGCAAAATGGAGCACACCAGCTCTGACTTTAACACTCCTTCAACCAGCTGGACTGGGTTTGCTACATTTTGAATCAATCTCAGCTCCTTCACATATAACAATTAAAACATACTAGTTGCTGCTCTTTTGAAATGTTCCCCTTTTGAAGGGGCTCCAAGCCTTCTTCTAGCCACACTGTATGAATACCAATACTGATTGTCTAGGGTACCTGTAATTAACATGGAGACTCATTGCCCAAGATGTTTTTGGGGGCAATGGTATAATTCAATTTAAAAAAATGGACTATGCAAATTTATGAAAGATAGGTTTTCAGGGCATATTAAACTACAGTTGAGTTGTACCCTATCGATGCTGACTGGGAGGGTATGACAGGGGGAGGATCATGCTATACATACTCCATTTATATAGTTTTCCTTTAAGGCATTTGTTACTTTCCACTGTCAAAGATAGGACAGCTGGCTAGTTGAACCTTTTGCCTGGCTCAGTATGACAATTCTTCTGTTCTTGTTCATCTATTTTTATGTTTTTTTTGAGATGGCTCCTTGACCTTAACTTGCTCCCCCCAAAGGTTGGTAAGGGGAATAGTGACATATTTCACATCACTGCACAAATGTCCAGAATAAACTTTTATATTTTAGATTAAGCTATTCTATAACAATCAGGGTACTTACAAACATAAAATCAACAGATCTGTTGATATAAAAATCACGATACGTAAAAATGCATATTTTACTAGATTATCCTTTAAACCCTCAACAATCAATGAAAACTTATTTTAAAAAGCAACTTCAGACCAGCCTTTCAGAGCATTGGTTTCTGAAGTTCCAAGACACAGAAGAGGCGTGGCCACAAAAGCTTAACAGACATTTTCCTGATGTAGCATTTCTGCATATTAAACAGAAGCTTACAAATAGTCATTGAGCTCTCTGCTCCCACGCCTGATCAGGACTAAAAACTAAAAAGAGAGATTCGAGACTGGCAGTTGTCCTTGCTAGAGACGTGCAATGATGTATTTTCTGTCTATTCATTCAAAGTATTGACATGAACCATTAACATCTGCAAAAGTTATGGTAGCTAGCAAAAGGTGGGTATAAGGGAATTAAACTAAAGATCATTTTGTCTTGAATAATGTTTAATTGTTAAGAATTACATTTTATATGCAAAATAAACAAAAAATGTACAGCAAAGTTATTATTTAATATGTATATCTGAAGTTTGTTAATGTTAAAATTTAGTATTATAACGCATTTGCTGATTAAGATTTAAGACCTGCATATGCCTAGTATAAATCAGGTATTACTTCTTTGGAATAAGAAATTGGGTACTTAGGGCCTCCTCAACACAATAAGCTATTTTACCTAATTTTTAGAAAAACTTAATATGAAAGCACCTAAGTATATGAAGTGCTGTTGATATTGACCACTGCTTCATTTTGCAACCGTAATAGTTTAAAAATATTGTATATGGATATTGTAAATAAGGCTATATTTAATTTATACTTTTTTTCATTCTTACCCTCCTCCTACTTTTCAGTCTCTGAAGTTTTCATTCTTTGTTCCCTTTTTTCTCCTTTTTAAAATACATATGTGGAATAGAAACTCAATTATGCTGAAGATGAATGCTGTATTAAATTAAAATAAAATTTAAAATAAAAAACTGGAAAAAACCATTTCTGGTAGGATTTGTGAAAAGGACTATCAAAGAAAGTAAATGCTGCCTTTTGTAAAAACAGAACTTGTGGAAAATTTTCAAAACTGAAGAACATAAAATTACGTATCAAATTAAGTTGCATGATCTCTTTAAATGCTGATCACCAGAACATATTTCTATGTCTAGATGTTGTTTTTAAGATCCTTATTCTTTATTAAAATAGTGCCAATTCATATTTTATGTATATAAAAATATTACTGGAGCTTTTAACTAAATTTGAACCCAAATAAACTCTAAATATTTGAAGTCTGAATTAAGTAAGTATTGCTGGTTTTGCTTCCATTTTAAAGAACATGAAAAGACTGAAAGAAAGCTGTGAAAATCAGACAGGATTAGGAGGGGGACAGAGTTTTTAATACTCTACAGAAAAATGTTACAAATGGCAAAGTTGAGAAGCAAAGTGCTTCCATTTCCATGAGTGCCCGTCTTCAGCATTTGCAAACATAAGCTTCCCTATCAGATGTAAATAAGCTGTATCATTATGCATCCACATGATCATGAACTATTTTTTTCACAGGAGCCCATTCAGGAAAACATGCACAGCTCTGTTGTTAAGATGGATGCTTTCCTAAACAGGGCCAAGAGAAGTAGGAATCCTATGTAAAAAAAAACAAAAAAAACAAAAACCAAAAAAAGGGTGTGCACTTGCTCTTCAAGTTAAAAATATGCTTAAGTGCCTTTCTGAATAGAGACAGTCCTAAACACATGCTTAAGTGTTTTTCAGAATTGTGGCCTGTATGTAGATTAGACAGTATTTAGTTAGACCCTGATTTAGCAAAACGTTTAAAGCATGTGTTGAACGATTAATTTTATTTCTGAGAAAAATAGTAGTTCATCTACAAAAACAGTTTTAATAAGCTGTAGGAATTGTGCAATGACAACAATCAAATAGATGCAGGGGATTTCTATAGGTAGTTTATTTTTTCATAATGAAATTAGATAGGAATGATTAAACAAAGTATAAGATATATAATATTACTAGGAAATATTTATTTACTAGAGCGATCATTTTCAAATAGTTTGCAAACTCTTTCAGAAAGTCAGACCATATCATGAAAAAGCTTAAATAATTAAGAGAAACTATAAATACCTAATATACCATTACCTCAATAATATAAAGGACGATATTCTTGTAGAAACAGTATAAGATGCATTTAGCTATCCTGTTATAGTTCCAAGCACCATGAACCAACAACAAGTTCTTCAGATACTTGAACTAAAAGGCAAAGAAAAATATATTTAGGACTACATGTTGATCAATGCTATCTGATTTAATTATATTTTTAAAGCTTCACAGTATCATCATTTACCTGCGCGATTGAGTAATCTGAAGAATTAGCTGCCTGTAGCCCTTCATTTCCGCTAATACCAACACCAACGTGCGCCGTCTGTATCATACTAACATCATTTGCTCCATCCCCAATTGCTAGTGTTACTACTTTAACCTGTTTTTTAACCATTTCTACAACTTCAGATTTCTGAAGAGGAGACACCCTTTAAAAGAATGAAAACAGCTTGATACACGAAATCTGAATATACAAGACATTAAATGCATATATAAGGCAAAACAAATAAGTTACACCTCACATTTGTCATTATTCTCTCTCTCACGGATACAAGCTTAGATCATAAATCAGATAGTCTGTGAATCCAGGGCTTTACAAACAACAAATACTATTAAGTACTAAAATATCTGTTATGAAGTACAGAAATGTAGATTAAGTTTGTATATTTAATACCTTAGACTCAGAAAACAAAAAAGATAAGTCAGAGAGCAGAAGTACTAACACAAATCAGGTCTCTCTCATATACACAAGCAAAGACATAAAACAGCTTTAGCTACCTCCATACCAATATAAGGGAACATCTTTTCTTGTTCCCTTATATGGAGCAAGAAAAGATTTGAAAGATAAAACAGGCTGGCAATAAGCAAATTTAAAGGTTATCAATCAGGAACTTTGTTTTTTCAAGAACTGGTTTTGTATATTCATGCTAATAGAAATGGCATCTTTAGGTTCTACAATTATGCAAGAAGCTGTGTAATTTCAGGCTCTATGTGTACTTCCTTGTGGTGCCAAAAGCTTAGCACTCAAGGTTACCAAAGGTATTGCAGATCTCAACTTTCTTAGTTTCCTCACTTGAACCAAAGAGCCTCAGATATATGGAGAACTTGAACATAAAAGGGAAGGTATACATGTGAATTACTTGCAAATAACCCTTCTTCAAGGACCTTTGTATATTCCTACTTGTGAGAGAAGAGATAATTGTACACCCCAGATTGAACATGGGCTGCTTTCATAAACCCAGCAAAGAAGTAAAATGACTAGTCTAAGTAACTGCACTTCCAGAATAACATGAGTTTCCAAAGTTAAGTGCCATGACAGGGCTTGTGGGCAGTCCTAAAGGATATAGCTCTGTAGAATGCCTTGAAAGCTCAGTTCCTTGGGCTACTATTTCCAAGAATATGGTGAAATGCCCTTAAAAAAAATCTAATTCATGTTCATATGGGAAAATGAAGTCTTCATAGCCATTAATGATATTTGTGGCAGGTCAGATCTCCTATTAAAAACAATCTGAGATAATCTGGTAAACAGGACAGTGGACATTATTAGGGATCTACCCTATTTGCAAAAAACAGTTTCTGCAAACCCTATAAAAATGGTAATCCCTGTGATTTTGGCCCGGAATTGCCAGAAAAAAAAAATCTAAAAATAAAATTCCGGTTCCCAATTCCTTAGGGTCGCTGCAGCCCAGCCTCGCAGCCTGCCAGGGGAGCGGGGAGTCATGGCATGAAGGGGAGCAGCAAAGACAGCAGCAGTCATTCCCCCTCCCGCTGATCCCCATCATGCAGCCGTATCACTCTCCACTAATTATTATGAGGGGCAGGGCTGATGGCCACTGGGGTCCCTTGGCCAATCAGTGGCAGGGGGGAGGGGAGATGCTGTGAAAAGACCACAAAAATGGTGCCATGAGCAGCCCATGATTTTTCTTTTGCCTCAGCACGATTTAGGTAGATCCCCAACCATTATGGTGGTTAATCTGCAAGAAAGAGTCACATTAATAGTGGTGATGAAGAGAAAACTAATTGCTACCGAAGAAATACATCCTTTGCGACTACTTGTATTAGTCAAGTCCTCTGTCAATACAAAATGTTGGTACATGTAGGGAATAAAATGTTCTCTTGTCTCTCAACCTAGAACAGCAGCAACTGCGTAGTTACTGTAGTAGTGTAGCTCTTTTGCTGGGTAACTTTACACAAGAGTAGAATGGCTTACACTAGCATAAAGGCTGTATGTCACATGTCCATTCCATTTTTACACTGGGGTAAAGTGGTACTATGCCGGCATACAGTTGGTGCATGTCTTTACCCAAGGCCAGAAAGTACCGTCATGGGTCAGACTGATGTGGAAGATCTACAGCAGAACTATAGGTAATTAGTAGTTTAGTTTCACAGAAGACCTATATTACACTTCTTGTATTTTTTTTTTTTTTTAAACTTCCTCACAGAAAATATTAGATACTTAGATTAACCCCCACAGCATTGTTAAATACACGTCAAAAGGCAATTAAAAAAAAAAAATGACACTATTGAGAAAAAAAATAGCAGCTTCTCTCTCATGAACTTTTTATTTCTAGAGGTATTGGACATATTTTACTCCTTCCCCAACCAAAAAGCCCAATCCTGCAGATCCTAACATCTAAATTTTAATACTTAAGTAATATCTGGCATTCCTAGCAAGACAAAAAATACATGATGTTTGTTTTAATTTCTTTATCCTCCTTGCCCTGGAGCACCTTCCCTTGGAGCCCATTTCATATGATGGAAAGAACTGTACTGATTAAAATTACAAACTATTTTTTAATCTATCAATTTTTTTTAATTTTATTTTTGGAAGAACTCTGGACTGTTTACTGGTATAACTCATATTTTTTCAATCAAAATATATTATTTAGTCATATTATTATTATTAGAACTATAATACTTAGTCAAGTGATTAGTATAATATTTAGTCGTATTAGTCACACTAAAAATTTAGAGATAAATGAGAAAGATCAGGTGATGTACAATTCAGTTGCTCACTGCTTTTCATTAAACATACATGCTGATATTATCAATGGTGACACTTTGGCACTCGTTTTAAAATAGTGTTATGTTGGAGTTTGCTGGTAAACACCAGTAAGTGTGTTTGTCGTTGCTGGTAATCACAGACTTTGCTGACACTGATGACTGTGCCAAGTTAGCTTTCATTCAACATAAACAAGGGACAAGTTTTTGTTCTTGAAAGCAGAACCAGTAAAAATCTACCACAAGTCATAGACCAGCATGTCATGAGTAGAGTAGAAACTGTGTAAAGGAGATCAGCAGGTTTCTCTGAAACTGACTGGAATGCAGATGCACATGAATATGTGAAAGAGAAGCAAAAAGCAGCCCGGAAAGCGAGGAGAAAGCCACAGAAACGTTAGTAGCTTGCTCCTAATGAAAACCAAGAAAAACCCAGAATTATCTGTTCAGAGACAGCTTGGTCAATCTACTTCACCATTCAACATTCCTTTTGTGCCAATCATCCACATACAGAATGCACAATGTTTTCCCTAAGATGGGATATACATTATTTGTCTGTATGTATATAGGACAAGGCCAATATGTCCAGTAGAAGAGGATAAGGCCAATGTTCCTAGGCCAGTGATTTTCAACTTGAAAACTGGAATCACGAGAGCTGGAAAAATGTTAGCTCTGAAATTTCACTCATTTTGTGACTGGAAAAATAACAGAGCAAGTCTTCTGTTGCAAAGAACTCAGAAATACCACAAATCTATACGCCAACCTATACACGAGCCAGGGGGCTTCTCCGACAAAGCTGCATTTGCAATTAATTGAGCCTGCTGGAGCGTGGTAATTTCTGTGCTCCAGCCAGCCTCTGCGTCTCATGCATCAACATCCCCTTCAAAATGGTGGCAGGACTGCCTTAACTAAGCTCATTTGGTGTGTTTTAAATAAAGAGCTCCCACTTTCATTTTGAAGCTGGGGACACTGATATATGAGACTCTCCTGGTGCTTAGTGAGAGTGTAATTAAAGTGCTTCCCCTCCCCACTTCTCCACAGATTTCTACGTGAAATCTCTGGGTGTATCCTGTGATTTGTATGCAGGTGTTTGCACATCTAACCCACTGTACCCTTAAAAAGACTTCATAGCACTCTAGGGTACCAGAGAACTCTGGCTGAAAAATCACTGGTCTAGGTACTAGCTTTTGTGCCTTTTAATTTCGCTCGACATACATACATACATACATGAAGCTGGATATAGTCTCTCTTTAGATGATCCTGAAAGTCTTGCAAGTGAAGCCAAACTGTTATCATCATATGTAGATTTGTGTGTTGAAGCTTCTAGACCTTGAACCAGTCCCCTTGGTACAGAAAATGTGAAGTCCTAACAGAAGGGTATTTGTGCTTAGGAATTTGAGAAATAAATTTGAAAAGATCCTAATAAAAAGTTGATCTTCTGTTTCCACCAACTTAAGTAACCAAATTCTCAGGATGCTATTTTTTAGGGCCGTGTGAAATTTCAATGGGTGTTTCGTTTCGAAGCTGTTTTGATGCGTTTCATGCTTGAAACAGCGAAATCGAAATGAAACAAAAGGCCGCAAAATGAAACGAGGGCACTTGAAATATTTCGAAAGTTTCAAAACGTTTCAAGTTTCAAAGCAGTGGCGGGAGGCGAGGTAGAGCCACAACTGCACTCTGAGTGGCTCTGCCAGCCTCACAGAGCTCAGCTTGGTGGCAGGAGGCGGTGGGAGAGCCAGTGGCAGAGCTGCTCCGAGTGCAGCCCTGGCCAGTGGCTCTCCTCCGCCTCAGCTCCATGGGGCTGCAGAGCCTCTAGCAGCTGGGCTGCCCTCACCAGGGCTGCACTCCGAGCAGCCCCACCAGCCCCATGGAACTCAACCTGCTCTCCCAGTGCTGCTGGACTCCTCTCGGGGGGTGCAGGCCCCCAGACCTGCATGCGGGATGACAGGAAGCTGCCATGGCTGCCGCTGGCCTCAGGCAGTCTTTCTGGTGCTCGGTGTGGGCTGTGCCAGTCCCAGGCAGCAGCGGCACCCTCCTGTCATCCTGCGTGCAGATCCAGAGGCCCGTACCCCTGGCAGGAGTACAGCACAACCCCACATCCCGTCCGGGGATGCGGGCCCCCAGATCTGCACGCGGGATGACAAGAGGATGCTGCTGCTGGCAAGTGATGCAAGTTTTGCTTTTAGCAGTTTGAGGTGCAGTTTCCCAGAAACCCCTGCACCAATCTCCTTGAAACTTGGCAGGCATCATAGCCTCAGAAGGGGCTACCATCCCTGCAATTTTCATCCAAATTAGGCAAGACATGACAAAGTTATAGGCATTTTCATGATTCCCCATTATAGTCTATGAGCGAAACACATCAAACAGCAAAACAGTTGACGAAACGAAACGGAACAGTGCTTCGAAACGAAACAAAATGAAACACTGTCCCTTCGAAATGGCAAAACAGAAGTTGAAATGAAATGGTGCCATTTCTCACAGCCCTAGTATTTTTACTTTCTATAGTGCTTCCTGTTGAGTGTAATCTTCACCTCAATGGAGAAGCCTTATTCATATATATTCTTGCTCAAAAGGTGATCTCTGTGCAAAAAATACATGGGAATTGCTGGTATGGGTGAATAGACAGTATTGTGTCAATTAGGGCTTCAATCTTGTTGTATCTATCTTTTGGTGAGATCTTGCACTACTACTTTTCTTGTCTTGTTGTACACATTTACTAAAGGAATATATAATTTTAGCTCTGAACTTTTTATATTGCATGTGGTCTTTTCTCCAAGACTGGAAAACATATATTAAACTTGATTGGAGTAGGAAACAAGTCTGGTCAAAGATTAGTATTTTAAATTCTGGCTGGGTAACACCTTTCCCCTCCCTTCAGATCTTACCTGCAACAAATAACAGCTTTGCATGACAAAGCCAAATCCAGGAAATATTGTCTTACTCCAAATGTCAAAGCATACTTCAATGTTTTGCCATCAATTATAAGAGCAAAGTCATTTTCCTTCCTCAAAGCATCACCAAGATTACTGCAGTGATGGCTTAGGATCTCTCTTGTTCCCTGTTGTATAAAAAAAATAAATGATAGATTTTAACGATTTTTATTTCTATTTGCTGTTCCCAGCGGCACTCATCTCCCTGGGTCTGCTTCTTGGAGCCATGGGCCGGTGCCTCCTCACTCTCACACCAACAACAGCTGGCAGGGAGGGGAAATGATGTGGAACAGGGGAGGAGGGGAGAGGTAGGGGGAGGGGGGGTTATTGGTGGCTGCACCCCACCACAGCCACGGCCACAGACCCTGGCCTGAAGCAGCAGGAGGGAGGTAGGGAGCAGCTCCGGGCTTGGCCTAAAGGGGAGGGGGGAAACAGCTCAGGCCTAGGCCCAAAGCGGTGGCAGCGAATGGCTCAGACCCCAGCCCGAAGGGGAGGGAGGAAACGGCTCAGGCCCTGGCCTGAAGCAGTGGGGGGAGATGGGGAGCACCCCTGGTCCAAGGTGTAGGGGGCAGACACAGACCTCTGTCCCTGCCCACTCCCCACCCCCAATCATTCTTGATGGGCAATTTGCTAGTTATTTAATATCCTCGTTAATGAACTGGAAGATGGAACTGAATGCATGAGTCATAAAACTGTGGATGACACCAAGATGTGGCAAGAGACCAGCTTGACTTATCAGAGAACTCTTTAGTGCACTTAAACACAGAAAGGAAGATTACAAGAAGTGGAAGCTTAGACAAAATCTGAAAGGAGTATAAGAGACATACAGGGATGAAGTCAAGAAGGCCAAAGTGCAATTGGACTTACAGCCTGGATGGCACTGAAGGATAACAAGAGGATTTCTACAAGTATGTTAGCAACAGGAGGAAGGTTAAGGAAAGTGTGGGTCTCTTACTGAATGGGGGAGGCAACCTGGTGACAGATGATGAGGAAAAGGCTGAAGTACTCAATGCCTGTTTTATTTCGGTCTTCACAGGCAGGGTCAGCTCCCAGACCACTGCACCAGGCAGCATAGTTTGGGGAGGAGAGCAGTAGCCCTCAGTGTGGAAAGAACAGGTTAAGAACTATTTAGAAAAACTGGATGTGTACAAGTCCAGGGACCTGGATTCAATGCATCCAAGGGTGCTAAGGGAGTTGGCTGATGCGACTGGAGAGCCACTGGCTATTATCTTTGAAAACCTGTGGCAATTGGGGGAGGTCCTGGAGAACTGCAAAAAGGGCAAATTTAGTGCCCATCTTTAAGAAAAGGGAAGGAGGAGGATGCAGGGAACTACAGTCCTCAGAAAAAAAAAATCATGGAGCAGGTCTTCAAAGAATCCATTTCTAAGCACTTGCGCTAGGGACAGACATTCAAAAAGCCTGAGCCTGAATTGATTTAACTTTTGCAGGTTAGTCTAACCTGGCTAGGCTGAACTGCATTTTAACTGGACAGACATTTTCTCTGGACTGAGGAAATTAAGGCATATGCCTGCAGTGGCTCAGGCTAGAAGCCAGGGGGCACTAGAGCAGCCTTCCCTTCCCTTTCACAGAGCTGAGATGAGGCGGGTGTGTGGCCAGGCCCCAGAAGGACGTGTTGATTAGGGAGGTCTGCCTGCACCATCCCAGGCTTTTCCCCCTACTTGCTGCTTAAGGGGTGGGAGAGTTGCCAGACTAGCACTGTGAGGTAGGGGGTGCGTGTGCAGCGCATGCATCTGTTGATGACACGGAAGTTTTCAATCTCCCCCCTGCTTCTTTATACTGTCTGCAGCAAACTGACAGGCAAGCAAACCAGCAAGGGGATAACAGTGTTTATAGCTTACCAGTTGACCTGCTGATTAGCTCCAAAAAGCCCTAAGTGGTCACTGTTCTGTCTGCCTGTCCCAGTGACACTGGAGACGCATGCACACACAGACACCTCTTGGTAATAGCTAGCATACCACATGCCTAAGATCCATGGGGCTGGGGTCTGTGCTATGGGAGAAGGGAGGAAGGGAGGTAGGGATTTGTGCTTGAGCAGCGACCAGCAAAGGGGAGGTAGGGCAGGGTGGAAGCCAGGCAGACCCTGCTGTACCTGCAGTCTCTGCCAGAGCTCCAGCCAGGGAGCAGAGGGGAGGGGCCAGCTCTGCTGTGGAACAGAGAGCCTTGCCCAGCCCAGAGAGCATGCCAGGATGCTGGGGGAGTCTGGCTCACCTTAAACCAGCAAGGGGTCTAGGACAAATGTTGCATAAACTGGTTTGATCCAAATCAGTTAAGTCTGATACTACATTCAACCAAGTTTATCTCAAATCAGTTTCAGCCATTTTCAAATTGGTTTATGTGCACTGAACATCTGTTCTATTACACGCTGGAGTCAGGATTGACTCCAGGATGAATACGAGTCGCCAATACGATGAAGCAATAGGCAGAGCCAACCGCACCCCGTCCTGCATCAACAGGGGCATCACTAACAGGTCCAGAGAGGTGTTGCTCCCTCTCTATGCGGCGCTGGTCAGGCCGCAGCTGGAGTAATGTGTCCAGTTCTGGGCACTGCACTTCAAGAAGGATGTGGAGAACCTGGAGAGGGTCCAGAAGAGGGCCACTCGTATGGTTGAGGGCCTCCGTGGCCAGCCCTATGAGGAGAGGCTGAGGGACCTGAATCTCTTCAGTCTCCGCAAGAGGAGACTGAGGGGGGATCTTGTGGCTGCCTACAACTTTATCAGGGACCACCAGCAGGGACTCGGGGAAAGTCTGTTAACCAGGGCCCCCCTTGGAGTCACCAGGAACAATGGCCACAAGTTGAGAGAGGATAGGTTTAGGTTAGATATTAGGAAGAACTACTTCACTGTAAGGGTGGTCAGAGCCTGGAACAGGCTTCCCAGAGAGGTGGTGCTCTCACCTTCCCTGGAGATCTTCAAGAGGAGACAGGATAGGCACCTGGCTGGGGTCTTATGACCCCTCCCACCCCCAGTGCTCCTTCCTGCCCATGGCAGGGGGTCGGACTAGATGATCTGTCTTGGTCCCTTCTCATTGATTCTATGATAAGTTTAAACCAGTTTCTGTTCACTTACTACAGTTTATGTATAATGTCTGTCCCTAGCCTTGGAGGAGAAGGTGATTAGGAACAGTCAACATAGGTTAACCAAGGGCACATCATGCCTGACCAACCTGATTGCCTTCTGGGATGAGATACCTAGCTCTGTGAATGCAGGGAAAGCAGTGGACATAACATACCTTGACTTTAGCAAGGCTTTTCATACAGTCTCCCACAGCAAGCAAGCTAAAGAAGTATGGATTGGATGAATAGACTGTAAGGTGGACAGAAAGCTGGCTGGATTGTCAGGCTCAATGGGTAGTAATCAATGGCTCAATATCTAGCAGGCAGCTGGTGTCAAGTAGAGTGTCCCAGAGGTTGGGCCTGGGGACGGTTTTGTTCAATATCTTCATTAACAATCTGGAAGACGGGATGGACTGTACCCCCAGCAAGTTTGTGAATGACACCAAGCTGGGGGGTGTAGTAGATGCACTGGAGGGTAAAGCTAGGATTCAGAGTGGCCTAGACAAATTGGAGGACTGGGCCAAAAGAAATCTCATGAGGTTCAACAAGGACAAGTGCAAAGTCCTCCACTTAGGACAGAAGAAGCCCACGCACAGCTACAGTTTGGGGACTGACTGGCTAAGCAGCAGCTTTGCAGAAAAGGACTTGGGGGTTGCAGTGGACAGTAAGCTGGATATCAGTCAACAGTGTACCCTTGCTGCCAAGAAGGCTAACAGCATACTGGGCTGCATCAGTAGGAGCGCTGCCTACCGATTGAGGGAAGTAATTATTGTGCTCTTTTCTGCAATGGTTAGGCCACATCTGAAGTACTGTGTCCAGTTTTGGGCTCCCCACTACAGAAATGATGTAGACAAGTTGGAAAGAGTCCAGTGGAGAACAACGGTGCAATCAGCAAAATGGTTCAGGGGCTGGGGCACATGACTTATGGGAAGAGGCTGAGGGAACTGGGTTCATTGAGTTTGGAGAGGAAGACTGAGATGGGGTTTGATAGCAGCCTTTAACTATCTGAAGGGCAGTTCCAAAGAGGATGAAGCTAGACTGTTCTCAGTGGTGACAGATGACAGAACAAGGAAGAATGGTCTCAAGTTGCAGCAAGGGAGATTTAGGTTGGATATTAGGAAAAACTCTCTCACTGGAACAAGTTATCTGAAGAGGTGGTTGAATCTCAATCCTTGGAGGTTTTTTAAGACCCAGCTTGACAAAGCCTTAGCTGGAATGATCTAGTTGGGGATGGTCCTGCTTTGAGCAGGAGACTGGACTAGATAACCTCCTGAGATCCCTCCCAACCTTAATTTTCTATGATTCTAAGATGGGTGGTGCAGCAGATGTGCTTGGGGATAAGGTTGGAATTCAGAATGACCTTTGTTTGAGATTAATGAAATAAAACTTAATAAAGACAATTGGAATTACGGCTCAATGTTTTTACTGTATTACTTTTCCAACATATAATATTCAGGAAATTATTTTTGCTAATTTAAAAAAGCCACCACACGTTCAACTCTTTTAATTACAATGGCTCCTAATAGATTTTACTGCATCACAACATGGTAATGGATGCTATTAGTTACTTGTTTCACAAAAAGATTAACTGTTTTGTAGATATCTGAATATTTTAAACAAAGTAAAGCTATTTCGTTGCAGGGTGTAGTTATGTCGTTTAAAAAGGTTGCAAATTTTACTTACATCAAGAGAACCTTCATTTATTACTATCAGGCCCATATTCTTCTTCAAAAGTTTACACGAGTGACCTGTTAAAAATACGTGTTATCAAAACTGTTCCACAAAAAAAAAAAAAATTAATAAAAACAAAACAAAACACCAAATTGCTGGCTTAACTCTGCTCCTAGTGAGGTCAATTATAAAACTTCTGACATGTTAGTACAGCTTATAATGCCAGAATTATCAGAAGCATGTAGCTGTACATAAGTGATCGCAGATTCTATAACTTTCAAATATAAAACACAATGGGAACATGCAATCAAGGTATCTGTTGGCACATATAACAAGACAGCTCAAATGTGTTAATTCTTGTGCAAACCCATCAGAAATTTGTACTTTTATGGTGGACACATGTCAATGTACTGTATATAAGTGTGTATTACTTAGAGAAATGTGGCCTAATATTACATATACATATACATTTGCTGCTGCTGACTGTAGTTTGGACTGCAACTCCTAGAAACCCCAGGGGACTGGGAATAAAGGAAGAGGAAGTGACAAAATAGATGAGGGAGCTGTCATTAATAAACTATACACCACCATTAATAAATGTCTTCCCTTCCACATCTCCAATTTCATACAATCTTGGGGGGGGGGGGGGAAATCAATAAAAATCTAAATAAATGCTTAAAAACAAACACTGAAATTATCTGTCAAAATTAAAAAAAAAGAAGAATAAAAATCAAATTCGGCCAAGCCTATTCATATCTAATCTTATTTTTTTTTGCTGCTGTTGCTGCAATGGATTAAAAAAAAAAAATTAGTCTTGAGCATTTTAGCTAGCACTTCAGCTGTGGATTGCTATTTGAGCATATATCCTTGTGGTAATGCTATCTCATCTGAAAATATGTCCAATGCTTTCATGTTCTGCAGCTTAGGTCAATAACTTAAAAAAAATAAAAAAAATGAATTTAAATATAATTCAAAATCAAATACAGTACCAATGTTGATAGCAGTCTCTTGTTTATCCCCAGTAAGAATCCAAATTTTTATATCTGCTTTCATTAGAGTTTCAATGGTTTCAGGCACTTTATCTTGTAGCTTGTCTTCAATGGCTGTAGCTCCAAGCAACTGAAGATTCTGTGAAAACACATTATTAAAAGAATTAAATTTTAACCCTTTAGTGCTCTTATTGAACAGTCTGAAAACTCTGCAACATAAGGAACTGAATCCTATGTAACATGAGGTACACATTTCACCTTATAACTGATTTATCTACTGAGACCAATAACATGAGTTTGACTAAAGTCAATCCTCCAGAAATTCAGCCACATTGAATTAGAAGCCTTCAAGAGTTCAGAATCTACCAGTTCTCTTGGGAATTATTCCAACTTAATCCACTGTACTGTTAAAATGTTTTTGTTTGAATTGGCTTGGTTTAAATCACACTGAATCCAGTCACGATTTTTCTGCAAAAATGTTTCAGAATGTACAATGTGTTATATATATGGCTGGACAATCCTATTCTCCTTCAGTCCTTACACAACCCTAGTGCAGCCTTCTGAGTCTGCTCATAAATGATACTCAGAATGAGCACAGCTATGAAGAAATTAAATGATGCCTAAGTGTCAAAAATTGCAGTTACATAGGATCATAGAAAATTGGGACTGGATGAGACCTCAGGAGGTCATCCAGTCCAACCTCCTGCTCAAAGCAGGACCATCCCCAACTCTATCATTCCACCCAAAACTATCTAGCTGGGCTTTAAAACCCTCTGAGGGTGGAGATTTCACTACCTCTTCTAGGTAACCTGTTTTAGTGCTTTATTACCCTTCTAGCGAGAATTTTTTTCCTCATTTCTAGTAGGCTTGGCAGAATTTAATTTTTCAGTCACTAAATGTTAATAAATGTTGATTTCACCTCACACTCAGAGACTGGTGAAAAAATACTTCCATCATTAATAGGTGAAATTTATAGAAAGGGAATGTAAGAAAAATGACGGCTGATGGACTGTATGACAACAGGGGCAGAAGTCCTATAGAACCTTGTTGACTGTAGTTTGGACTGCAACTCCTAGAAACCCCAGGGGTCTGGGAATACAGGAAGAGGAAGTGACAAAACAGATGAGGGAGCTGTCATTAATAAACTATACACTGTCATTAATAAATGTCTCCCCCCCCAAATTTCATACCATCTTGAAAAATCAATAAAAATCTAAATAAATCCTTAAAAATAAACACTGAAATTTATCTGTCAAAATGATACAAAAAGAATAAAAATCAAATTCGGCCTAGCCTATTCATATCTAACCTAAACTTTCCTTGCTGCAACTTAAGATCATTGCTCCTTGTTCTGTCATCTGCCGCCACTGAGAACCATTCTAGTGCTATCCTCTTGGGAACCACTCTTCAGGTAGCTGACTGCTGTTGAATCCTGCCCCCTCCCCTCTCTTTTCCAGACTAAATTAGACCAGTTCCCTCAGCCTCTCTTCACAAGTCATGTGCCCCAAGACCCTAACCATTTCTGTTGCCCTCCCCTGGACTCTTCAATTTGTCCACATCTTTTCTGTAATTCTGGGCATAAAACTGGCCATGCCTCCAGATGTGGCCTCAACAGTGACAAACAGAGAGGAAGAATCACTTTCCTCAGTCTGCTGGCAACGCTCCTACTAATGCAGCCCAGTATGCCATTGGCCTTCTTCACAATGACAGCACATTGGTGGCTCGTATTCAACATACTGTACACTAATGTACAGATTCCCTTTTGCAGAGTTGCTGCTTAGCCACTTGATCCCCAACCTGTACCAGTGCATGAGACTGTGCCATCCTACGTGCAAGACTATGCTCTTTTCCTTATTGAATCTCATGAGATTTCTTTTGGTTCAATTCTCCAAATGGTCACGGTCTCTCTGAATCCTAGCCCTACCCTCCATTGTATTGGCTAATCCCCCTACTTGGTGCAGTAGCCTGGGAGCTGAATTCGCTTGTGAAGACCAAGGTGAAAAAGGGATTGAGTAATTCAGCCTTTTCTGAATCATTTGTCACTAGCTTGCTTCCCCCTTTCAGTAAGGGACCCACACTTTCCCTGATCTTCCTCTCGTTGCAGACATACTTGCAAAAACCTTTCGTTACCCTTCACATCCCTTGCTCGCTGCAACTCCAGTTCTGCTTTGGCTTTCCTAATTTTATCCCTGCATATCTAAGCAATACTTTTATACTCCTCCCTAATAGTTTGTTCAAGTTACAGTTATATACATCACTTAGGCTTGCAAAGATAAAACAGGGCTTAGCTCCTAACATACAAAGTTCAAAATTTTATTTTGCTTCATTTTGATGCAAGGACTACATTAAACATGATTAAAATTAATTTTGTCACTGAAATGTCTAACTTCACATTATGATGATAAGGATATACATAAAAATGGAATTCCACATACTTTTTCAATTAGTTCATAACTTTCCTCAAGCTTTAGTGCTCTGTTTTGTATGGATGTTGAAGCTCGGTGATACACATCTAACCAGTCTTGATAATCACTTTCTGAAATCTCAGCCACAGCAAAACATAGAGTTCTTAGACCTAAAATGGTGAATAGGTGGAAAGCATGATAACCAGTTATTTTGAGATATTCATTTCCTTGTTGTGCTAAAAGCATGTAATTTACAAAACCTGAATACACTATGAATAAATGGAAGAAAAAAAAGTAAAGCCTCCCCCCGCATGTAACTGAAGAACCTTGATACAAGCTTTCATGACAATATTAGTGGTTTGTCTAAATTAGGAATATTTGTATCAATGTAAGTATATTAGAGGTGCACTGATGCATCAGTTCCATATCAGATCGGCACCGATACAAAGAAAATAGACTGTATCAGCAATCAGTATTTTTTGGCTGATGTGGCTGATAATGTGGTTGATAAATGCCCTGTCCATGTGCATAGCTGCAACGCAGCACACAGGTGGCTAGGAGCACAGCCCAGTGGCATGGAGAGAAGCTGGGTCCGGCTGCTAAGTCCATTGCAAGGGACAGGGCTTGTGGGGGAGCAGATTGAGGCCACAGCGGTGAGGGAGTGACTGGAGTTGGAGCAGGTGTAGGAGAACTGGGACAGGGTGTGGGACGGAGCCGCAAGCGGCTCATCCGGGTGGCATGGGGGTGAGGGGTGTCTCCTGCCACTGCACGAAGTCTGGGAGGGCATAGGGGGCATGTGCCCCCAGATCTGCACAGAGCAAGGGTAGGCTGCAGCTGCAGGCTGGGGTGGAGGCTGTGCTGGGCTCTTTCTGGCAGGGGCTGGGCCAGGCTGTGCTTGGGGCAGGCAGTGGTAGTGCTGGGAAGGAGGGGCTGAGGCAAATTTTGGGGTGGCTGCAGCCCACCCCATATCTCCCTCCCAGTGACGCAACTGCCCAACCTGACCACAGCCCTGTCCCAGACCCTGCCAGGAAGAGCTCTGCACCACCCCAGTCCCAGCCTGCAGCAGCAGTTTGTCCTCGCCCTGCACAAAAGATCTGGGGGCACAAGCCCCACCCCCCCATGGTCTCCCAGGGTGCATGCAGCAGTGGGAGCTGCACCACCCCCCTCCCTCCCGATGAGCTGCTCACGGCTGTCCCATGCTCTGCTCCGGCTGTGCAGCTCCTGCCCCTGCCCCACTCCCTGTCACCACAGGGGCCTCGATCTGTCCCCGCCTCCAAGTCCCTTCCCTCCCCACCAACAACAGATTTACCAGCTGGATGCCACTCTCTATGCTGGCCGGCTGCATATCAAAATTGGAACAGCATCAGCTGATATGGCTTGTTAAAAATTGGCCATCGGTATTGGCACACCCCTAAAGTATATCAGTGCAGTTAACCTCTAGGTCTCCCCACAACTGGGCTTGTGCATCTTGCTTTGGAGCTCCTGCAGGAGCTGTGGGGAAAGGCAGCCAAGACTGCCAAACACGGGGGTTGCAAGGTTCTCACGAGAGTAAGCCCCTTGGCTCCCTCTGCCAGGAACCTTGCAAGCCACACACGCAGCAGCCCATTTTCAGCATCGGAGCCTGGGCTGACCTGATCCTGACAACAATGCTGAGAATCAACTGATTGTCACCACTGGGAGTGGGGCATGCCAGGAACCTTGAAAAGTATCTGGTTTGTGACCTTGGAAGAAGTTTCTAAGGCCCCTTGCACTCATTCCATTTACAGATAATGAACATGTTAGTCGTACCATAAATGTTCAGCCAATTTCTGGTGCCATAAAGTGGTAAACTAGTCACAAAGATGTTACATGTAAAATATGAGCCTGTCACAAAGTTGTCCCATATGGCACCATAAACTGGATGGGTGACATGCCTCCACCCCAGTGCTGACAACTGATTGATGATCAGCCCAGGTTCTAATGCTAAAAATGGAACCTGGGTAAATGGGTTCCAAGGTACCTGGTAGAGTGAGCCAAAAATCGCTGCAATCTCTAGGCCTGGGAGTCTTGATTATTATCAAGGGGCCTCAGCCAAGCTGCAGAAGAGAGGCTAAGCAGAAGGCCTCAAACCCTGTTTCTGAGCAACTGTATCATGAACCTTTCCAGCTGTGACAACTAGCTCAGTTAGCAAAGTAAAGGAAGTCATCTACATGTTTAATTAAGTCAGGAATGTGATACAATTAAACATGGCACCAGGCCTGAAAGGAGGTATTATAAAGGGAAGACCATACATTATATAATCCATATATGGTATATCATAGCTTTATCTAAAAATATTATTAGTAGAGATTGATGTAACCAAATGTACTAGATGTTATTTCGCTACAAAAGATACATTTTTAAGATTCTTAGATAATTTATAAAAGCAGAACAGCCTTGTCAGAGAAAACCATAAACTAAAGTAAATAAGAAACAGGACAGTATTCTATAACCGGGAAGGAAAGGAGATAAGAAACCCTCCCTTTTACTTTCCTAAGACTATAAATCCCAATGAATTGACACCTTCAGAGTCCACAAGAGATCTGGTTCCATCCAGTTCCAAAAATTTCAGTGAAACAAAGACATTTAAATAGAACGAATCAGATACTGTTTATTAGAATATTCAAACCAGCCATCTATAAACATTAGGTATAGGTTAAAGGAAAAATTTGGAGAATTCTGCAAATCCAAGAAGATCAGCTGCCAATCTGTGTGCTACTCACCTCCCACCTCTCGAGTCTCCTCAGCTGTTGGTACAGGTGAGAAATTATGTTATGCTGTCACAGGCAGCCAGACAGACTTTGGGATAAATGATTGTTTTTGTTTTAAAGTGCAAGCAAATAAAAGGATGGGCTGTATACCTGTTTCTGCCTCTTATCAGTAGCCTATCCACAAGGATACTTGTAATCTGGGTAAAACTTTCCCCCATAGCTGCTGCAGGAGCTCCAGGGCAAGACAGACAATGAGCCTAGCCGTGGGCAAACCCTCAGCTCCCTCCTGCAACACACCTTACAAATGCAACTGGCTTGCAATGTTCCCATGCAGATGAAGGCATGATTGAGACTGGTCCCCTATTGCACAAATCACGTGTCTGCCATGTGTGTGTTGCTGGATCAGGGACTGGTATTGGCCAAAGGGGATGATCTAGTCAGGGACCTAAGAATTGATGGAAAGCTGGGTGATAGTGGCCACGAGCTGATTACCTTTACATCCATGACAAAGCTGGCAAGTCAGTCAGCAATGCAGAAGTCCTGAACTTCAGGAAAGCTGATTTTGACAAGCTCAGGAGACTCGTTGTGAAGGCCCTAAGGGACCATGACTCGACAGAAAGAGGAGTCTAAGAGAAGTGGTTGCTCCTCAAGGGAGTGATTCTGACAGCATATGGGATGTCCATCCCATCTAGGAGGAAGGGTAGCAAAAGGGCACAGCAACTCCCTTGGCTCAGCATGGAACTCGAGGACGTTCTACACCTAAAAAAGAGCAGCTTATGAAGGGTGGAATGCTGGAATCACCACCAAGGTGGAGTACTCAGCACTGGTTCATACTTGCGGGGAGTGGATCAGGAAAGCCAAGGCTGCAACCAAACTTCATCTGGCTTCATGTATCAAGGATAACAAGTCCTTTTACAGATATGTAGGGAGTCAGAAAAAAAGCAAGGGTAACACTGGACCCCTGCTGAACCAAATGGGACAACTGATAACTGACACCCAGGAAAAAGCCATCCTGGTTAATTGGTATTTCGCATCAGTCTTTCACCAGCCCAAAGGGACTGCCCTGCCTAGCATGATGTGGGACAGCCAGGGTAAGGGCATATTTATACCCAGCATCAGTGTAGACCTAGTAAAGGAATACCTTGAGAGGCTGGACACCTTCAAGTCAGCTGGTTCTGACAGATTACACCCTAGAGTACTCAAGGAGCTGGCAGGTGTCATAGCACAACCATTGGCAAAAATATTCGAAATCTCATGGCACTCAGGTGAAGTACCTGAAGACTGGAAAAAGGCCAACATGGTACCCATCCATCTTCAAGAAAGAGCGGAAAGTAGATCCTGGGCATTACAGGCCAATCAGCTTGACCTCAACCCCTGGTAAGATTCTGGAGAAAATGATCAAAGAGACCCTTCTTGATAAGTTGGCTGATGGCAACATCCTGAGGGACAGCAAGCACGGGTTTGTCATGGGTAGGTCTTGCCTGACCAGTCTCATCTCCTTCTATAAGCAGGTCACCTAGACAAGGGAGAAGAGATTGACATCATATACCTGGACTTTAAAAAAGCCTTTGATTTGGTGTCCCATGATCTCCTCATGGATATGATCTCCTTATGGAAAAATTGGCCAATTGTGGCCTCGGCTTACACCACAGCTGGGAAATTGGCTCTGAGGTCAGACTCAGAGAGTAGTAGTTGATGGTAGCAAATCGTTATGGTGCTCCGTGACCAGTGGTGTCCCCCAAGGCTCTATCCTTGGACTGGTTCTCTTCAATATCTTTATCAACGATGTGTACACTGGTGTCAGAAGCGCACTGGCCAAGTTCACCGACGACACTAAACTTTGGGGCATAGCGTCCACACCTGAGGACAGGGTAATGATCCAGATTGACTTGGATAAGCTTAGTGAGTGGGTGGATACAAACCTGATGATGTTCAATACTGATGATAAATGCAAGGTACTCCACCTCGGGGCAGGGGGGAGGTGGGGGCAGGAACCTGTAGTATGCTTATAGGCTCGGGAATGTTGTGTTCGCTAGCACCACAGCTGAAAGAGACTTGGGGTCACAACTGACTACAAAATGAACATGAGCCACCAATGCGACGTCGCAGGTCGCAGCTGGCAAAGCAAACCAAACTCTGGCTTGCATCCATAGATGCTTCTCAAGCAAATCTCAGGATGTCATCCTCCCGCTGTACTCTGCCTCGGTGAGGTCGCAGCTGGAGTACTGCATCCAGTTCTGGGCTCCACAATTCAGGAAGGATGTTGGGAAGCTTGACAGAGTCCAGAGGAGAGCCATGTGCATGATCAAAGGGCAAGAGAATAGATCTTATGAAGAGAGGCTGAGAGCCATGGGACTCTCCAGCCTGGAAAAGCGAAGGCTCAGGGAGGAACTGGTGGCTGCCTATAAGTACAAAAGGGGTGTGCATCAGGATCTGGGGGAATGCCTTTTCACCAGAGGGCCCCAAGGGATAACAAGGACCAATGGTCATAAACTCCTCCAAGACCGTTTTAGGCTAGACTTAAAGGAAAATTTCTTTACTGTCCGAGTCCCCAAGGCCTAGAATAGACTGCCTCCAGAAGTGGTGCAGCACCTACTCTGTAGGCATTCAAGCAATGTTTGGATGCTTATTTCGCTGGTATCTTTTGACCCTAGCTGACTTCCTGCCCCTGGGGCAGGGGGCTGGACTTGATGATCTCCAAGGTCCTTTCAAGCCCTAACATCTATGAAAAAGTGTGTGTTGCATGACAGAGAGCACGACTGAAGGTGCCACACCTCAGGAAAAATAATAAAAAATATAAATACAAAATGGAGGACACTTGGTTGGATGGCAGCTCTATGGAAAAGGATTGGGAGTTTTGGTAGACCACAGACTCAATATGAATCTGCAGTGTAATGCAGCCGCACAAAAAGCCAATGCAGTTTTGGGCTGCATCAACAGAAGCATTAAGTGCAAGACATGGGAGGTGACAGTGCCGCCTCTACTTGGCACTGGTTACACCTCATCTGGAGTACTGTGTGCTAGGACTGTGCAAAATGGCTGTTTCGATTCAGTTTTGGATTCAGCCATTTCGGAGGAACAGTGATTCATTCTGGTGTTTCGGATCACTGTTTTGTTTTGATTTGACTGGATCTGTTTTGGAGTTTCGCTGCTGTTTTGGTGATTTGGCCATAGACTATAATGGGGGAATCACCAAAATGCCTATAACTTCATCTTGCTTTATTTGGATGAAGATTGCAGGGATGGCCCCTTCTGAAGGCATGAAGCCTGCCAAGTTGCAAGGAGATTGTTGCAGGGGTGTTTGTGAAATTGCACCTCACGCTGTTCAAAGCAAGACTCGTATCATTTGACGGCAGCATGCTGTCATCCCACACACAGATCTACCTCCCCCCGGAGGCTTCGGGGCTGTGCTCTACTCTTCCCGGTAGAGGGAAGGGGGGAAGAGCCCCTGGATCTGCACACAGGATGACAGCAAGCTGGCACTGGGGCCAGCACCAGCACTGGGTTCTTTCAGGCACTTGGTGCAGGATGCACCAAGCACACTTGGTTGCTGGTGCTGGCCCCAGCCGGCAGCGGCAGCATGCTGTCACCCTGCATGCAGATCCCGGGGCCCGTGCCCCCCAGGAGGGCTGTGCCAGTCTCCTGTGCCCATGCCCCCTGGATCTGTGTGCAGGATCACAGCAGGCTGCCATCCCTCCCCCAGAGCACTGGGATTGGAAGGCACCTCAGGGACAGATTGCACACACTGGCCAGCTACAGATGTTAATATTAGAGCAGTACTTCCTCCCCTCTTCCCCCTCCCTCTTTTTAGTTTCTGTTTCACTGCAGGCCTGGCTCTGCAACTTTCCAAAACATTTCAGATGGTTTTGTTTAGTTTTGAAGCCTTTTGTTTCAAAGGTATTTCGAAATGAAAAAGAAGCTGCGAAAGTTCTGCGCAGCCCTACTGTGTGCAATTTTGGGCTCCATGTTGTAAAAAGGGCATGGAGAAGTTAGAGAGGGTCCAGTCAGGCAACGAAGATGATGAAGGACTTGGAAAGCAAGTCATATGAGGAGAGGCTGAAGGAGTTAGGCATGTTCAGCTTGCAGAAAAGGCTTAAGAGAGGACACAATAGCAGTCTTCAAATACTTGAAGGGATGCCATAAAGAAGAGGGAAAGCAGCTTTTCTCTCTTGCTCTGGAAAGAAGGATGCGGACCAATGGCTTCAAGTTGAAAAAAAATAAATTAAGACTGAATATTTGGAAAAAAACTTCTTCACTGTGAGACTAGTGAGGCAATGAAATAGACTGCCTAGGGAAGGCTGTGGACTGCGGGGGGTTTTGCCTTCCCCTGTAGTGGAGGGCTTGGCCATTTACCTGAGATCTCTTGGGTACAGACTGACAACATTTTATAGAAGCAGGGCATTGACTGCTATGGTTTCCCTGATTCACCCATGGCAGGTTAGGGTGTTAGGTCTGTTGTGTCAGGGTTGACAGTAGTCTTACATAGAGTTTAAATTTAAATTATGGTTGTACGGGATGGTTTGGATAAGGATGACCCTGACTAAGGTAGGGGCTTGAACTAGAGGACTGGAGGTCCCTTACAGCCCTACTTCTCTATGGCTCTATGATGAAATTGGGGATCAGTTCTCATGATGGCATTTGAACATCTGCCAGCACTCTAATATAGATTGAATGTGACCCAGACCCTCATGGTGCACCCCCACTTTATGCTTATACTACGGAATACTTTTTCATTGTTAAATTAAGTACTTTTCACCAAAGCGATACTTTGCATGATCAAGGAATAAAAACAGTTATTTCTAGATAAAATATTAAAATATAATCTAGTCTGTAACTGGACATATGTCTATACATGAGTAGGGACTATTTTTACATTAACAAGAGATTTTTCAAGGTATGTACATCTCTGACAATATACACTAACAAATATTAGCATCTTCATCATAATTATAAAGTATGAAAATTAGGTAAGACACAATCTGTAAATTATGGAAGTACAACATAGATCCTACTGTCCTAGTATTAAATAGGGGTGCACCCATAAAGATTTTCTTGGCTGATACTGTTTATTAACCATCCATATTGGCCAATACTGACTCATCGAATAGTCGATTTATAGGAATACAGCTGGGCAGCTTCAAAAGCAGCGTCTAGCTCAGGGGTGGGCAATTATTTTGGGTGGAGGGCCACTTACTGAGTTTTGGCAATCCATTGAGGGCCGCATGACAGGTAGCCCAGGGCAGATCAATATTAATTTTCTACATTTTTTAGGGGCCCTGCAGGCCAGGCAGAATGGCCTGGCAGGCCACATCTGGCCCCCAGGCTGCATTTTGCCCACCCCTAGTTTAGCTGGTTAAATCTGCTGGGTGGGAGGGGGAAGGGATATGGGGGTGGGAAAGGACATGTGGGGTGCAGACTGAAGTGCTCACAATGAGGGAGGGAGTGGGGTAGGCACTGCCCAGCCAGGGTGGTGAATGCTACCCCGAGAGTAGAATGGAGCTGTGGGCAGCTTGCCTGGGAGGTGCAGAGGGGTGGTCATTGGGGCGATTCCCTGTCCCCCACCCCCCCTTCCGATTTGTGCATGGAGCCTAGGTGGGCTGCCTGTTGTGGGCTCAGGGCTAGGGGCTGCACTGGCTTCTTCCTGGTGCAAGGGCTGGGCCGGAGCTGTGCTTGTGGTGAGTGGGGGGGGGGGTGGCAGTTCTGGGAAGGGGGCTACGGCAAATTTTGCGGTGGTCATAGCTCACCCTGTAGCCACCCCTCTCAGCACCTCTGCTGTCTAGTCCCCCCTGCCCACTCGGAACCCAGCCCTGGCCCAGCCCCCTCCTGCCAGGAAGAGGCTGGTGCAGCCCATGGCCCTGAGCCTGCAGCCCATCCTCATACCACACACAAATCTGCGGGGCACATGTCCCCCATGCCTCCCCCAGGGACACACAGCGGTGAAGAGATGCCCTCCCTCTTCAACCTCCTGCACCCCCCCAGGATGAGCCCCCACAGCTCTGCTCCATTCCCAGGGTTGTATTCACTGCCCTGGCTGGACAGCACCTGCCCCTGTCCCTGCTCCACTCCTTCCCTCACCACAGGGCCTTGATCTGTCCCCCTGCAACCTCTTCTCTCCTCCCCAAGTCCCTTCACCCTCACAGACTTACCAGCCCAATGGTGCTCCAAGCTGCCAGGCTGCATTCCTAGCTATGTGCACGCTGTAACTTTATACATGCACGTGGGATTTATTGGCGACATTCTTAGCTACAGCGGCCAAAAAAATGCCAGCTGCTAATAATGTTAATTTTCCTTTTATCAATGCCAATCTGATATGCCACTGCTATAATGTGTATAAGTTTTAATGCATGTTGGAACAGACTTGATTAATCTAGTCTGCTGGAGCATGCTAATTAGCGTCTCATGTATGCAGTGTTCCCATGCTTTAAAATGGCAGCAGGGGCACTAACTAAAGCACGTTGTACAAGCTTTAGCTAAAGCACATTGAACAAGCTATAGCTAAAGCACCCCCGCCACCATTTTGAGGCACAGGATGCCGAGTACATCAGATGCTATGTGTACTTTAATTAGAGTGGCTCTCAGAACCACGCTAATTAAAGCGTTTCCCACCTCCTGCCCCTCCACCCCTGAAGCACATGTAAAAACATCCATTATGCTACAGAGCTGGGGTGCCAAATAATCCAGTCCCATGGGCCAGATAAGTGGCGAGGGGCAATTCATGGACTCATTTGGGGCCATATACCTCCTCCCCTTCCACCACCATACCTGATCTGGTTGCTACTTCAGTCAGTCTGGGACCTGCACTGCAGCTGGAACCAATGCTGCATTGCAGCACAATCAAGCCAGAGCAACAGCTGTGCTACACATGGTGGTTGCCTTGACTGAACTTTGTTGGAAGCAGCACCTGCTCTGGCAGCTTTGGAACTGGGCTGTACACAGCACTTTCTGCAGACAGATGGGCCCACACTGCACACAACCATGCAAGCGCCATGTGCAGTGTAGGTCCCAGACCAGTTGGAGGAGGTGATGAACATAATGCATCTCTCAGAGCAGGCACTGCATGTGGTACAGGCTGGCTGGGCCAGATACCGTATGCAGCCCAGCTGCTACTCCAGCCATTCTGTACTGCATGTGGTACCCATTCCAGCCAGGTCAGGATCTACACTGTACAGAGTACATTTCCCAGACCAGCTAGAGCAGCCACTAGATTAGGTATGCTGGAGGAGGGGGAGGGAGAAGGGGAAAGTGAAGGTCCATTAAGTTGAAACAGTGCATGGACTGGCTCTACATCATGGGTATGTGCTGTGCCCTGTGTGGGTCTGATCAGAAATCGGGGGCAGGATGGCAGGGTTCTGCAGGCATGTTTGATACTTTCGCTGCAGACTAATGAAGAGGAGTAATGAAACACTTCCAGGGACAGCACACCAGTGTCTCATTTTTTTTTTATTTGTGGAATTTGGGACCATGAGATGAGAAGGAAGAACACCCTCTATGGGAAACTGTGCAAAAAGGTTTAAACAGCAGGTAAGAGATCCTGCTAACTAGGAGTGACCAAAGATACAGCTTGCAAGCTTACCTGAAGGCCTGGAAATCTGGTAATGGGGAAGTGGTACCAGTGCTAAATAACTGCCACCAGACGATATAGCCCCATGTGCCAGATCAGGCAAAATGATATGGTCCCATGCCACTTACTGGCCTACACTGCCTGGACTGAAGACTCCTGTGTGGGGCTGTTGAGGTGGGCAGCACTACTACCAACCTATGGAGTCTACTCTCACCCAACTTTGCCCCAGATAAAGAATACTCGTGGAGAGAAGAACAGCTTTGAGTTTTCCCTCCCAATCTAGAACCAGTGCAGGGAGGAAGGGGATGTAGGTTCCTCTTCCCTTAGGCACATTTGTGTGGTTAACTGACTACTATCCAAAAATTCTGCAATTTGTTCCTCAAAAGGAGTTACCAGAAGATTCCCTGGCTGTGCTCTTAGTATTAAGGCACACAAGGAGAGCAGGACTATCTTAGTGGTAGCAATCCCATGGCTACAGTGCCACTATTATATTACATAAGTACTTCTCATAAAAAAATAAAAGCAAGGAGCTTTGTCTTTATCGATATTTTTTAATTGTCTTTATAGGTCATTCTTGTGGACTCAGGTGTGGTATCTGCACCTTTTTAAAAGTACAATTTCTGAGAACATGGTGACTTTGTTAGGCCTCCGATACTTTTGCAACAGCCGAGGAAGGTTGGGGAAAAATGCCCTAATATCAATAATGGAGGGTTTCAATAGTACAAAACAGTCTTAAAGCTAACTTAACTGGCAAGGGATGGATGGCCCCTCTGTCGTGCAAATCCATTATAGTGTCCCAGTGACTGCTAAACCACTCTTGACCCTTCCCCCCTCAGACTTTTTCCTTCCTTGTCAAAAGGGGGAAGGGAGGTAGAAATCAAAATTGTCAGAATGGAAAACATTTTGTCAGCTTATTTTATAGAATCACTTCTAATGATTCTATAAATCATAATACATAATACATCTGAATAGCAGAACAACATTTTTAAAACCTTCATTTAACTTGATTACACCTGTTTTACTTTTGCTTGTGAACTTGTAACGTTTTGGAAAAAGGACCATATTGCCTTGGAGTCTATAGACATTCAAAAGCTCTATTATACTTATTAGTTACAATAAATTATTAGAATAATAACATTACAAAGTTACATGAAAATTCAGTGAATTTATTTCACATTTACTCTTGTATGAAGCATTATACTCACCTTCTGTAGCAAACTGCTCTAAATGCTTTAAGGTAATTTCCTTGAATTTTGAACTTTCAGCAAGGCGGTCATAAATTACTGTATCCTAAAATATAATCCAAATTATGTGAAAGTGAATTAACAGAATCAATTTAGGTAGGCAGATTTTCCTTGAAAAGCTAAAATAAAAAGCCATTTAGAAAAAAATAGAGTAGAAAAAATATGCACTATTTCATTTTAACTCATGGACAAAGGATATGCATCTCTCTTCTGGAGAGAAGCAAACAGGTGGTCTTTGTAAATCCTGAGGTTCTGTAGAGTTCTGCAGAGATATGCACTTTGTACTTCTGGAACTATTTGGGCTTTTCCTGTAATTTATCCTCTTATCTCCTCTTACCTTTCATATATGTATTTTCCCCCTTGGTCTGCCCCTCACATTTTTTTGTTCCTCTTTCACTGTGATTCTAATGAATTAAACTGATCTTCAGCAGCCATTGTACCTTATTGACAATTAGAAAGGTTAAGCAGCAAAATTTTCCTCAGTTCTGTATTCAGTTCTTACATTCACTGAAACATTAGTTATATGACGTATTTCAGGTGTTCAGCTTTTTTAGCGAACACTTAAGCATGACTTAAGATCTTACATCAGGGATGTGCAAAATACAGCCCACAGGGGGACTCTGTCAGATCTGCAGCGGGTCCCTTGGTCCCGCTTGGCTCAGGCAGTTTGGCCCATAATGCATCCCACCACCCCTGGGCACGAAGCAGGGCTGGGGCAGCTCTGTAGCTGCGCTGCCTTTTTAGGGGGTGGCTCCTGCTGGTTGCTGTTTCTGCTGGCTCCAATCCCGTGGTACTGGCAGGGACCTGCACATAGCCTTAACTCTGACCTGCCCTGAAGCGGGCACAGGGACAGGAGTATGTGCTATTGGCAGGGTGTGGGTATAGGTAAGCACACACACGTAACAGGCTGGGTAGACCAGATCCTGGGCTTACTGCCCTGCCAAGGCATGTAATCCAAGTTGCAATCTAGCCTCTTCATCAGGGAACAGAATTTTAATATAGTTAAGCTGAAAAAAACAAGGAATTTTAGGTGCTCTGACTTCAGCTGATGTTTTGGGGTAATTTCATACTTCTTTATTTATTTCTATCATGTATTTTTGTGTGTATGAATAGTAGGGTTATTCATAAATTAGCATTAATATAACATCATTACACAATAAATTTAAATAAAATAAAAAACTTACAGCTCCTTTGCAGTAGAGTCTTAATTTCCCACTTGGTGTACGAACAATCACAGACATTCTTTTCCTAGTGCTAGAAGAGATATAACAGTCCATAAACATATGCAATCCATTACACTTACATTAAACAATGTTTTTTCACCTACCAACAAAAACAGAACTGTTAAGAATGTGACAATCTGAAGGGCTCTGTCCTGTTTAGATAGTTTAGCAAGGTCCTTGAAACGTACAAGGTATTGACTTTATCTCCAAGGGGCAATAGGATTTTGGGAAGGAAACGAGGCAAATTAAATAGGTTCATTCAAATGAAAGTTTGCTACGCGTTTAAAGTATTAAATTTCATATTAGGTCCTAACATTTTATTTCTATGGAATGCTATCTATGGAAAGTCAATCATGAGAGCAAGGCATTCACTGATCTTTTGTGTTGATGTTCATATGTCCATATCTTTATTCACTATTACATCTTACCAGGGTTACAAGGCTTTACTATGTATTATATACTCCCTGGTAACTACTTATATGCATACTATTATCCTACGATAAGTGAAAGGTAAACTGTAGTGACTTGATTAAAGGTGGTTAAGGGCTTAACTGTTACACAGTGATAGCATTCAGTAGGCAGTGATCACAGAGCAACTAGCATTTGGTGTAGCCCCACTCCCTTTTATACCCTGCTGTTATAGTTCAGTGGTAGAATCCTTGCCTGCCAGGCAGATAACACAGGTCCAATTCCTGGACATGCACATAACTTCAGCCACTGAGATACTGAACTTCCAGTCAGTTTGGCCTTTGGATTCTGTCTCAACGGTCTATTTGGGGATGGAAGGTCTGGGCAACCTCCACTCCTCCATACTCTAGCCTATGTATGCACTGAAGGTCTGGGTGGCCTCTAACACATACACCATGATCCAGAAGGATCAATGGTTGCTTACTATAACTCCTGTTTATCCTGTGGTTAAGTCTTATTCTGTTGACACCTTAAGATCAATTTAAAGAGCATATAATGAGACTTGGAGTGGCATGATGGGATCTGCAAAAATATCTTATCAAGATTCCAAGTCAGAAAGCATTCTCCAATTTAATCAACCACTAATTGTTGGAGGAGCCATCACCAAGGAGGATTATACAGGGATTGTACAGGGGCTATTAGGAAGGCTAAGGTAGAGATGGAACTGGAACTAGCGGCCCTTATCAGAGATAACAAGAAGTCCTTTTTTAAATACATAGGGGGTAAAAAGAAGGTGCCAAATAATGTGGGGCCTCTGCAGGACATGCCTGGTAATCTGGTGGTAGAAGATCTCTTTAACAGATTCTTTGCTTCCATTTTTCTGAGCAGGGACAGGGACATCCCCTCATTGGGATTCCAGATGGACCCAGGGGAGGCAAAGCCAGGGTCAGTGAGGATCTAATCAGGGAATTTCTGGAGGGACTAGATGTATTCAAATCAGCAGGTCCTGATGATCTCCACCCTAGAGTGCTTAGGGAATTGGCAGAGGTCATTGTAGGACCTCTGACACAGCTTTACAAGCACTTGTGGTGCTCTGGTGAAGTGCCTGATGACTGGAAAAGGGCCAATGTGGTCCCCATTTTCAAAAAAGGGAGGAAGGAGGACCCAGGAAACTATAGGCCTGTTATTCTTACCTTAGCCCTGGGGCGGCTCTTTGAGAAAATTATGCAGGAGCACATCTGCAAGGGGCCAACACAGGAGTTTATGCTTAGGGGCAATCAACGTGGGTTCATTAGAGGCAGGTCCTGTCAGACCAACCTGGTAGCCTTCTGTGACCAGGTCACAAAAGCCTTGGACGCAGGTGTCGCGGTTGACGTAGTCTTCCTGGACTTTAGGAAGGCCTTTGACACTGTCTCTCACCCCGTTCTCATTAAAAAATTAGGAAATTGTGGTGTCAATGCCTATACAGTCAGATGGGTCACAAACTGACTGGTGGACCGCACCCAGAGAGTGGTGGTGGATGGGTCATTTTTGACCTGGGGAGATGTGGGCAGTGGGGTTCCCCAGGACTCAGTCCTGCATTGTTCAATATCTTTATCGCCGACTTGGAAGAGGGGGTGAAAAGCACCTTGTTCAAGTTCACAGATGACACTAAGTGAGCACGCTAGAAGAGAGGGACAGGCTACAACTAGATCTCAACAGGTTACAGAGGTGGGTGGATGCGACTAGGATGGGTTTCAATACGGACAAATGCAAGGTGTTGCACCGGGGAGGAAGAAACAGCAGCATACCTACAGGCTGGGGAACTCCCTTCTTGTCAGCACAGAGGCAGAAAAGGATCTGGGAATCACTACTGATTCCAAGATGAACATGGGCTGCCAATGTAGGGATGCAGTCAGGAAGGCCAACCGCACCTTGTCATGCATCCATAGATGCATCACAAGCAAGTTCAAGGAGGTGATCCTCCCCCTCTACGTGACATTGGTGAGGCCGCAGTTGGAGTACTGCATCCAGTTCGGGGCGCCGTGCTTCAGAAGGGATGTGGACAGCATTGAGAGGGTGCAGAGGAGGGCCACTCGCATGATCAGGGGGCAGCAGGGCAGGCCCTACTAGGAGAGGCTACAGGACCTGAACCTGTTCAGCCTCCACAAAAGAAGGCTGAGAGGGGATCTGGTGGCCACCTATAAGGGGACCAGCAGGCAATGGGAGAGTCCCTGTTCTCCTGAGCACTACCGGGGGTTACAAGGAACAACGTCCATAAGTTGACTGAGTAGATTCAGGCTAGATATTAGGAGGCACTACTTCACTGTCAGGGCGGCTAGGGTCTGGAACCAACTTTCAAGGGAAGTGGTGCTTGCCCCTACCATGGGGGTCTTCAAAAGGAGGCTGGACAGCCACCTGGCTGGGGTCATTTGACCCCAGCATCCTTTCCTGCCCATGGCAGGGGGTCAGACTAGATGATGTGTTTAGGTCCCTACCAAATATGAAACTATAATGGGTGGAGGTCATAGCTGACTAATGGCACCATATATATACAAACTGATAACCCTCTGGAATGTTCTAAATATAGTTGGAAGGTTTAATTTGGCACTGATGGCGACAGTTTGAAGGGGGAAAAAAATCTCTCTTCAAGGGAATGATGGCTTTTACTGATTTCAAACTGATTAAAATTCCTATAAATACTATCATTTGTGATAGAATAAAAGCTGATTTTTTTCTAAATCATAATGAATGTCAGCTGTTTGAATAGGTGAAGAATGTTATATGGAGTTGTGGCAACTTCCTGATGGGATGGGATTTGCCTTTGATCAGTCAGTCATTTAAATATAGATGGATTTGAATGCATATCTATCTACTACCGTAATCAGGCATATTGAATTTATTCACGTGCCACAAGCACCTTTCCCCACCCCAAAAGAAACCCTCCATAATTAGGGTGCATGTCTTAAAAGTGGAAGCTGATTTTCTTCACCAGAACAAAAGCATACAGGAACAGAAGCATGCTGGCTTCCACTTATCTCCAGCCAGCAAACATGAGGGACAGAGTCCTGCTTTAACCCTCTCAGCTGGTAACAAATGTAGCTTTTGGCTACTTCAGCAGTGGCTGAGAGGGTTAACACTAGCTTCTGCCTGAAGCAGCCAGTAAGCTGGCTAAGGACGAGCTGACTGCATACAGTCGATTCTCTCAGCAATGATTATGATGATAAAAAAAAAAAAGCACACTTTTTCTTCTTTTTTTGGAAGGCAAAAAGACGTCTCACTTGGGGGCAAGTGGTATGTAAAAAAAATATGGCATTTAAGACTTTGTATGCTGGAAAGGAACTGAATGTTAGCATTTTGTATTGTCAATGATTGAGCCGCAAGAGTTAAAGAGTTTGGGCACAGCATTGTCTTCAGCTATAATCAACACTTGCTTTAGGGTGCCTGAATGATAGTGAAGATTGTCAGTTACCCCTGTTTCAGGAAGTTCATCCAACTGCATTTGAATGGCACAAATGTTCATATGCCAAAGGGTCAATGAGAACCTCCACAGAACCGAAGACAATATAAATTAAACCATAAATTCATTGTTAATAAACCTGACCTTCTATTTAGGAGACGCACACTTTTGGATTACCACAATTGTATGCAACTTTAAATTTTGCCTCTCAAAACCTCTAAGGTGGATAAATAACTAGATGGATCATCATATTCAGTGAGTGGTGATCAATGGCTCAATGTCCAGTTGGGAGGAGATATCAAGTGGAGCCCCCCAGGGGTCTGTCCTGGATCTACAACTTCATTTATGATTTAGAGAGTGGGCTTGAGTGTACACTTAACATATTTGTGGATGACATCAAGCTGGGTGGAATTGAAGACACTCCAGAGGGTAAGGCTAGGATCCAGAATGACCTGGATAGACTGGAAAAAACGATCTGCAAATCAGCCAGATGAGATTGAACAAAGATGTGCAAAATCCTGCACACTGGAGAGAATAACTACATGCACAAATACAAACTTCACCCATGACTGGATCACGGGTATAGAGGGGCTATACTCTGTACAAGAGAGATTGAGTGGACAAAAGAGGCAGGGGTGTAGCTCTCTACGTCAAGGAAAGCTACGTGTCCCTGCAAACTGACACTGGCATCCAGGGTGGACGACTAAAGACCCTCTGGGTTAAAATCTGTGGGAAACACGGTACGGGGGATACAATGATGGGAGTCTATTACAGACCTCCCACCCAAAGTCCTGAGCTTGACCAGGAGCTTGCCAGCGAACTGGCTGAGGCTGCACTCTCCTGGCGCATGGCTGTCATGGGAGACTTCAACTACCTAGACATCTTGTGGGAAGAGTGCTCGGCCAAATCCAAGCAGTCACAAAGCTTTCACTCATGTGTGGATGAGCTTTGATGCAAGAAGTCGTTGGGCCAATGAGAGGTAAAGCAATGCTCAACCTGGTTCTGGCAATGGGGGCGACCTAATTGACCTAACGATCGAAGGGAAGCTGGGTGACAGCGACCACGAGCTGATCGCCTTCACTATCCGCCGTAAAGATGGCAAGTCAGTCAGCAATACAGAAGTCCTTGACTTCAAGAAAGCTGACTCTGACAAGCTCAGAAGGAGCCACAACCCAAAGGGGAAGGGCATTCAGGACGAGTGGTTGCTCCTCAAAAGGTGTGATCCTGGAAGTGCAAGCAAAGTCTATCCTGTCTCAGAGGAAAGGCAGCAAAAGGGTAGAGCAGCCCCCTTGGCTCTCCAGGGAACTAGCAGATGCCTCCTGCATCTAAAAAGACAGACCTACAAAGGATGGAGGACTGGATCCACATCCAAGGAAGAATACTCTGCACTGGTCTGGACCTGCAAGGAAGGAACCAGGAAAGCCAAGGCTGCAACTGAACTCTAACTAGCTTTGAGCATCAAGGACAATAAAAAGTCCTTTTTTAGATATGCAGGGAGCCAGAGGAAAAGCAAGGGCAACATCAGACCCCTGCTAAACCAGATGGGACAACTGATGACCGACGCCCAGGAAAAAGCCAACTTGCTAAAATGGGTACTTTGCATCAGTCTCTCTCTCATCAGTCCCATGGGATGCCCCAGCCCATTACGGGACAGGATGGCCCGGGTCAGGGAGATTCCTTACCCTCCATCAATGCTGACCTCGTGAAGAAACACCCTGAGGCGGGACACCTTCAAGTCAGCTGGCCCTGACAGTTTACACCTCAGGGTAACTCAAGGAGTCGGCTAGCATCATAGCCCAGCCCCTGGCATGGATCTTCAGGAACTCTTGGTGCTCTGCAGTGCCTGATGACTGGAAGAAGGCCAATGTGGTGCCTATCTTCAGAAAAGGGAGGAAAGTGGATCCAGCAAACTATACGCCCATCAGCCTGACTTCTATCCCGGGGAAGATCTTAGAAAAGTTTATTAAAGAGGCCATCCTTAATGGATTGGCTGATGCCAACATTCTGAGGGATAGCCAGCATGCGTTTGTTGTGGGTAGGTCTTGCTTAACCAATCTCATTTCCTTCTACGACCAGGTGACCTATCAGAAGAAGAGGAGAATGATGTCGTATATCTTGAAAGCCTTCGATCCGCTATCCCATGATCACCTCTTAGTAAAACTGGCTAACTGCGGCTTCGGCCACACCATGATCAGCCGGCTGGACAACTGGCTCCATGGTAGGACCCAGAGGGTGGTGGTTGATGGAAGTCAATCATCAAAGTGTCTTGTGACCAGTGGGGTCCCCCGGGGCTCTGTCCTTGGGCCTATACTATTTAACATCTTCATTAATGATGTGGACATTGGAGTCAGAAACAGACTGCCCAAGTTCGCCAATAATACCAAACTCTGGGGTAAAGTGTCCACACCTGAAGACAGGAGAGTGATCCAGGCTGACCTTGACAGGCTCAGCAAATGGGCAGACAAGAACCCGACGGTGTTTAACACTGAAAAATGCAAGGTTCTCCACCTTGGGAAGAAAAACCTGCAGCATCTTGATAGGCTTGGCACTGCTAAGCTGGCTAGCACTATGAATGAAAGGGACTTGAAGGTCATGATTGACCGCAAGATGAATATGAGCCTGCAATGTGATACTACTGCTAGTAAAGCAACCAAAACACTTGCTTGCATCCACAGATGCTTCTCAAGTAAATCCCAGGATGTTAACCTCCCATTGTACTCTGCCTTAGTGAGGCCACAGCTGGAGTACTGCATCCAGTTTTGGGCTTCACAATTCAAAAAGGATGTGGAGAAGCTTGAGAGGGTGCAGAGGACAGCCACGCTCATGAACAGAGGTCAGGAAAGCAGACCTTATGAAGAGACGGTGAGAGCCATGGGACATTTCAGCCTGGAAAAGCACAAGCTTGGGGGTGATCTGGTGTCCATCTATAAGTTCATCAGGGTGCTTAACGGGGTCTGGGGGAACATCTGTTCACCACAGTGCCCCCAAGGGATAACAAGATCGAACGGTCACAAACTCCTCCATGACTGTTTCAGGCTAGACATTAGAAAGAAATTCTTTACTGTCCGAGCCCCCAAGGTTTGGAATAGATTGCCACCAGAGGTGGTTCAAGCACTTACTCTGAATGCCTTCAAAAGACATTTGGATGTTTATCTTGCCGGGATCCTATGATCCCTTCTGACTTCTTGCCCTTTGGGCAGGGGGCTGGACTTGATGATTTTCCAAGGTCCCTTCTAGCCCTAATGTCTATGAAATTGGGTAATGACTGGTTAGGCTGCAGTACTGCAAAGGAGGACCTGGGGGCTACAGTAAACAATAAGCTGAATATGAGCCAAGTGTCCTTTTGTTGCAAAAAAAGCCAACACCACATTGGATTGTATTAACAGGAGTATTACTTGCAAATCAAGGGAAGTGATTCTTGTGGTAAGACCTCACCTGAAGTACTGTGTCCAGCTTTGAGCCCTGACCTTCAAGAAGGATATGTACAGCTTAGAAAGAGACCAACACAGAACAGTGACTAGGGATCTGGGAGGTTCAAGCTGATGAAAAAAGGCTGAAAGAACTAGGGTTTAGTTTGGGAAAGAGAAGACTGGGGGTTGATAACAGCAGGGGCAGGCAATTATTCCAGGCAGATGGCCACTTACCCAGTTTTAGCAAGATGTCAAGGGCTGCATGGGTAGCCCCACCCCTTGACAGGTGTCCCACTCCCTGGTTGCCATCTTGTGACTGGAAGTCCCCCCCAACCCCAGACCTTAGCCACAAGAAGCCCCTCCCTTTGACCCCAGAAGTACTCCTTTCAGCAAGGGGTTTTACAATCTCAGAACCAAAAAAATACCAAATTATATTCTACAAAGCAAACATCTAAAACGTTCATTAATTTGATTAAAAAAATATTTTTGTCCTGGTTTACATGCGTTTGTTTAATGTACATAGAGGTGATTGCATATAATAGCTTAAAATGAAGTCTTACTCTTGTATATTGTTGGGGGGTAGGTATAGGTTTGTGGGGGACTGTGGGTGCATGGCAACATGTGGGGGGTGGATGGGTATGGAGTTTGTGGGGGGATGTGTGTCGGGGCAGGGTGGCTGGGTGTGGGTGTCTGTGTGTACGGCAGTGCAAGGGTGTGTGTGTGGGTGCATGTGTATGGTGGGGTGGGCGTGTGAGACTCGCCCCACACCCCCGCACCCCCACCCCCTCCCACACAGCCAGGGTACTGGTGCAGGCCGGTGCTCTCCAGTCAGATGATGCTGCTCGGAAATGCATGGTGCCATAGCAGTGTGGGAGCAGGAAGCAGGGCTGAGGGTGGGGAGGGGCTGCTGCATTCCTGCTGATGGCTGCCCCTGGGGTCCTAATGCCCTAGGCTCCTGTCAACTTTGGCAGGCAGCTAGGAGCAGATAAATATTTTCTTATTATTTTAAGGGCTCCACAGGCTGGATAGAATGGCGTGGTGGGCAGAATCCGACCCGTGGGCTGTTCTTTGCCCACCCCTGGATAACAGTTTCCAAATACCTGAAGGGCAACTACAGAGCAGATGGAAATGGGCGTTTTTCTGCAGCTGTAGGGGAATGACTAGGAGCAATGACCTTGCATTTCAAAATTAGGAGGAACTTTCTGACTGTGAGAATGGTCAAGACTTGGAACACGCTACTTACAGAAATTGTAGAATCTCTATTGGTTTAGTCAAGTATGCTCCTGTTTGAGCAGGGACCTGGACTAGATGACCTTGTGAGGTTCCTTCCAGCCCTTCCTTCCTATGATTCTACCCCACTAAAGTATTAAACAATGGATATTTTGTGTAACAAGTTGTACTTGCACAGAGCTAAAGCAATAGCCCTTTATCTGTTTTATTCTGAAAAGTGGTAAGCTTGTTGGAAAAAGTGCATCTACACAGGATCAGTTGCTTATTTTTCCAAGAAGCTTAAAATATTTGCAAATTCTAGTTCTCAAATAAAAGATTATAGATTTCTTCTTTGAGGGTATATGCCACTGGTACTGGAATTGTTAAACTGATTAAGCTGTTGCATTCAGTAGGGAATGTCTTGCTTTTCTCCTACTATGGAATAATAGTGACCTCTAGTGCTCCTAATAAGTAGCTTTAAGCAAAAAAATTATAATGCTGGGAAAAAACAGGTACAAAACCCAGAATCTGGATCAGACTTGGATAAACAGAAATCTGCCAACACTCACTGCTTAAGAGGACAATACTTACACGTGAGGTGTTTTTTTTTTTTGTTTCTCCAAAAAAATACAACTTGAATTTTATTACCACCCAGGTGACTCAGAAGCTTAAAAAATGCCTATGAAAAAAAAAAACCTTATGAAACAGAAGTGAAAAAGAAATAAGAAAAAAAAAAGGGAACCCTGAGTTCTTGTTCTACATAAATCTTTACATCCCTGTAGCTATCAAGCGTGTAAAGTGCTTCAAGGGTTTCGAAATGTGTGTCCTTTCACATGTACTACTTCCATTATGCCATTCTATGCACAGATACTCTAACAATAAAACTGTATCACAATTCTTTATGTACGCATGCAGAAATAATAGATGGGTGAGCATATGCCTACTGGACTGAGAATGCCACTCAATATAAGTACACACTTGGGTAAAGCGCCATGGATCATTGGTATACTGTAGTTTATATGCAATAGTGCACTTTTCATAAAATTATTTTAAACAAAACATGTATTACTAACATGTAAGCTATTTATAAACTTACCACCAAAAATATATTGCAGCCTGAAGTCTTTACTAAATTAGAAGCTTTTAATCATTTCTCTTAAAGTGTTACAAGTTTAGAGAATGAAAATTAGTGTTTCAATAGAGCAAGTGTATTTTTTCCTAAATCTGTCAGCTAAAATCAGAAAATTGGTTTTACTCAAAGATCCTTGAACACTGGCTTCCAAAATGAGACGTGACATATTTCAGGCAAAAGGACAGAAATCTGACAAAATTATGCATCTGTGAAAATGACTTTTTACAGTGAAAATTCTAGGGCAACCATAATCACTGAATATATTTATACTTATATTATACACTTTTCTACCAAAGTAGAAAAACAATCTTTCTAAGTCTAAATTTAGGCGATGCGCATACACAAGCTAGAATTTTATCCATAAAAATCTCAGCAGCGTATACATCAAAAAATTAATTTTTAACAATATAAAGCAAAAGATATTCAATACTCGTTTTGCCTTACCTTGTAAATTCTAGCACATTTAGTAATTCATATCTTTCTTCCTGACCAAGCTGAAAAACACAAGGCACATTTTAAAAGAAGCTTAAATCTAATTAACAAATGGACTAACAACTACTTTTTGGCATGAACCTATGGTGATTGTATATGAACCCTGTATACCAATGATGGCTGATAAGAGATGTGAAAAAACCAAACCAAACCAAACCAAACCAGTGCTTTACCAGAAAAGAAAGTACATTAATTCAACCCAGCTCCCCAGTGTCTTCATAGACCAGGCACTTCAGTGGAGTTTCGGTGCTTTTATCTGAAGTTGATTCAATCAGCTATTAGACGAAAGCTTCAAAAGACTCCCCCAAAGCACACAATCTATATGGATGCTGGGCAAGTCTGGTCAATCTAATGCAGTACCTTTCCTGGGCATGTGCTGCACTTGGCATGGAGCCACACCAAGCTGAAAGTAAAATGTTGTTTCGGGGTTTTTTCACATCTGTAAGCAGCCAATATTAACAACAAATCATACAGTCATGTTAATATACTTACAGAATCGATGATTACTGAGTCAGGTGTCCTTCCAGTAAATACAAATCGAAGATGCTTGGCTGCTCTGACCAATGCTCCCTCATCTGCAATGAGCCAATTAGGTGGTTACATAACTTTTCTGGGAATGGGGATATGCAGGTTTCAGTCTTCTCAGATTGGGCAGGGTCTATAACCTTGGCCTCCCACTCGCTGAAAAAGTACTGCAACTGCTCTGTTACTGTTCAAAAGGTATATACATCCAGCATCACCAAAGTGCAAGCCGCTATTTAGGTGCTTATGTCTAGGTGAGCATTTCAGGGAATGAATGCCTGTGTTCAGCTCAGGACTAGATAGGCAGAGCACTGCCACTTGGGAGACAGGTGGCATTTCAGACACATTTCCCTCTTCTCCATTTCCTACTGGCAGGCTTGGGGTCCTCTTACTTAGCTGGCTGAGTACTGTGAATCCTAACTGTAGGTGCTTATGCCTCTGTATTTAAAATATGGGTAATTAGGTGCCTAATTTGGTTTTGCAGATCCTATGCCTGGCACTAGGGACTCATAATAGGTGGATATCTCTTCCCCATATTCATATCAAATATTAAAAGAAGAGAGGGAACCCATTATATTAGCTACCTAAGCCCAGGATAGGGTTTGGAGCTGTGAAACTTTTTCCATAGGTGTTTAAACCAGGTTGCAGGTATGCACCTAAATTTGGGAGACATGGGATTTTGGACTCATCCTTCTCTCTCATAGACTTTGACACTACACTCCTAAATCAGTTTGTTTGCCTGTGGGAATCTCATTCTTAGGAGCTGCTTATCCCATTATTACACTGAATAAGAAACACAGTAGTTTAACTCAGTTTAATGATTTCCATCCTTGGTGTTTAAGTTACATATGGTGACACTCACCGTTACCGTATCTACTTTTAGGTTGTAGTTTTGGTTCTGGTTTCTTTAGATCTGCACTCATGAAAATTTTATCCATCATCATTAATTTAATGTTCAATGTCAGTGTCAAAATACCACCTGAGAATAATGGTCCATGAGACTAGTGAGGTTAAGGCATAACAGTTTCTTCTACAGCCACCAGAACATAAAAGGAATGCAATGGCTACCATCAGATCTGGCTGCCTTTAATTTCCCAGCCTCAATGACCAGGTACCCATTTACAGGTTGTGCTAGGCAGGCTGTCTAGCTCCTTTGCTTCTATAGGTGGGTTTTTCTCCTTGCAAAGCTCCTGAGTCAGTCCTTCCAAATAAAACAGTATGTAAGCAATAAGCAAGCAAGGAAGCAAAAACTCTTTTGCCCTGTCTCTTCCACCAGGAGGAGTTCTCCTTTGGCTTTGGCCCCAGCATAGAATCCTTGTAACAAGCTGTTCTGCTTACAGACTGCTTTCTTTTCTCCAGAGACCTTTTTAAAGCTCCTAGTTGTACATTATCCAAATGCCTTGCAGCTGGGCTCTCAACAGAACTGACTTCTTTCCATAAGCAGTTCACTAGGGATAGCACAAGTCCAGTTCAGAGCTTAATGTCATGCCTCAAAAGCATAGCAAGAAGCACATGAACTATTCCGCCATCATACTTCAGATCAAGATAATTGTAAAAATCTTGAAATAAACTGGTATTCTGCAGTTTGGGCAGCTGTGCCACTCCACAGAGATGGAAATTTCATTCCTTAGCATCAAGACTGAAAGTTTTTTTAAAGAGCCATAATAGTAGAATAGCATATTCAGTGGCATACCTAGGGTCCCCAGCGACCGGGAGCCTGCAATTGCACCTCCCACCCCCAGGATGATCTGAACAGGGTGCAGGGCCAGGCCAAATCAGCCTGTGCAGGGCCCTGCCTCCCACCCCACAGTACACCCATGGGGGAATTACCAGCATGGCACACTGGCCAAGTGGGGAGTGGCGCCAGCCAGAATTTCTGGCTGGAATGCCAAGAAAGCCACGGCTGCAACTGAACTCCAACTAGCTCTGAGCATCAAGGAAAATAAAAAAGTCCTTTTTTAGATATGTGGGGAGCTGGAGGAAAAACAAGGGCAACATTGGACCCGTGCTGAACCAGATGGGACAACTGACAACTGATGCCCAGGAAAAAGCCAACCTATTAAATGGGTACCTTTGCATTGGTCTTTTATCAGTCCCATTAGATGCCCATGCCTACTATGGGACAGGGAGGTCAGGGTGAGGAAGATCCCCTGCCCTCCATCAATGCTGACCTCATAAAGGAACACCTTGAGAGGCTTCTCAAGCAAATCCAGGGATGTCATTCTTCCCTTGTACTCTGCCTTGGTGAGGCTGCAACTGGAGTACTGATTCCAATTTTGGGCTCCACAATTCAAAAAGGATGTGGAGAAGCTTGAGAGTCCAGAGAAGAGCCACGTGCATGATCAGAGGTCAGGAAAGCAGACCTTACAATGACAGGCTGAGAGCCACGGGGCTCTTTAGCCTGGAAAAGCACAGGCTCAGGGGTGATCTGACAGCCACCTGTAAGTTTATCAGGGGTGACCACCAGTATCTGGGGTAACGTTTGTTCATCAGAGCACCCCAAGGGATGACGAGGTCGGAACAGTTATAAACTACTGCAAGACTGTTTCAGGCTGGACATAAAAGGAAGGATTTCTTTACTGTCCGAGACCGCAAGGTCTGGAATAGTCTGCCATTGGAGGTGGTTCAAGCACCCATATTGAACACCTTCAAAAGTAAATTGGATGCTTATCTTGCTGGGATCTGAGGACTGATGACCCAGGCCTCCCACTCCCTGGGAAAGTATGACGCACAACCATCATCACCACCAAAGTGTGAGCCACAAGTTAAGCGCTTAAGTCTAGAGTCAAATTAAACAGTTAACTCAAACAGGAGTGGCATAGTTAATGAACAGGAACAAAATATGTAGGACACAAAAAATTTCAGGAACAGGTTTAAAAAAAAATAAAATTTTGGTTTTAAATAAAGGAAAGGTTTGAAGAATATATATAAAAATACTGGCAAATGTGGGAAACAAACTATTAAATTAAAAGACATAAATAATACCTACATTAAAATTAAATGAAAACAGAAGTAACTATTATGCATGTATTTAAAAAGAAACTGAACTTACCTCGCCAAGTTATATTCTAAAGAGCCTATATAAAGGTCCGGTCATTGCCAACTTGTACCTCTTTGTCCTCCTCCCCCTCATTATTTTTCAACCTATTATTTCTTTCTTAAAATTAGATTACAAGGGTAGGAGTGTATTACTCTATGCTTGCTTCATGACTAGCATAATGGGACCCCAAATCTGACTGAGGTTAAAGTATTATTTTAACAACAAAAAAATATTTTTATTAAAAATAATGTTGCCATAGTACATATTTTCCAAAACTGAGTTTGGAAATACCATCAATTGTTTTTCCTCCTATTTTAAATATCACCTCTTTTTGTTCTATAGTCCAGGGCTGGCCAAATGGTGGCTCACAGGCTGCATCTGGCCCATGAGGGATTAGTCTGCAGTCCTTGGGCTCCTGCTCTAGGTGCTGCTCTCTTTGTTGGTCTCTTCTTGCTGCTGCCAGAGCCTCTGGGCTTCCCCCTCCCTTCTTTAGCTTCTACTGCCTGTGCCCACTCTTGTACACAGGGTGGTGTGGTGCAGGCCTGCAGGGTCACAGGAGACCCAGGGACCTTATGTGGCATGGGGGTGCTGGTGGGTGCAATGAGGATCACACGCAACACAGAGCAGCACGATGCAAGGGCACTAGTAGAGTGCATTATGCAGGGATCTATGGGGATGGTGTGGGGATGGGGCACTGTGGCCCTCATAACCTACAGCCCCTAGCCACTCATAAGTTGCAATCTTCTTGTAGTTTATCATTATTGACCTACTTAGGATCTTCATTTTTCATTCTTAATACTACAGGTGTTGTTTTCTTTTGCAATGCTTTGTTAAATCAATGCATTTTTAACAAAGCATCCCAGAAGGTCATAAGCAGTGGTATTAATTTCTTTTAGTTACCTTTTATCTTCTATTTGTATTTAATCAATTAATTCAGTTATTCACAATATAGCTGACAATGGCTAGGTGTCAATGTATAGGTAATAATTTGCTCTGTATTATTGTGTAATATGTATAGAATCTATAAATAAAATCTGAAGATGAAAAAAATTCCATTCAAAGCCTTATATAAAATATTATCACTACTTCTGTATGCTATTTTCAAATTCCTGGAAAATGTCTTGACCCTATGAAATCTATGAAATTTTGAATGATTTCTGTGGGGTGGATGGAATAACTTTACAGCTTTCATGTAATTACTCTGGTCTTACCTGGAGATGCTGCTTGATAAACAATTGTATCACCTTCTCTTTCTGGAACTGCTGTATGACAAACTGCCATCATTGTTAGAAACTCACAAATGATAGGTGCAGTTGGCTAAACCAGAAAAAAAAAAAAGCAGAGGGTGAAGGGAAGAGGTCAGGAGTTAAAAAACAAACAAACCACCCCTCTATCAATCAATCAAATCAGGGTACTATTTAAAATTCAGTAGTGTATGTGAGCAAATATAAAATTCAGGAAAATTCAGCTTACATTCTTGATTGCAAGAATAAACAATTTTACAATTTGATTATACCAACTTGATTAACTTCAAGTTCATTAGTTGAACCACTGAAAAACAATGTTTTCTCATCTCTCATTCAAATACCATAAAGTAAGAAGCACCCTATTTCATTTCTTTTGTTAGCTTAAATATTTCAGAAGTGGTCATCCAAGACTGTTTACTGACATTGCCTAACTATTCAGATTTTACAACAACTTGATTAAGAAATTTATGTAAATATTTTAGAATTTAAGGTGCGAGGCTGTTGTCATCAAGACCCGACTCCTAAGTCATGTAATTCTAATGCGTAAGTAGTTAACCTACTTAGATATAGGGCTAATTACAATTAATACATTTTATATTTACTGAGAATTAAAGAGTGCTCATGACTGGAAGCTTACTGTTTAGACAGACTATAGATTGATTTTGAGTAAGTACAAAATTTAATTTTCTTTAAGGACATATTCTTCTGACTTTGCAAAGAAACAATATTTGTTTCTCTCTCTCTTACGTGATTGCTCTGGAGATTTTCCAGCAATGAAGAATCACTGAATGCTTTTTCATCTCCACTTTGTGACCCCAGCCTAAGAAAAAATGAATTCAAGATATTGGAAGAGCATCATTAATACTGTATGAAACATTCATTTGAAAAATCACCCAAGACCAACACATTGTAGCCAAACGTAGTTCATGTCTATGTAGTGTCCATGATACCACAGTGTAACCAATAAAGGTACATGTATGCAAAGAATAACTGAGGTAAATCCAACATTCATTGTTTAAACTTGGATATCTAAACAACTCTGGAAATACATCACTATACACATTGAAAGGTAATGAGAGGTTCATTACTAACTTGGATAATGGCCAAAGTAAAAGTTAAAGCTAATATAATAAAACTAATAAACCCCAAAATGGAAGCAAATCCGAGATACTAATCTTTGTAAGACAGCTCGTGTCTGAATGGAATCCTGTTAATGCTATGGGAGCTCTGTGCACAAACAGGAATTTGCTCACAGTAAGCAAACTTCAGAATAAAGCCCAAATAAAAATTATTAAATTTACTCTTCAATAAATATAAGTAAGATGAGTCTCCTACAGACTCAGAAAAAAAGATAATAAATACAGCATAAATTAAAGGTTAGTCTATCAAACATAAAACATTAGTATGTAGACCTGGCTATGGTATAGAAAAGTTACTATACCCAGAAGTGGTAAAAGCAGTATAGCTATGTCCATACAGCAGTAGTGGAGGATTAAATGAACCTCTCACTCAGCAGTGCTAATTACTGGATGTGGCTATACTACTTCCAAAATAGGAAGCAGCATTCCTGGAGAAGGAAAGCTCAACTGAGGCTGTGGCTGCCAAACATGGTAAGTTTACCATGCAACCACAGCCTGTATTGCCACTATGGTACGTAATTATCCTTGTAAATGAGAAATAGTATAATTAATTAATACTTTTTTCAATAAATATGGTTTTCATAGCTAAACTTTGTGACTGAAACCCTGCTGAAGCCTGTCCTGAGCTCCCAAATGCACCTGTACTTTGTACTTCATGTAATCAAAGAACTCTTGGGCAGATTTACATTAAATTCAACAAAAAGAACGACCTCCACAAAAGTAACAGCTCTAGCACTCCAACTTGGGGCAAAAATCTTAGTCCAGCTGAATTTAACAACAGTTTAGCTCTAGGTTCCTAAGAACAGTTTTTAGCTTGTTAGCAGACAAGAACAAAAGGAAGTATTGTAACAGGGTATATATAAACTCCATATTAAGAAGAAAGTGACTAAGGAGCTACACTCACTCCAATCAACCCCAGCCCTCTACACCAGTGCCAGGTGTCAGGCCTGAAACTTAGGATTGAGAAATAAGGAAGCACAGATGATTTTGCCTTCTTTTGGGAAAATAAACCTAACAGGCTGTTTAACCTATTTGCTAACAGGCAGGCTCCTGCTGATGTGTGTTAAGGAATGGAGACTGAAAGTAGTGACTACTAGGACCAAAGGCTCTATTGGTTTGTACTGGACTTCCACTTGGAGACTCTGCTATCCTGGAAGGGGTTGAGTTCTTTCAGTGATCACCTGGGGGCTTAAGCCCAGTCACTAAAGGAACAAAGATTCCACTGGAGGAAGAAGCAAGACAGAGCTGCTTGATGCCAAGAGATGAAGGTGTGTGGAGAGGAGAGGGTTTGTCTGAGATCTTTAGACCATCTCTGATTAAGGAAGGATATAGGGAAAAGATTGAGCCTACATAGTACTAGCAGGACTGTTTAAGTCTACTCCATTTTGTTGGCCCTTTTGTGAGCATATAAAGAACAAAATGAAAGATGCTCCTGTGGTTATTTCTGAAGACCAGCTCTCTCAAAAGAATCCAGAATCAAATAGTTCTAGAACAGTTTTTGAGGCTCTGCCTATAAGGATCTAAAACTTTGGTCACTATACATGAGTGAGGTGATAGAAAGGACTGAGAACTACTTGGAAACTGATGGAGCACATTGTCTTGAACAGTGGACCTGACCAAGGATGAACCTGAAAGAAAGGTAAAAAAACAGGAACCTCAACTGGGGAAGTCTGACAGATACGTATAAAGAAAATGCCAGGCTGTCTTAAACTTTGGGATGCAGATGAGCCACTGGTCCCATAGCCAGTTTCACCTGAGTGGAAATAAATGCCTTGAGATGTAATCAACTGACTCTTCCCCTGTGTGTTTCTAACATAATTAAGTTGGATACAGATTGTCCACTGCTGCAATGTGAAAAGTCCATAGTTCTCCACAGCCTATAATAATAAAGCCTATTATTTAGGCTTTTAATAGAGTTTACTCTGCCAACTTGAAGCCTGTTTGAAAATGACTGAAGACTGCCAGACAAATCAAAGTGTGAAAACAGGTGGCAGATGGCTTCACTGGCTTTCTGTTTGGAGAAAGGGGTTCCTGTCAGCTAAGGCCAGCAGATTTCTCCTAGTACATATCTCATGAGTACACAAGAAAACAAATGTAGAGCCCACATTCATAACTCACTGAGAGGTATAAAGCACTCCAATTGAAGTCAGTAATAGAAATTGTTCTGTTGTCAGAGTACTGGGGAGAGACTGGTGGGAGAACAGTACAGGAGATGTTTAGCAGCCTGAATTAAGACTACCAAGAAAGGCAGAAAAGATGCAATAAAAATGGTTCCAGATCCTAGAAAAGCAGCTGTAGAAATGGACATAAAAAGGAGGAAGAAATAAAGAGATGATCAAATAATGGGTAGCAAACAAAAGGAAGAACCAACCTAGACCAGGGTAAAACGAAGCATGGGAAGCAATGCAGCTTGCTTTTTGAGCAGAAACAAAGTATGCTGCAGGCAGCAGTAAGGATCAGGGAGAAGAGCTCAACAGCAAAACCTGAACAATGCCTGCTTGGTAGAAAAGCAAAGCATGTTGATGGCCATATCTGTTTGTCAGACTACTACACAGAAACCCCCCCCACAAGACGCAGGATGAAAGTCATGGTCTTTTCATAAGATCACCTGTTTTAGGGATTAAGTTAGTTTAATCTTCAGATGAAACAAACAGTTTTAGGATTAGGTCTTGTAAATCAACTCTGCCCCTCTTAGCATTTCTGGTGGGTGTTAGATCTGAAAGAAGTTAAGTAGAAGAAACTGTGGCTCGGTGGAGGTTGACCACAAAGATCAGGTTGGCAGTTCCTTTGCCGTGAGAGAAGCCATTTTTATCTGGGGTCTGCCCGAGCCAGAATGTGGACCACAGCTTCATTTTGAAGATTATCATTCATGTATCTAAGTACATTAGAACTTAAAAAAAGAAGCAGGATACTATTATCTCATTGGTAAGAGCAAAGATTAATGAATTCTTTCATCTTTTCAGAGTTAAGGGAAACACTGAAAACTTAAACTAATATTTACAGGGGTAATTATTCTCCAATTAAATGCAACACAGGTCAGATGAAAAACACATATTTAGAAAGCTATATAAGATTCTAATTTATATTTCTTATGGTTCCCATTTGAAGATACAAAGCAGAAAAATATCATACTGGATTTAATAATTGGAAAATTTCAAACACTTGTGAAAATTCTCTTTCTTATTTTTATTTTCAAAAGACCCTGACTGCTTAGACAAGTCCTTAATTTCATCTGAGATGTTCCTTGAACTCCTTATATTTGTCAAGTCAAGTACACATATATGTGCTTGCATTATATGGGCTGTGCACAGCCTATCAAATAAAGGAAGTATTGCACTTTTATGATCCTGTTCAAGCAAATCCTTGATTCTTTTAAATACAGCCAATTTCCTATCATTACATCTAGCAAAATAATAGTTATTTTCCCCAGAAACTCTAAAACAGTGGTTCTTAACCCTTTTAGACTCAAGGCACCACTCTGAAAATAGCTCTTAGCTTTCACTCATTTTTGAACTACAGAAAAGTAATAGAGCAATTCTCTTGCTCAAGAAGACCACAGCAGCAGGTCATAATGTTTTTGACAATATGGATTCCTACCATAAATCTCTGGGTTTATCTTGTGAGAATCATGTGTAGGCATTTGCATACTTCGCCTAATATTGCATGGCACCATGTGGCACTCTTAAAAGGATCTCAGGCTACCTCAGGGTACCATGGTTAAGAATCACTGCTATAGAATGTATACTATACATCAGGGGCAGGAAAGTCTTTGGGCTGGAGGGTCAATTAGGGAGTTTTGGTGAGCTATTTGTGGGCTGGGTCAGCACCCTCTCCCCTCCCCCCCCCAGGTTAGCACCTCCACGCTCCCACCTGCAACCAAAGTCAAGGGCCATACTTCTCACTCACTCCCCCATACCCCACTCCGATTCCCACCTTGCTCAGAGCTGCAGCACGCCCTGATCCTCATCCCGACTGGAGCTACAATATGCCCCAATCAGCTCCGTGTCTGGAGCTCCACATGCCCCAATCCCCATCCCCAACTCAGACATGCTGGCCATGTCCACAGCTTATGCCAGCACCCATCCAGTACACAAGAAGTTGTCCCAGGTGGACACTGGTGTCAGCTGTGGATGTGGCCAGCCGGTTCTGGGGGGGGCATTTGCCCAGGTCTACAGCTGGGTGGGAACAGCCCTGCCCACTTGGCACCATGCAGTAGCCTGAACTGCCAGCAGGCTGGAACCCATGAGTTTGTGGCTGCTTGCCTGCAGGCCAGATACAACTCTACATCTCATTACTGGTAGGACAACTATAGGGTCAAGCAGAATCCTCAGATTTTGCTGACGTTTTCAATTATATCTCTCTAGTAAATCTAACATGGTATTTTTGAATAATCAAACTTTGTCAAGTTTGATAACGTAAATTTGTACAAAATTTAGTATTCCCACATAGCTCTGATGTTTAAATTGGTTGCTAGGCAAAACAGTTTTACCATTCATTTTAAAAAAAATATATGGCTAACTATGTTAACAATTAGAAAAGAATCAAGAATCTTAATAGTTATTAAATGATTTTTTTACTGCTTACCAATCATCTGAAGAATAACTATAATCCTCAGGTTCAGGACAATGGCTGCACAAAAAAAGCAAAGCAGGGATAGAAATAGAAGGGAAAACATAAATCACAGAAGCAACAAAATCAAATTACATAAAAGCGAAATCAGCGAGGGAAATTAATTTCTTAAAAAAACCCCAAAGGATTTAAGAACATTGTTAGTGCCAGGAGAACAGTTAGCAGAAAAAGCTATAAACAAATTGTCAGGCTAAGATAATTCAGAATTGATATTATGATATCCAACAAATTGCCTAATTCAAAGCCAATTTAAGTCAGTGGAAACATTCCTACTGACTTCTATGGGCCTTGTATTTATCTATTACCACTTAAGGAGAAATCTAAATTGGAGGAACATAGTTTCTAAGCAACAAGATATGTTAAATACCATATTTTCTTGCATATAACATACACTGTTGCCTTCAAAATCAACCCCCCAAAACTGAGGTGTGTATTAACTTGGGAGGCTGGCTGATTTTCTACCTGGTTGGAAGCACCACAGTGCAGCAGCTGTGGTATTATTATTCATGCAGCTGTAGGAGTCAATTTACACAACGGATCATTGTTTCTCGTTCCACAGATGTTAATGACCATTGCTCTTTTTTAATGATCTTTCTGTTCCACCAATCAAGCTAACCTTAGGGCAGTTTTGCCATCTGCTAGCTGCTCCAAGTCTCTATTTCACAGTCTCTTTATCTCAGACTTTTTAGCTCTTTAGAACAGCTTTTTTTGTCTCTGGAAAGACATACAATTTTGTAAAATGATAGTCTTCAGCAGCAGCTAGGAATTAGCTTTAGTTATGCAAGAAAGGGAGGTGAGTCAGCTGAAGGTACAGATCTTTCTCTTCTCTATATACAGCCATAACTCTGGTAAAATCTTCTCTTTTCATTCTACCTTTCACAGCCAAGGTGCATATTACATTTGGGGGGGTATGTTATATGCAAGAAAATACAGTAATCGCTCACATGCCAGGTCAGCCCCTTTTATTTCTATTTAGAAATACGTATGTTCATTTAAGGGGCAGATCATCAGGTAGCATAAACTGTCACAGCTCTACAGAAGTCAATATACATCCCACATAAAAGCCCATTTTTAAAGATCTAAAAGCCTACTACAGCTGCAGAATTCAGAAATCCACAGCAACACATCTGACTACATAAGAGGAAGGATTTGGTTCTATAATAGCACAAGTGAAAGTTTATCTACCACCTCATTAGTACTACACTTCAGAGGAATTGTAGAGAAAATGGGGCAGTTCTATTTCTCTACTCTCCCTTTGCTACCTTTGCTGCATGAGGGGGAAGGGTACTAAAAACTGGAACCAATTCTCAAGGGATGCTGTGGTTAGAAATGTCCCTACATAACTTGACTTTGTTCTCTTATGAAAAAAAGTGACATTTTTCAGTAGAGAAGCTTCTGTTTAAGATTCCTGTGTCTCTGAAAGGGAGATGCATGGTAGTTGGAAAGGAGGAAAAACTGAAATCAAGGTGACAATCGAAGATTTGTTGATTAAACATATAACCACCTTAATTATAAATGCTGTTTCTTCAATGTCACTACTGTTAGCAATTTGTCTGAATCATACCAAATTGCTAAAGGAAAAAAATTGAAAGCTTTGCTCATATTAATATTCCTATTAACAAAAATGTTAGATGTTTGATAATTAATAACTTTGTTAATGTATTTAGAGTCTAAAGTTTACAAAAAGAGTAACTTTGCTTAGACTCTTAAGACCACATTTAGACATCTCTGGGCAGGATTTTTAGATCAATTCCTGTGTAAATCCAGAGGTGCTTCAATATTTCTTGATGAATACGCAAAGAACTGTCAACTTCCAGGCAGTGCTATCATACGTAAGCCCCGTGAAGACTTGCAGACTTGGGGCTAAATCCTATTTTACTTTACACAACCCAAATGGCACATGAACAGCCATATAACTATAGCTCTTGGCACTTATGCATAGCTTGCGATTCAACTCTGGACACACAAGTAAGACCACACTCTGGCTAGGCAGGTACACAGTGATACAAGATTGCGAAGGTACATGCATATACCCAGATAAATCCTGAACTTTTAACTGCAGAAAAAACATGATTAGTATTATGAGCCAGACAAAGATGGTCCCTTCCATGTCCAAAGAGCAGGAAACCCAAATTCTAGGCTCCCGCCATCCAGAGGGGGTCAGTGCCTCCCATCTACTACTTTCCAGCAAAGTATCCTAATGACTACAGGTTAGGCATTATACAGATCCTTCTATAGTGCTCCTTTTGAAGCTGGCCTGCTGAGCACCCAAATGAGAGAAGGATAGGGGGCTGGGAGGAAGTAAAGAAGCCAGACTGGGTGCCACTCAATGAGATGGATGCTGCCCTGTGTTATAGGGCAATGTGGAGAGGGGTCCAGGCAATGCGTAGGTCTTTAGAACATTTTTGTGAGAAGTGAAATAGAATCTACCCCTAGGCTTTTCTCACTACTCTATCTTTCTTACTTATAGAGCCAAATATGCTAGGCACTGTAAAAATATAAACAAAGTATTTCAGAAAATTAATATTTCAGTCAATAAGACTACTTGTCTAATTAAAACAGTGGGAGAGGTAGATGCAAGTATTGTAGCGCATAAGTGATTTAGGAGCATAAATTCCATTAACTTCAAACTGCAAATACTTGACCTGTGGAAGGTGGTTTCATCTAACAATGCAGCATTGTTTATCTGCTCATCAATTATGTATTTAAGTTTGTGGCATTTCTAAAATAAGGATGTTAATGAGCTCTTGGACTTATCCTTTTCAGTACAGATGAACACTTTAAGTGCACAGCCATTTTGCAGAAAATCTTCCTGCAAATTTTTAATTTTTTCTAACAATTAGAAACTTAAAGAAAAAACAGAAAACATTCACTTGTCAATACAACTAAAACAAGGGCAGAAAAAGCAACATATAAATCTAATTTAAATTAAAATTCATGGCTTTCTACCCTCATGAAGCAATCTGGACCTTAATTAGGTTTAATTTGTACATCATGGAGAAAATAAAGGAGAGGCCTGTTCTTTCTTTGCCTCATTTCTCCCTTTCCCAAGAGGACTGATCCCTCATTGGGGCAGAAAAATCTACCGTAAGTTGGGTCTGTTCAGATTCTAGGGTTGCCAACTGTCAGTGAATTTACTGACGGTCAGTAAAAAAGCTGAGGCTAAAAATGGTTGCCAGTAAAGTCCCTGAAAAAATACTTTAGCCACCATTTAAAACACTAAGCAGCCACAGATCCACTGAAGCTCCACAGAGGGAGCACAGCAGCACTATATGGTGTCCAATAGGAGAGGAACACTGCACAGAGACCATTCTTTCAGTCACATGCTGCTGCATCCCAGGTTACCTGTAAAGATGCTGGGTTAGAGGCAAGCTTCTAGGCTGGGGGGGGGAATCTGTGGTGAGCAGGGGAAACAGGGCTGCAGGGGTAAGGCTGGGGGAGGGGGAAAGCATGATGCTGTTGGATGCGTAAGAGTGTGGGGGAAGGAAGGAATGGCATAAAGCCATCAGTGCAGTCTAGCAGTATCTTACGAACCCAGTAATTTTTAATTTTTTTTTTTAATGCAAACTTTTTGTTGACAACCAAACTTTTTTTTTTTATTATTATTATTATGGTTGATCTTAAAACCCTAAATTGGAACCCAGCCCTTCTAATTGGGACCTAGCTGTAGGGCAGAGCTTGGCAGAAGAGTTACATTTACATTATATAAAACATATATCAGTAAATACAGGTTTCCTTTGATTTATGCTGTATATGCATTCCTGGAGAACGGCAGATAAATCGAATTTACATAAAGCAAACCCACTTTACAATGTAACAAATAGGGATAGTTTCCCATGGCGGTAAGGGAAGGAAGGAGGCTGAGACTAGGGAAGGGGTGGTGGGGAAAGGTGCTGCTCCCAGGGCTGCACAAGGCAGCAAGGCAGAGGGAAGAGAGCAGCATTCACCCCAGCCCCAGCTGCGCCATGTTTTGCCTCTCTGCACTCACCTCTGCTCTGGGGCTGCGCCATGCCCTGGTGCAGGCTGCTGGTGTTGGCTGCTCCCAAGGCTGCTGCAGCTGAGGTTGGGGTGGGGTGAGTGGGTGACCCTTTCACCTCCACCCACAGACTTACCTGCTTGGGCAGGGGGCATCTATGCCGATTGCATAAAAGAGTGAATTTACCTTGCATATAACAAATTATGGGTCTAAATATGCTCATCGCATAAGAGTGAATTTGCATATAAAGGACCCACATAAATCAAGGGAAACCTGTACATATGTCAGTAGATATATATAGCTCTCAGTAAAAAGTGTGCACATTGGGGGGAAAGGGGACAGAACTGGTAGGAAGCAAAGGCTGGGGGGGAGGGGAGGCAGGCAGCAGAGGATGCAAGCACTGCAGGGAGGGGGTGGGTAGGCTGCAGGAGAAAAAGGTGGTGGAAAGTAGCAGGACCTAAGAGGGCCACCTGGCCCCTCTGCAGCTGCTTGCCTCCTCCTCCCCCGCTCTGCTTTCTTCACTGTAGCAGTTGGGGGAATTAATTAAAACAACTCCTCTAATAATTACATTCTATACCTGGAAAGTATAACAAATTTATGAGTTTTTCATATATACAATCTAATTATGGGGGGGGGTGGTCATCTTAAATCCAGTTGTTTTGGATTCAGGTAAAAATGATAGGTATATCTTTATGGAAATATGACAGCAAAAATGTTGTATATTAATCTCCAGCAGCTGTTGAGAAGAAACTATAACTCAGATTCTGGAATGTTACGAAAGATCAGAGAGAAATTCACTGTTACTGCTTGGACTTGAGACTGAGATTAAATATTTGAAGAGAAAACACATAAGAAACAGAGTGTATCTGATCTAAAAGTAACTACGTAAGAGAACACAAATGCTTAAGGTAGAATGATGCTTTTCTGGAGCTCTAGTTAAAAATCAGAGTTCTTATAACTGCTGCCAAATGGCTAGTGGACACTGACATGCTTTTAGACACTGAGATCCTTTAATCACAGAGGAGTTTTAAAGCAGCAGTCTAAACCAGTGATTCCCAAAGGGTGTTCAGCAGCATACTAGCGTGCCACAGAAATGGACTGGATGGGGCCTTGACCATGCTGGCCCTGCACTACATGCAGAATTGTGCCCATGTACCAGATCCAACCCACAGACCAGTGAATGAAGTGTCTCACCAGTTTTTATCCAGGAAAAGTGTCCCCCATGTATCAAAAGTTTAGGAAACACTATTCTAGACTTCTCAACAGTGACCTGACAGTAAGATTTAATGGTATTCTAAAGGATATGTAGTATTTCCAGAAGTTAAAAAGTAACCTGGTGTCTATCCTTTAATTTTTGGCCCCTCGATGGAGACAATCAAGGTGCTAATTGTCTTTTTTGTGTTATGCAAAGCTTGTGTATTTTTGACAGATATGCTGTGACCGCAGTAACTCTTAGAATTTGTACTTACATAATATCTACCTGTAAATGACTAAACGAACATCCTAATACGTTATTTTAGAAGTTCTTTCCAAAAAGCAATAGGTTACTGTATATTCTTGTTTACAGTATAAACAAGTTGGATGTTCATTGGCACCAGACTGCCTGAACACGCATCTTGGAATTATACATGAACAAGAAAAATATCTAATCTTTTTAACTTGGCTTCTGTTTGCCAAAAAAGGTATTCTCTTAAGGTTGAAAAACATCAACCTCACAAACATTTAATCATGACCACAAGAAAAAAAAGAGGTTTTTGGCTACATTCAAACCCAAAGGACACTTTAAAAAGCAATTTTAATTTGATATATAAAAATATTATTTTATATAAACATATGTAATACTTACCCATAAGCAACTCCCGCTATAGTACACTTCTTGAATTGCATTACGTTGCAAGTCAGGGTACCAGTCTTGTCAGAAAATATGTATTTGACCTAAAAGAATGTTAAAATTAATCACAATTTCAAAATCAATACCTATTATTATATTTTAAGAAATCATTGCTGTAAATACAGCAAACTTTTTAGTTAAGTTTTGCACTGAATTATTTCACACAATGTTTTGGATATAAACGGGTATTTAGATCTTATAAATACAATACTTTTTTTATAACTAAATTGCACATCTTTGATACCTAATAGTTCCAGTCAAAAGATGACACAATGAGATTGATTTACAATTTTCTAAATCAATCTTACTTTAAATTCAATCAGTATTTTGTTTTGGTGTAGCTATATTTGAAGTCTATGTTATATTACTGTTAAAAAGACATTTGGGTTTTTACCATGTAAATTCATATGTAGTAATTAAGGAAAAATGGAGGCAGTGAGGACAACATTTCTTTGTGCAAGAGAGAGAGAGAGGGGGAGAGGGAGAAGGAGAAGGAGACTGCCTTGATTTAATACAAGGTGTCGTACTACATTGTTCTGGTTTCTTTGAACTGTAAAAACACCAATATTAAATTACTGCTTTTTCCTCCATAGACGCCAACAGTTCAGAAGGATGTTTAAAGCTATTCTGTACTACTATGTTTATGAGGCAAATTTCCTCCTAAATTCAAAAAAACTAGAATGCGTACTACAGGATATCCCCGACTCCTCCCTTGCTCTCTCCTGCCCCTTAAAAAGTCTGCTGGAAAAAACTCAGACTCCTTAAACGGAATTAAGTGAATTTTGTAAGTCAAAACAGCCTTTTTTTTGTTGATGGTTCAAAAGAAAAAAACCCAAATATCATACAATTATTAGTGGGGCTAGTAGCTTTGTCTATTATTAAGGTACCTTTACATTCCCAATAATAAGGTCTTGTTTTCAACAATTTACAATTTTCTCAAACTTTAGGTGCTCAGGGCAAATATTTACCATGGTAGGTATCTGACTCAGATTTTTTTTTCTGTAAATGGAATTCAACTTATGTTGTGAAAACAATTCCTCTCATATTAAGTTGTAGTCGCCTTTCCCCAGGCAGACGTATTGGGAAGGGCCCTGGTGCTGGTAAGCGGGGAGGCAGCTGTGCCTGACACCAGGTCCCGCTTTTTCCCAGCACCCAGCAGCAACTTCTGCCTGGCCCCAGGCTGAGTGCACAGCTCCAGTCCAAGCCTGGCACGTTGGGGTCCCTGCAGCACCCTCTCCAGACCAGTGAGCCTCAGCCACAACAAGCAGAAGCAACCAGGAAGAAGCTGCTGCTGGGTGATGGGAAAAAATGGGACCTAACAGTAGGCTCAGTCACTTCCTCTTCAGCACTGCCGGGACCCTTCTGGCTGTGGCCACCCAGAGCCTGAACTAATAAGAGAGGGGGAAACAAGGATAAGAAGTTGGGGTAGGTGGGAGCCCAGGAGGAAAACAGGATGATAGAGAAACTGGAAACAGTAAGTGGGGAAGAATATGAAGCAGTACAAAGTGCAAAGGGAAGGGGAAAGACGACTCAGATTGAGAACCAGTGGAATATAGGAAGAAATTTGACAGAAGCCAGGGTACAGGAAATGGGTCTGACCTGGCAAAAGAAACAGGTATAGCTAGTGGGGAGGGGAGGGATACTGGAGTGAAGAGCTCAGAAAGAGGTAGACTGACTCAAAGCTACTGGGGACTGTCTGCTGAGGAAAGCAAATGCTGATTAAGATTGGAAGACAGAGACAGACCAGATGGGGATTCTGGCAGTATAGAACAAGGATCAACTGGGCAAAAACATTGGGAACAAGGATCTGGTATATCAGGGGATACTGAGAATGGCTGGACAAAAATATGAAGCAGCAGAAATAGAGACTCCGAGAGGTGAGACTAGAACTTACAGAAGGAGACTGGATGCGACTAGCATAGTGAGGAGTAAGGGACTGGTATGAGGAGCCAAAGATGATGAAGACTGGACTCAGATTATATGAAACAAGGCAGAAAGGGAAATGCAGGCAATGGAAAGCAGAGTTTGTTTCTACTAGAAAATATATTCTTCTACAGCAATGGTTCTCAGCCTTTTCAGAGTCACAGCACTTCTCCCCAACTTTCTGAATGTGGTGGTACCCACTGTTTGTGCTGCTTTGACTTACCTCAGTGCTCTTCAATGGATGCTGCTACTTCTAGGAAACATTGTCCCATGTGCCCGCTGCACAGCCAACCCAGCAAGGACTGGCATGTGCACACATACCTGCTGCATTAGGGCTCTCTGAAAACCCTAAAGCAGACAGAGCTAGGTAAGGCTGTAGCTCTTCTATCATCTTCCACCTCACGCCCCCCTTTCACAGCCCACAGAGAAACAGGTGCATGAGTGGAACTGTCATGTGCCTCTGATTCCAGGAGGAGTGTGGGAAAGGCATGGGGTAGGGAGGGAGGGGGCTAAGAAGGTCTATAGCCCAAGCCAGCTCTGTCTGCTTTAGGGTTATCAGGAAGCCCTAACACAGGAGTGTACACATGCTATACCCCTGTGCACAAGGCAGTTTTACTTGTACAAAGGAGCTGAATGTATGTTGTAGAGACAACTTTGGTTCTGGCATTTCCCATCTTCAGACAAAGAATTACTTGATTTTTTAATTTTAATAATGGCCTTTTACCGTAGCTTGTGTGGGTGATGCACACACACACGGGATTTTGTAAAAACTGAATGACTGTCTAACAGTAATATAACATTGACTGATTGTATTGTATAAGATAGAATATTTAAAAATAAAAATGAAAGTGAGTGAATTTAACAGTGGGAATAAAAAAGGCTCACAAATTCCAAGGAGCAAATTATTTCATGACTACATTAAGCAAGAAATGTGTTATACCTGGCCAAGTTCTTCATTGAGATTGGATGTCCGAGCCATAGCAGAATTATCTGTAGGTTCATAGTGCATGTCTATATCCTAAAGAAAAAAAGGAATGCAAGTCAAAAGCTAGTTTTCTATAATGTCTTTAAAGACAAATAAATAAGCTAAGTAAACATTTATTATAACTTGTTACTTAGGACATGGAAGGCAAACAAGACCATTGAAGACCATGGGGCAAGCTAAGCTGCGAACTTACAGAATTTTACCAGCTGAGATACTTCACTGAGAAATAAATTACTTCTCATTTCTCACACTGTAGGAGTCTGCACAGTGACAAACTGTACAGTTAACTATAGCATAGCAGAATTGCATCCTTACACCCTGGTTTGCCTTATAGCAACTTGCCTATGTGCCCAAGCCTTTACAGACCAACTGAATAAAGATCCATGCATTGAACCTGTATATATGCAATCTAAATTTTATTTATTGTATGTTGAGTGAGCCACAGAGACAAGTAGATAATTTTCAAAGGTGTCCTGAGCAGATATAAATGTGTTCAGGTCTTAAATGAGTTTAATGATTCATATGAAGCTTGAGAGTTTTAGTTATTTGCATATTAGAAAATAATGGTATCAACATATCAAAGCTGTGGTTACTAAAAAAGATTACTGGCAAGAAAAAAAAAAAGAGCTGGATTTAATCTTATAGGAAATTAAACCATGTTAAAATATAGCATATAGTTGGGGTCCCTAACAACCTGACTTGCCTGGTAGCAAATGTTTTCGATCCGAGCCTTCAAGAGGCCGAGAAGCTACTACACAAACCCTAGTTTTCAGTCCTAGATCAGATTTAAATGATTTTTAAAGATACAGCTGTATCTGCAAAGATGCACTCTCTTATTTTTTCCTTTCTTCTTCTGGTGTCACTCACTACAGGGCAGCATAAATGTGTTTCAGTTCTATAACTGTGCGCTTCTAATGCTTGTGTTAGCAATTCTTTTGTACATGCCTATCAACACTAAACACTTCCTTGAATTTTATATCCTTTTCTTCCAGGTTCTTCCTTTTCCGTTTATTTTATTTTCAGACTGTAAAAAAATACTCAAAGAGGAACTGTGTCCTATATTGTCTCTCAGTGCCTATAACCACTGGGCACTACCATGACAGCAGTGAATACATATGTAATATTTGACAGTTTAGAAAAAGACAAATCTATTTTGTAAACCAATATGTAAATTGCAGACACACTACTGTATGACTGTATTTGGATTATATATCACCAACATAAAATGAAGCAGAAAAGCAAAAAAGACCTGTATCTCTGCTAAGAGATGACTAAAAGCAGGGAGCTCTAATGGTCTATACCAGGGATGTCAAACTCATTTGGCCAAGGGCTGTATAAGTAGTGCAGGATTGGTCCACAGGTCAAACTGGGCACAAAGACCAACCTGCACATGTGTCCGGTGCAGCAGCCAGACTGGATGCTGCATGCGGCATGGTCCTTCTTCAGTCACTCCAGGGCTGTGCTGCACACGGTAGCTGCTCCACCGCTCTAAGATATGAGCTAGAGTGGGTGCCACATGCAGCACATGGGACCATCCAGCATGCTCTGCATGCTTCCTGTATGTTGACTCCAATACCATGGGAAACACTGGGGGCCAGATGATAGGGCTCTGTGGGCCAGATCTGGCCCATGGGCCATATCTTTGACACCCCTGATTTATGCATAGTTGAACGAGACAAACATCAGAAGACAGATGTTTTAAGGTGGCACAAGAGTTAGAATTAAAAGCAAATAAATGAAATGCGAGACCATTTAAACTACTTTCTTGACAAAGCTCTATATGCTATATTTTGAAACAATTTGAACAAAGGCACCTGATAAAATCCTGCTCCTCGAAACTTTTAAAAATTAGAAAGGATAAAACACTGAAAAATGTGCCATAGAGAAAAATCCTATACCGACCGGCAAAGACGTGCTATATGTTGTAAACATCATCGCTGTCCGAGGTTTCTATGATTCTATGATTAATACTGTATACTTAAAAAGAGGTGTGAAGTGATTATTAAAAGACTAAAACAAAAACATTGATATTAAAGCAACATTTTATTAAAAAGATCAATTATCAAACATTTCACTGCCCTTTAAGTATCATATTTACCCAATTTATGAAATAAGCCTGGATGAATTTAACAACTTCCAGTGTAACCAATAAGCTGATTGGAATGAGATTATTGAAGAGAATAATAAAGGTCAAGAAATTCAGTCCAAAATTATTAGCACCACCATCTGTTAAAAATAAGAAATAATATATATATATTTAATATCAAGCACATTTTTAGTTAGGTAATCAATAGGTAACAATTTACACAGATCTGCAAAAACACTGATCGACTTATTTAAAGTATAACTTCTCTAGGAAATTTGAGAAGTTATACACATACTGCTTCCCATATTATATTTTAAGGCCATTCAGGAAGCAAGGATCTCAGGATCTAATGTAAACAATAATTCTGTTTTTCAGCTTTTAAAAATGAGAATTTTTATTCTTCCAATTTAGCATGTTCTTTGTAGGGATGTGAAATAAGAACTAATTGTACATTTACTCTGAATATGAACCTTTGAAACTGAAAAATGTTTTTGAAGTGGAAATTGTGGGACAGAAGGTTTTCTATTTCTACATATCTTAGTTCGTTTAGTACTTTGAAACAAAAGCAGCAAAATACCATAGTATCTTTATATTTGCAAAAGGCAAAGTGAAATTTTACCAAAATACCACAAACATTATATACACCCGCCTCTTCCTTTTAAACGGGTCACAGCTGACTCCTAACCGAATACTTGTCCAAACTTTGACTTTCACCCATCACTAGTTCTACCAATTTCATGATGCACTTTAAATTCTGGAATGAAAACACTGACATAAAACATAACTAATAATGTACTTTTACACTACTTTTCTTTTTTTGGAGTTCCAACAAGAAGTTAATATTATTAGAATTGAGATTTAAAATTTTTTTTTTTTAGAATTTTGTTCCAGGCAGCCTGGAGGTGACAGGTAAGTGGCAGGGTGGGAAGAAATTGAGACCCCTCCTCTTCCCCCCAACAGAGAGGGAGTTGGAAAGGGCTGGAGCTGCTGCCCAGCCAGGTGGTACATGAAGCTTGGGATCCAGGGCCACAATGTCCAGCCACAGGGCCCTGCCAGGGAGTGGGATGGGGCTGCAGCTGGTTTGCTCAGGGGGCAGGGACAGCTTCCCACTGCTGCGTGCACTCTGGGGGGGGAGGGGGGGGCGGCGCAGAGGGTACTTGTGCCCCACAGATCTGTGTGCAGATGGGGGTGGGTGCACACTGCCCATTGTGGACTTGGACTCCCTGCCCTGCTGCCCTCCCCTGGAGCCTCCACAGCCCAGCAGGTGCGACCCAATGCCGCAAGACAGCTTGGGGCTGTGCTGGAAAGCTGCTTCCCACTGCGAGCTCCACACTGCCCTGGCAAGGCATCCCCTGCACACAGGGCTGCAGCAAGGGCACTGGTTGTGCCCTGCGAGCAAGGGATGCATCACCAAGGCAGCATGGACCTCACAGCAGCAAGCAGCTTTCCTGCATGGCCCCGCTCTGCCCTACAGCACTGGGCTGCACCCGCCAGGCTGCAGAGGTCCCAGGGGGACAGCAGCAGGGTGGGAGCCTGAGCCCACAGCAGGCAGCATGAACCTGACCCCACCCCATGCACAGATCTGGGGGACACTGGTCCCCCCCTGCCTTCCAGAAATGTGTGCAGCAGCAGGGAGCCAACCTCCTGCCCAAGCCCCCAGCAGGCAGGCAGTAGTGGGGAGCTGGGCTCTGTTCCGCTGCAGCAGCTGCCACCTCCTGCTGGGGGCACAGGGCTGCAGACCCGGGTTCCTGGATTCATAGCCATGGAAGCTGCGGGACAGGGGTTGCGGTTAGGGAAGCAAGGGGCCTGAGCAGGGCCAGGGGGTCCGTGTGGAGGGATGTGAGGGGCACAAGCAGGGCCAAGGGGCTCTGAGGGGCCTTTCATTTTAATCACAGATTTTGGGATTATTATCAGAGAACTTGCAATTTTTTTAAATCAGGGAAAACCAAGATCCCTGGTCCTAAGTAGGGACCTACCAAAACCAAAAGGATTTTGTGGATGTTGTGAAATCCAGCATTGCCCAATTGAGCGGCGCCTGTGAAATCTGACTCCCCCCACCACGTTATTGATAAGAAAACTTGGCAGTCCTCAGGGCATTGCAGCAGCTGGCTGTGCTGGGAAAGGGGAGAGAAGGGTCTGCCCACTCAAATGGCTGCTGGCAAGATGGCTGCCACCCCCACGCCTGACTGATGATTGGTGGTGAGGGCTGCTTGTCATGTGATCCCTGTCCTTCTCCACCAATCAGTGGCAAAGGGTGGGGTCCCATGACAGGCAGCCCTTCCAGTCAATCAATGGTGAACAGCAGGGCCATCAGGGCCCCTCAGCCAAATAGAAGCATTGGGGGGGGGGAGGCTCCACCATGCTTCACTTGCAAAATGGCTGCATTCTGCCTGTGAAAAATCGTGAGGGCAGTTGCCTCAAATTCAGTAGGTCCCTAATCATAAGGGCTCCCTTAAGATATCTTTCTTCTCTCACCGCAACCTATAAGACAGTGCTCTGTTTTCTACCTGCTGAAGACTAAACAACTAAAGGCTGAGATATGGGTAAAATCTTTTGCTAGAAGTAGCTTAAAACCACAATTTTATATATTTGGATAATGGAAAAAAAAAGAGGGACAGGAAGAATTTATCACAAACAAAACTGGTCAGTGCCAGCTGCATGGAATGTGATACGAGTGTCTAGGAAATCTTCAGGAGTGGGTTATGTCTGCAGAGAGGTTGTTGAGCTAGGGAAAGAGGTGACAGAAAGCACCAACATTGTTCCCTTATGAAGGTCAAAGATGGTAGAGAGAGAAATGCCAAACTTCTGTTCCTTAAGTTAATTCACCACTCAATGAACTTAGTAATAAGACGGTATAGTATGCTAGCTTCACTCTATGTACACACATATATACAATGTTGTAAAAATTCAATATTTAAATATACTTAACAGAAGAACGCTTAACAGATCTATTTGCCAAGTATGAAACTTATGTACCAACGGAACAACAAAATATTTAATACAAATCTTTTTAATGCTTACAGTTTAGACTGATATACCAGTCTCTTTCAGCATGCCTTCGATTCCATACAGCTGAACCAATGGAACAGATCAAAGACATGGCAAGAAGGATACAGAACAAAATCAAAATCTGAATGTTTGTAATTCGTTCCACGTTGGATAGTTTAAGAGGTGGGCTTGTTGAATTCTGCAAAAAGGTAACAAAACAATGGATAATAAACATAGAAAGATACGCGGCTCTGTAATACTATATTATTGTACCTAATAAAATACCATTTTAACATACCTTTTCAGTAACTTTGTCCCAACCTCCTAATATAGATTGCATAAATGTCCGTTTCATTAAAAAGATTTAAAAAAAACCACCAAATTTTAAACTTGTACCAAAGTAATTCATACTTAATTCCAGAGAACAACCACAACAACTAGTAATAAAATTTAACATCAAGGGCTTTTTGCAGATGTTAAAAAACAAAAAAATGGTGCTTTACTTTAAACTTTGTGCGCTCCTGTGTCAAGCTCAGAAGAGGACCCAGCTTGCCAAACATCTTTATAAATCGGGCACTTCAGTGGGGCTTTTTGGCACGTTGAGTCGATCAGCTATTAGCTAAAAGCACCAGAAAAGCCCCACTAAAGTGTCCAATTTATACAGGCACTGCAGAGCTGGGTCGAAGTAACTCACTGCTTCTTCTGGTAAGGCGTGGTTTTTTAAATTAATTAAATGTTAGTTTTTTTAACGTCTGCAAGCAGCCAAAAAGCCCAAACTACAGAGAACCTTGTTAATAGAACAAAGATAGGATAATTTATTTCACCTGACTAAGCTGGGAAAATCAGAAAATGAATTAAATAAAAACAAAAAAGTCCTGATATTGGCGTTTTGACATTCTCCTGATGTACTTTTCACATGAATTAAACTGCACATCGTTTGTAAAAGAATGCTTTGTGCTCTGAGGAAAGCTCCGCAATGGGACAGTTTACAAAAAATAATCATGAAAATAATACAAAAGGTTGAATGGGCAAAGCAATAATGATTTAGGTTATTGAGAAATATTTTTTCCAATGCAAGTTACAGGAAAAAAAACATACCTACTACTGAAAAAGCTTACATGTACATAAGTGCCACAAAAGAAGTATATCCTGAACTTTTACTGACCTTAACAAGGCCTGCTCTGTCACAGGCAGACTGTATTTTATTATTCCAAGAGCCAGCACTTTTACTTAAAATATTTTAACCAAATAGTTTTTCTGTAAAAATAACGGTATCAACATTAACAAAATAGAAAATTTACAAACCATCTATACAAACCTGCATAAGTTTTGTATCATGTCCGGTATATACAACTATTCCATGAACCCACTGTGTATTTCTTAACTGAGCTCCCCGTAGAAGAATTTGATCAGATCCCAGTGGAACAGTACTAAAAGGAAGCAATTTTACATTTTTTCAGTATAAAACAATTAATTCCCTAACAAAGAAAAAATGCAACTGGAAACTAGTAAGAACCAAAATGCACAAGTCAAATCCAAATTTCAAGTTTAATTAGTGATTTTAGGTGCCTGAAGGGGTCTGGTTCTCATTAGCCAGCTGCTCTGAAAACTCTGCCCCCTTTAAAATGTCTCCAACTGGTCACCCAATTCACAAAAAAATACTAGTCATACCTGTGCCATAAGAGAAAAACAGAAGTAATAATTGATATTATACATTTTTCTTGTTAACTAAGTAATTTTATTATAGTATTTCAAGAAATATTTAATAGATTTCATAGACATCAGGGCTGGAAGGGACCTCAGAAGATCGAGTCCAGCCTCCCGCCCAAAGGGCAGGAAGTCAGCTGGGGTCATAGGATCCCAGCAAGATAAGCAGCCAATTTACTCTTGAAGGTGTTCAATGTAGGTGCTTGAACCACCTCCGCTGGCAGACTGTTTCAGACCTTGAGGGCT
>NW_017728948.1:47409535-47468140 GCF_001723895.1 Crocodylus porosus
ACTCCAATGTCCACATCATTAATGAAGATGTTGAACAATATGGGTCCAAGGACAGAGCCTTGGGGGACCCCACTGGTCACAGGACACCACGATGACCACAGAAGTCATATTTATTTGAAAGTTGATACTTTTACATATTTAAGTTTCCAAATTAGTTCTTAATATCGCTCTAATAATTTTATTTGTACTATTATATCTTAGGCAATTTCACCAGCTGTACATCAGAAAACAAACATTTAAATACAAATGTGTTTGAAACCTATAATAAATTATTTTTATATCTGTATTTTTAGTGAAAAAGAAAAACAAATTTATCTACATTATTCAAAGTGCATACATCAAATAAGCAAAATTCTTCGTAATGGAACAAGGGGTAAGAAGGTTAGAAATATACAGAGTTTTTGTTTGTCATGCCAATTTATATTTGAGATTTTAAATGACTGGTAGACAAAATGTATTTCAAAGTCCTAGCAAAATAGGTAAATTTGTTACCTGATGACTTTTCTGTGACTAATATCTTCCCTAATCTCTTAATCTATCTGCAAGTATTATTTGTAGCTCAGAATTTACATTAAAGCTCTGAGATTCTACACCTTTAAGATAACTGCATACAAAAAGAAACTATGTACATTTCACTGTGGGTAGTCTCAGTTCCTTAGACTCTGACCAGAAACCTGTCTTAGCAGTACACAAAGAGTTTGCTCCAGCATTACCTATGGACAAGTGTGGACAGAAAATACAGAATCTCACATAAAGGTGCAGTGTGTTTAATCACATCCTGCTCCCTTCTTGGAGTAGTGGCTGCCAATGAGAAAACAGCACAAAAGCAGTCCAATGAGATTACACTAGGTCACAGGTTTACCAGTGTGGAAGCCAAGGTCAAGTCAAATTCAAGATAGCAAGCCAAAGATCAAGACAAGGTCAAGGTCAGGGCAAAAAGTTAATCCAGCCCAGGAGGCCCACGACAGAATCAGGGGCATTCGGGAGGGTCCAGGCCAGAGGTTCAGAGCAGACTCATGTTTAGGAGTTCCAAGGAGGTCAGAGGCATAGCAGGGTGGTCTTTTGCCAAGACAGTTTCCTGCTGTTTGGTTTGAACTTATATAGGACAATGTGGATGGGGCCTCTTCCTGAGGAATGACTCAGCCTGACTATTTTCAGCTGGGGCCTGGAACAAAATCTGCTCCAGCTGGACCGTGGCTCATTACAGAGAGGATACTTTGCTGGCAGTAATGAGAAACTCAGAAAGACATAGCAGTTCCTCACTACCTTTTTGGCCTAATGGCTTCAAGTATTTCTGGTCCAAACAAAAACAAAAACAAAAACAAAAAAATGAGATACATATTTTAGGACGGTCAGGAACAGCATAAGAGCTGCATGCACTCCTGACTGGAGCAAAACATTTGGGGTGAATGTATATGTGCCTGTTACAACGGAGCTGACTAATTAGCTTTGAAGCAAAGCATCACTGTCTACATGTGTTCCTGTATTTGGGTGCAGTAAATTAATTGACTCCGCTATAGGACAGTACTGTCTGGGACAAGTACTATCCTATGGCAGAACAGTTACATGTACTGAAACATGTAGACAGTGACCAGGGCTGGCTGGGGCACAAGACTGCTACAATGCAGGGGCTGCCTGCCAGCTAGTCCTGCACTGTGGCGCTCTTATGTCCTAACCAGCACCTCTGTGGTACATTGACTGGCAGTCTGACCCCTGGGCTCCCTGTCACCTGGGGCTGCTCTTCCCCAGCTCAACACACTGTGGTCCCAGGCACCCATGTAAATGCTGGGCCTGGGAGCAATAAACTCCAGCACAAACTATACTGGAGTTTATTGCTACGTGTTAATTGTGCATATAGATGCACCCTCTGTCTAGTAAAAACAATCTGCAGTGGGGAATGAAATGAGATGCAAAGGCTGCAGGTCAGGAATACAGTAACAGCTCTGTTATCTGGCATCCCCCAGGAATCCAGGATGCTGGATAATAAAATATGCCGGTTAATCAAGCAGCCCAGTCCACTGCTGCTCCTGCCATGGGCCCTGTGGGACAGGGAGGTGGGCCCCACACAGCCTGTTATGCCCCCGGGCTGTGGGGGCTTGGCAGCACAGGCTGGTTTTCCCCAGGCCATGGGGGCTCGAAGAAACAGGAAGTGCTCACCGTGGGCACTTCCAGTTTCACTATCTTACATGCCAGTTAATTGAGCATGCCGACTTGTAAAATGCCAATTAACATAACTTTTACTGTATTTACCTGTTCCTGGGGGCGCTGACAATACTGAGTTCTGCTCTTAAACATGGTAGCATGTACCTCCAGGGACTGGAGGGCTACTTTCACACGTTTCAGTGAATGGAAGTTCTCAGCAAATATTTGAGCTAAATAGCTCACCTCCTTCAAAGGGGAAGGTTTCAAAAGAACTCTGAAATTCTCTTTAGAGGCTAGATTCTCAGGAGGAAGATCTCTTCATCACAACAGCAGTGGTTACAGACTGGGTAACTATGTCTGCAGCATCTAGAGACATCTGTAATGCTGACTTTGTGATTTATCCTTCACAAACTAAGGGCAAGAAAGATAAATGTCAATCCAAAACTGAAGAATAGAAGATGAACATGCCTTTCAGATATAAAGGTCTATGTCTCTGTCCCTTGTTCTTAGGCACCCAGAGATGTCCACTTATTTATTGGTAGGGCTGAATCAAGTATGAACCCTAGAGTTTTCACTGGATCAAGAATGGCATCCCTAATATATAGTTCTATCTTGGACTGGTGAAGAATGCTCTACCAAAATTATGCAAGGAGAATTGGCAGAGCAGGAAGAAGGGGAAGAGGGTGCAAATAAAGTGACAATGGTAAATCTTGTGGCAATTCGTCATAAGTCCCCAAATTCTTCAATCTTCTTGACCAAGGGAAAGTATGAAGCAAGAATTCTAGGAAACAAAAACAGCTCCTTTGAGCTACCTGGTCTAGACAGTGGTACTGGAGAAACAGGCTGGCTCAGGGGACTATGAAGACATACATGTGAGGAGGAAGCACATAAGTGGGAAGTTGATTCAGCAGCTGGCTTCTGTAATCTACAGATTGCTGAAGATTCCAAAGCAAGAGGGGACAGGAAAGGAAGCAGAGACCTCTGAAACTACTTTGGTTGGGGACAGTGCCGAAATGCCTGCTATTGCACCTAACAACAGGATCTTCCAGGAGAGCGAGAACCAGCAGGCAGCACGGGTATGAAAATAGGGTCGAAATCATAACCGGTACCAGACTCAGAATCTGAAGGGTAGAAAGGTAGTGACATAAGGTTCTTCGATGAAAAGGTCATGAGAACCAAGCATGGTGCCAAGATTTGTGCCAGATAAACAAACAAGCTGCTGAGACACTATCAGAGGTATTGGTTTCAAGTGGGGAATAAGGCTTATCAGTACTGATGCTGATGCAGACCTCAGCTGAGGACAACACCATGACAAGGGTTCTTATACAACTCAAGAGGCAGAGACCTCCATGTTAGAAATAGAGTACTTGTGCTTCTCAACACTTCAGCCATTCTAACTGGTGTAGAACCAGTTTGATTTCCAGAAGCTGACAGTGACAAAGCTTTGAGTTCACTACTTCATGAATCAGCACATCTCTCTTAGTAGGATGCGAGCATTTGTAGCTGGGAGCTGGAGGGCTGAACATAAGTGCACAGGTCTCCATCAGTACTTAACATGTTAGGAGGACTCTTAGCTTGAGGGTCCAGTGCTTTGGTCTCTACAAATTGTAGCCACGTGTTTTTTTTTGTAGAACATGAAACTTCAGAATTGTGAGGCATAAGTTTTTTTACTCAATAACCCTGCCAGATATCTTCATCAGCATTAGATGCTTTCAAAGCCCAGGTCAGAACTCAGTCTAAGCAATCCTTTGAAAAGAACATTCTCCTTCCAAGCTGGTGATTTTTTCCTGTTTCTGGAGTTGAAGCAGGACTCCATGGCTCTAGTACTGTTGGCAGCTATAAGGACTGCTCAAGAAGCTTTGAAGTCTCTTCTTACTCTGACCTGTGTCTTCCTGCCTATGGGATTATTTCAGAAGAAATGACCCTCCTGAGCACGTACTATAGGCAGTTATGCCACTGACAATGGAAACCTCTTGGGTTTTAGGATCCAGAGTGTCCGGTCTTTCTGATGAATTAATTTCTCTTTGTTAAGTGTATCTCAACATAATGCCTTCTTCAAAGCAGGAATGTAGGGAGCTAGTAATAATTTAGTTTTAGACAGATTTTTTTTCCTCCTCCTGTTTTTCTGGGAAAAAAGATTAATGAGCCTTCTCTAGATGTGCAGGTAAAGGCAGGACGAGATCTAACACACAATCCACCGAATTGTGCCTTCTGACATGCCACGCATGCATAGCAGGTGTGACTATGGGATTGCAAATCAGATTCCATCACACCTTACTGCTGGTAAAGGGGAGCCCAATCCCAGGCTCCCCCGACCTAGCAAGAAAAATTCCTGTAGCTGGGAGCCTCCTCGGCTGATGGGACTTCCAGTCGTGAGGGCACCCAATGCATCCCTGCAACTGGGAGATTGTAGCAGCTGCATTCTCCCAGCTGCAGGGCACAGGCTATAAATGCACATTAAAGATGGATAGAAACCAGCTATGAAGTTTTTATACATTTTCCAGCAATAAATTTATAGCTATTTGGACCATTTTAAGGCTTTATAGTGAATCTGCATGTGTAGCCAGTCTAAATTAATTGTGCAATCAATTGCATAATAGATGTAATCTGTAAAGAGGGCCTTGGTGTCTACCATGTTTTTTTTGCCTCAGTGTCTACCACTTTTCACTATGTAGGCGTGCTCACGCTTCAGAGTTACCCTTGTTGGGAAGGCCAAGAACTCATGAAACCTAAGGAAGATTTGGGTGCTTTGTGGTCTTCTTTTTTTGGTGTAGAGCCACAAAATAGAGCTCCACCTTCTGTGGAGAAGATACATGATAGAGTAAGCAAACATACTATGACTAGGTATGGGGGAAATAAACAGAAAGAACCATTAAGAGATCCTATTTAGGGACCAAGATTCCCTTAAAACTTATGGTCTCCAAGGCAGGGAAGAAAAAAAAAAGGAGCAAGAAATATTTTGATTGCTGTTGCCTAAAATCAGCTTGAAAAGCTAGAACTGCATTGAATAAAGTAAGAACACTGAAATGCAACTCTATTTGTAATGTCAGAAGAGCAAAATATGACAGGAAAGCAGAAAGGAGCCTGGCCAAGTTTGACCTTCCTTCACTATCTGCAGCAGGAAAAGGAGATTAGCCCAAATTTATTAGATTGAGAATGAGGTCAGGATCTACAAATAGCTACTTACCTGTAATTCTTGTTCTCTGAAGGTAGATATTATATTAGAGCCACACTTTTGAGACTAGCTTCCTGCACATAAACCACATTCCAAAACCTCCAAACCTGAATTTCTGAGATGATGAACTGCTTTTCCAGCAGGTGTGCTCCTACAGCCTCTAGAGGCACAAAAGCCAATAGTACTCTAAACATTCTTTTTTAACGAAATTTAATAATTGTAATGAAATTAAGAACAAAGGTACATTTTTTCCATGGATAGGGAGAGTTTGGATGTGTGGATCTATTATAATTATTACCTTCAGAGAAGAATTACAGGTAAATGTTTTTCTCTTCTTTACAACAAGCGCAGTAGAATTATAATAGATCCACATTCTTGCAACTGAAAACTCCAGGAAATGCACCTGTAAGAAATCAGTAAATAAAGATGGACTATAAACAAATACTTGTTACAACTTGTTATGGCATCAAAGGGAAAAAAACAAACTTTCTAAAGAAACACATTGTAGTACTAAACACAAACTTGAAAAAGATTGTGTATAGGGTAATACAATACCTCTCAAACCCAGTACTAAAGAAATGGAAACAAAGTAAGTTCTGGTAAATGTAAAATTAAAATCTTTTGGATCCAACAACTGATTTTCTAGAACTGATGGATCATATTTAGTTTTACAAAACACCCTCGATATTTTAAAAACTCCTATGAAGTAACTCTGAAAATCTATATGTTGAAAATCCCCTTTGAGGTCATTTCTGTTTACAGAAATATGATCTCAGGAAAATGAGATATAAGACTGGCAGTCATAAATAGATCATTCAAATTCAATTTGACTTAACATATCAATGTCAAATTTAAGAGAGAATTTGGATGTACAGAGTAAGGTGCATGGTGTATTCTAGACAGAAACTAAGAGTCCTCTTTGTAGGGCAAAGACTGGCTACATAAAGAGCTGAGAGAAATTCATAGGATATGTGACAATTACATTTCCAAAAAGATCTTTGGAATTTATAACTAGCACTTCCATGTATTTTTATAATTATTAGTACATGAAAGTCATTTTCCATACAAGACAGAGTTCTTGGCATCAAACTAAAACAATATAGAAGCTTAGCTCTAAAAGAAACCATATTAGCTGAGTGAGTTATTCATACCACAGATCAAGAAATTAACAATGGATTTTAAAATGCATTGAGATGGTTCTTCTTAGTTTTACATACCCATGCCCATCTAGTCTGATATTTCCAACAAAATCATAGAGATGGCGATTTGGGCTTTCACATTCAATTCTGCCTGAAAGTTGCATCAAGCTGTCAATGTCCTTTATATCTGATGTCAATGGCAAACCCTGTAAACACAGTTTATTGTAACATTATATTATAAACTACTTTATTATAAATGCAAACGTTAATTTGTATATAATAAGTTAGACTCTGCTTGGTATGATGCACAAAAGCAATTCTCTTTAGCTTTTTGTACAGAGGTCCAGCACAGCAAGCTCAGGCACAGGTACTGGCTAGCACTAGCAGTGCAAATAGACTCCTGAAAAAGATCTGGGAAAGGACAGGGTCAACAACTGAAATCTTCGACCATACCAGACCATGGAAGTGGTCCAGTCTTATTGAGTATTTATGCTGCATTCTTTTAAAAGCTAATAGATATACAGGACATTTTTCTTTGAGCCTCAAAAGAAATTCTGTTGCAGATAGGTTCTCACAAGAAAGCAGCCCTTTTTCATCCTGTTCCTCTCATTAAAAAAAGCAAGACATGACTTGGCAGTCACAATTTGGCCTTCAACATGATATAAATAAGACTGTTTAAGAATAACCACTGTCCCACCAGTTATTAGAATGTATTTACATTATATTTATGCAATACTGAGTGATGCCTTTATATGCAGAAAGCTTTACTGATGTTGTTTCCCCATCAGAATCCAAGAAGTGAACCTCAAAACTTTTCCCAACAAATCTTCTCCTTTACCTCTTCTCTATAGAGATGTTGATAATTTCCCTTTTCACCCAAGCTTACAAATCTCAATATCACATTATATAAATCCCTCCATCTTTCCACATTTTCATACTGGTAAAAATTCCTATCCTTTCTTCTTCTACAATATAACTGTTAACTGCCAATCTCTTTATGACCCTATAATTAAAAGTCCTTGGGTTTGCGCTCTCATGTGGACAACTGTACACGTCCCAAATTAATTCTTGCATTCACCTTCAGGGCTCAGCACTGACCCTTTTGCATCCTTTTTTTAAATGCCTGTAATGCTTACATCACAAATGTCTTGATAGTCTAATGCTACGTTTTATCTTTATGCTTTTTCTGTATTATATGTGTTTTATTTAAATTCTGCAAATGAAAATTTGAGAAGTTACAGGGCAGCGTAGGGTGGGCAGCAGCAGTGAGGAGACTCCAGCGCTCCCTGCAGAGCCAGGTTGCGCTGGGCAGTGCTGGTCCCTGCTGCGCAACCTGGCTGCGCAGGGAGCAGAGATCTGGGTCAGCACAGGGTAGGTAGCGGCAGCAAGGAGATCCCAGCATGGATCTCTGCTCCTTGTGAAGTCAGGTCATGCAGCAGTGCAGTGCAGGGAGCAGATCCGCGCCAGGGTCTCCTTAACACCGCTGCTGCCAATTCTGTGTACCCCCACATTGCCAAAGAGACCCCCCCAGTGCAGGTCTCTGCTCCCTGCAGAGCCAAGTTACATGGTAGGGACCAGCAGGCTTGCTTGCCACTGTGGTCTGCTTCCCTGCCCCACAACCCAGTGTGAGAGGGATCAGAGATCCGCACAAGGGTCTCCTCATCTGCACAGAGGGCAAAGACCCTCCCCTGTACAAGCTACCCACTGGCCTTGTCCTGTTCCCCGCTGGGGCCCTAAACCCCTGGCCCCACGCCCTGCCCAGCTGGGCAGTAGGGCTGTGTGAATCTTCCAGCCCGTTCCAAACAGATTCAGAGAAGATTTGGTCAAAACAAAATAGGACAGGGATCCAAAATACCGAAACGAATCGTTGTCCTCTGAAACAGCTGAATCCGGAACTAAATTCAAACAGTTGTTTAGCACAGCTCTACTACATAGTAGTATTACAGTTTCAGCACATGTTCACAAATGATTCAATTATCACACTTCAATGTACTATACTGCTTAACTCCTTCCTAGGCTGTATGGCAAAAATTGTTGATGGGAGGCTCCTAAACTCCACCTGAATCTCTAGAGCAGTGGTCTCCAAAGTGGGATGTGCACCCCCCAGGGGGTGCACCAGACGATCCATTGGGGTGTGGAAAGAAAATAGTAATTTTTTTTTGTTAAAGAAAAAGGTTTTTTGTACCATTATATAATTTATAAATAAATATACATATTTTGGGGTGCATGCTCAAAAATTTTTACTGATAGGGGTGTGCAATCAAAAAAGTTTGGAGACCACTCCTCTAGAGGGCTCTCCTAATAGACCAAAAAAAAAAGTTATACCATACCTAACTTGCATTAACGGGATTTACCTTCAGCTCAAGAGTCATGTCAAGCTTGATGGTGGTGCTGACAGGCTCTTCCAAAACACTTTAGTACAGAGATTCTCAACTCTTGTAGACTCAAGTCATCCCACAAAAGAGCCATTATTAAGTTGTAAAGAGCTCAAAGATGACAACAAAAAACACCTATAAGTAATTTTACAATCTTTGTACTCTCCTTTGCCTGAAGAAGGGTTCATGTGCACGAAAGCTTGCAAATAAAGGGGTTTTTATTTTGCAAATATCTAATTGATCTAATAAAAGATATCACCTCTCCAAGAGTTCCAATTCCAACAGGTAAGAATGGTTTTTGACACATGGCTCCTTATTTGAAATCTCTGGGTTTATTTTGTGAACCATGTGATGATAGCTGCATGCATAACAGCACTAATATTGTGTGGCAGCCTTAAGAGTAGTTTAGAAGTCATTGGTCTAATGGTTAAAGCGCTGCCCCACAAAATGAAAGCTGCTGCTTTTAAGACTTCCTCTCTGAGGGGTTTTTAACCCACAACTTTCACTTCCCAAAAGTGCCCTAGTCACCAGACTATGAGTTAGGCTAAGAGGCACTCTCCACTGCTCTTAATGAAACTGGGTCATTAGAGAAGACAGCAAAAGAGTCACAGGTCCAGAAAACAAGAAAAAAAATAGCCTGCCTCTGTAGCCTGAGGACAGCACTCACAGGGGTGGAGTCCCAAGTTCCAGTCCCGCTACCATGATTATTTCTGGTTTTAAAATAATTATCAAATACAAAATGCATAAACAATCCTGGTAGCAAGGGCTGAAGTAGTGCTGTAAGCACTAGGTTACAAAGCAAGGCCCCATCTTTGATCTTCTAGTGATATGACCCTTGCAGTCTTGGCTGCTCAGTTACCCAGGTTCAACAAGGAGGGTGGAGAGTCCTTACATAGCTTATTCTACAGCATGGTGTTAGGACACACTCTGGGTAAATGGGAGATGTGCCTTCACATTCTCAGGCTGCAGAGGGCAGCCTGACAGTAGACACTGTGAACTGCATATGAATGAAGCCAGCCAATGGACAGTTTGAATCAGATGACTAAGGTCTCGAGAAGGACAGAAGTTCAGGTGTGTCTTAGTGTTTTTGCTTTTGCTTGCTCTAAGCATCTAAACCTGAATCATTCCTTGGCATCTCCAAAGTTTTTCTACCCAAGGTGCCTTGCTTGGCCAAACTGACTCATTCCTGAGGAAGGAACCTAATACTCAGGCACTGGACTGCTTACGGGTAGGACCTCATGCAACCTAATGCAAGGTTTTCAATTCTATGACCTATACCCCTCCCCAACTCCCCCAGCACCACCCTGAATCCTGCCTGAAGTCATTTCTGAAAATGGAACTTAGACTCCTAAATAATTTTGGTTCTTCAGTAAGCTTTATCTGAGAACTCATCAGTTCCCAGAGTGAAAATTTTACTTCAAACTGGTCCTCAAAAATTCACCTTTTTGTCAAGTGCATTAACATTACATGTCTTAACAAACAACAATATATTATTACACTGAAATGACTGCATTCAGAGAAAAAGCCAATGAAGTATTAAAACAGTATTCTTTTTACATGGTATACCACACAACAAGACATGTACACCTTGTTTGGGATGGCAGAATGAAGGGAAAAATAAATTCCAGACACATGGCTGAATGCAGCCTTCACGGGCTAGGAACAAATTCTACTCTTCAGTGTCACTCATATTCTCTCTCTCTCGGCAAGGTTCTTAGCTTAAGCTTTAACACCGTCATTTGCAGCAGAGTTTGCAAGGACAGAGTGAGTGATGCTGGGCAGCATCCTTCATGTGGCTGGGAAGGAAAAGGAGCACAGCTGCTAGTAGCTATTCCAGTGCCCCCACACCTCTATTCTGAAGTGGAAATTGGCTTTCCTACTTAAAACACACCTCCCAGTACTGAATGGCTAATTTTTTAGGGCACAGGGGAAACTGCAAGTAAATATGGTACATGCAATTAGCATACAGACAACATACATTCTTACCTGTCGAATTTTTAGATTTGTTTCACCATCTAGATTTGATGTTTCTATGTAGCACATGGCTTGTGGTTCACTTTAAAGAAAAAAAACAAACCATGTGTTATCAGAACACAATGATAAATATAATCATGTGCATGTGCAAGGGCTTCCTGACATCTTAACTTCATACAAGGATAAATTTTTTGCAAATTATTAAAAGTCATTTACATTTTCAGAAAATGTCTATTACAGATTATCAAAATAATTTAAAAGAAATACACTTAGAGTCATCTTAAAACACACTGATCCTTTTTCAAATTTCACATGTGCTTACAAATAAATCTTTAACAGCTGATTAGAACATTCCAGGCATTTCAAGTTTCATAGCAGGTAGGGTCGGAAGGGACCAGAGCAGAACATCAAGTCCGACCTCCTGCCATGGGCAGGAAAGAATGCTGGGATCAAATGACCCCAGCAAGATGACTGTCTTTTGAAGACCCCCAAGGTAGGAGTGAGCACCACTTCCCTTGGAAGTTGGTTCCAGATCCTAGCCACCCTGACTCAAGTAGCGCCTCCTGATACCTAGCCTGAACCAACTCTTGATCAACTTGTGGCCATTACTCCTAGTTACTCCAGGTAGTGCTTGGGGAACAGGGCCTCTCCCATTCCCTGCTGGTCACCACTGGTAGTTTATAGATAGTCACCAGGTTCCCCCTCAGCCTTCTCTTGTGGAGGCTGAACAGGTTCAGGTCCTGTACCCTCTCCTCGTAGGGCCTGCCCTGCTGCCCCCGACCATGCGAGTGGCCCTCCTTTGGACCTTCTAGAGTTTAACTGCAAAAGTTATAATAGTGCACATATTATGAAGAAATATGCTAGTGTGTACTATTACAGTTCCTAAAGATACCTTAACTCTCTTTATCTAAAACTGGTTCACAAGAGAGATGTTTATATTTACGCAGGACACATTACATCTGAAGTGATGCATGAATGTATACTATACCACCATGCTGTTTTCTCAATTTATCACATTTTCTCAATGTACCACAACGGTTTTTGTATCATACCTATTATCTAGCAATGGGAAAATGTGTCTATACATCTATCTATCTACAAGATACCTGTAGATATCTATCTATATAATTATAATGTATATTACACCCCCCAAACATTACATATACACACACATATAATGTTTCATGCTTTGTAAAGCATTTAGGTCCAAGATGGAAAAAAAACCAAAACATTCTCAGGTCCCTTTTTCAGACAGGGAAACAGAGGCACAGACTGGTCAAGGAACTTGTCTATGGCCAAAAAGCAAGTGAGAAACAGACCTAGAAATGATGGTGTGACATATATTAAACATTCTAGTCAGCTGTTATTTCCTATATGTGAGCACAAAGTATCAATGTTTAGTTCTACATGGAAGTTTAAGTTTTGTTTTTGTAAAGATCAGGAAAGTAAATAAAGTAAGTATTTACAACACCATTTTCCTTTTTAAAAAGAGATATGAACGTCAATGTTATTAATAAATACAGAAAATTTAGAATGTTCTCAAGAAATTTAATTAATCTAGCAGTGATTATCCGTAGTCAATATTGTTAGCTTTCCACTGCAGCAAATGTTTTTAACTTTAGCAGCGCTGTTTATTTTTACATGTTTTCATAGTATTCTAGCATTAAAATGAAATGCTTCACTTTCATTTTAAGACTTCTTGGCTCACTTTTCTAAGAACGTAAATGACTGACTTGTAGTTAGTCTGTGCATAGCTGATTCAATCAATACTTGTGTTTAAGATTATTCATTAATTTTACAGTTGTATACAAACAACTTCTGAAGCACTTTCAAAGAAGATTCCAGTAGCGAAGACATTACAAAGAGAGACATGCTAAATTACAACTATTTTAGCAGATTTAAATACACAGATTACAGTTAGATTGAAGGCAGGCTTTTTCATTTGTTAGGGAAAAACAAAACAAGGTGCAGTCACAGTACAGACGATAGCATAAAGCTGACATATATCAAAGTATCATGCACTATACACAATTATAGAGCTATTTTTTTTTAAAATCACATGCAGTAGAGAGTGTGCAACATCCAACTTTGTGCAGAGGGTCCTCTACAAGTCCTAAAATATACCAAATGTTTTTATGAGTATTATACAACTTGTTGAACAACAAGGAGTTGTTTATGGTACAAATATGTATAAACCTCTCAACTTGTTTGAAGTACAACATACAGAGTTATACTATTGTTTCACAGTGACAGTTTATTTTATGAAAAATTTGCTTGATAATTTCATAAGCATAGCACAGAATATAAAGGGAAGGGTAAAATTGTCAATGTTTGGAAGTGCAACAGTACAATTACATATTTTAATAACCCATATTTATATCTTTATCAGCTAAACCTTTTCTACTTCATAAGATTCACTTCTACAACATTTGTGTTTTTAATTTGGAGGTAAGAAACACAGCTTTGCTGGTAGCAACTGAACTCTTTTCAGGTTTGGTGTATAAGGACCCACATACACATTTCCTGTGCAACTACTGTAGTTTATTCTAACCTTGATGAAAGACTGATGAGATCAGCTGGGAGATGTTCCCCATTGGTCACTTTCACTATTTCCCCTACTGCCACCTACATATCCCAGTTTAAAAATGTGATTAGAACAAAAAAAATGAGTAACAGGGGAAAAAAACAAATGGACAGAAAGACAGAGACAAAAGTTTGAAATTATTATACCAAACAATACATGTTAATAAAAATGTCTGATGACAAATTTTTCAAAATCTATCTTAATCAGGTCAGAGAACACAGTAAAATATCTGCTTGATTGCTCAATCTGCATAAACTTGCTTTTCTTTTACAATCATTGATTTTAAGTATCATAAAAATCTGATAAATTTACAGGCATCTTATCAAAAAAATAAAATAAAAGCAGGCAGCTTATTACTCAAGTACTTAACTGTATAACCCCCTCCCCCCGTCCCCATTCCTCAAAACAGTACTCAGCAGTTCCATCAGTACTTAACTTTCCTAAAACGCTAGAATGAACAAAACTTTCATATGGAGATAAACCGGATAATTGCCTTTTTTTAAAGTTGCCATCCATTCTCAAGTTAAAATGAGTATTGAATTTAGATTTGACAATACTAGGAATCAAAATATATTTTGTAATATAAAATTCACAAAAAAAGGACTCCAATGCTGCAGCACAGACCACTGGAGCATCTAACTTTACATGTTTTGCCAAAGCAAATAATTCCACAACCATAAGCTAAAGGTTCCTAGGCTCTCTATCCAATGTGCAAAAAGAAAGATGCCTAAGGGAGGGGTCCAAAAAAGCAGGAGGCTGCAAGAGAGCCACTGAAGCAAGCCAAAAGGAAAAAACTTTCCTCTTTCTGGCAACTAAATGCCTTACTCCAAGTGGCAGGTAGACAGTTCCCTCCATCTGTGATTCAAAGCTGTGAAATGCCCACTGGTGTTAGACCCTTTCTTTTTTGTCAAAAAATGGTAAGAGCTCAGACCTCTCATTCAAAATACAGCAGGATTTTCCCAATTCAATCCCAACACTTCCATCTCTGAGAATAGTGTCCTACTGAGGCAAATTAAGCCCAAAGAGATATATTGGGATATTCATTCTCTCCTGCTGAAACCTCCAATTTTCATAAAATGCTCAGATTCGCAAGATTAACAGCATTACTCTTTAGCCCTGCAGTTAGGACACTAACTCTGAGGGGGAAGAATCTGACTTTAGTCTCTGGATCAGTCATTGCTTAAAATAAAATACATAAAACAAACATTTGTTGGAGCAGAGACTGGAATCTAGGGCTGCTCAGATGCAAAAAAACCCCCAGTGCTTTACTTTAAACTCAACGTGCTCTGGTGTCGAGCCCAGCACATGCCTAGAAGAGGCATGGCATTAATTTGACCAGGATCACGCAACATCTGTATGTGCCAGGCACTTTAGCAGGGCTCTTTTTGATGCTTTTATCTAATACATGATTACAGTGTTAACTAAAAGTGCCAAAAAGCCCCGCTGAAGCATCTAACCTATATAGAGGTTGCAGAACCAAGTCAAAGTAATGTGCTGTTTCTTACGGTAAAGCATGGATTGCCCCCCCGTCAGCAGCCTAAATGTCCTACATGTATTCTTTAAGGTGTCACCACGGCTGGCCCACAGAATAGATCCAGCCTGCAGAGGCAATCCATCTAGTCTGACAGGTTATCACTGGACTACCACAAGTTGGGGTGTGTGGCCAGCAGCACACATGGGCTGCCACACAATCTGGGGCCCTCTGGCAACAGTGGACATGGCATTTGGCAGTAGGCAGACAGCCAAGGGCTGCGAAGCACACCCCTCAGTTGCCTCGTGGCCAAATGGCCTATCATTGTTTTTACATCTTTACCACAGAACAACGTGGTCTGCAGCCACTTGTCCCACTGCTGCCATGCTTGCTGCTGCTGCTGTGGTACCCGCTTCTGTCCTGTAATCTACACTGTATCCAGCCTGTGAGGTCCAGATCTGGCCTGGAGCCTCAAGGGAGTTTGACACTCCTGCCTTCAGGTAATAGTCCCAAACTCCACAAAATGTTCTCACATTTGGCATAGGGACAAATGAACACCGGAAGTGGGGGTGTTGTTCCAGATTGTACAGAAGCTATTATGGTGTAAGAGTAACAGGTCCAGGAGCTTGTATCAATAACTGTTGCAACTTAACCCTGTTATCAACCCATGCCAAAAGCAAGAACTATTTGGGGATTCAGAGTGTCCTATGCAGAGATGTATGTTCCAAGTATAGTTCATCTAACCTTGTTTGATTTCTTCCAAAAGCTGTAATTATTTTGTATCCCTTTTATCACTACATGGATCATGTTCTAGAGTAGAGGTGGCCAACCTGCAGCACAGGCATCACAAGCAGCCTCTACGTGACATGTGGTAAACCAGCGAGGGGACAGGCAGCACAGCAGCAGGTAAGGCACAAGGGTAGAAAGCAGGACAGCAGATCAGGCAAGGAAAGGGGATTGAATGGCTCTCAAGTAAAGTGCGGAACTAATTTATGGCACACCTGCCAAAAAGGTTTGCCCTCATTGTTCTGGAGCAAGGTTATCCAATTTCTGAGTGACTGGCGGGCACAGGTCCTCGAGCCACACACACATGGGCCAATTCCCCTGCCTGGGATGCATGCCATGCTGTACTACAAACATTCCCCCTGCCATCACCACATGGCAGGCAACACCCCCTCCCTTCACACCTTACACGCTGAATGACATGGGGCTCCTGGAATGCAGTGCCTCCCCCACCCCCATTGCTTGTACCATACTGGCACTCCAGTACAATGCCATGCAGCGTTCCCAGGTCCCTTTGAACAGCATGGCTGTGGGCTCCCACAGCTCTGCAAGCCATCCCACCCTACCTCAATACACAGGGGTGAGAAACAGAAGCCACAGGAAGGAAAGGAAGCATGGAGACTCTACCAGTAGCAGTAGATGGAGGCGGAGGGAACAGTGCAAGGACTAGAAGCCTGGGGGCTACAGGTTAATTCTTTAGGGGCCAGATGAGGTTCGTGGATCACCAGCTGGACAACCCTGTTCTAGAGGCTCTGCAGGCCTCCCAGGGAATAGATGGTACAGAAGAGATTGCAGGAGGGAGTGAATCGAAGATAGTTAGGAAGCACCTGACAGCTAAAGGATGCTTTTGGATTTTCCCACACCTTGAAGGGATATCCTGCTGCCCAGCTGCCAGAGTCAGTGGGAAAGCTGGCCTTTGAAAATATTGATAGCAGTCTCTCAAGGAGTGTACTGTGGTCAGGAAAGAGGGCAAGACATTGTTTTTCTTTCTCTGTACTGACTCTAAGGTCAACTTTTTTTGGTACAACTCTTTTCTTGTATGTAACAACTCATTTTGCAATTTTTTGTGTTACTGACTGCCTGTAGTAAAGTGTGATCTCAAAACAACTGATAATCCAAGCAGACCTATTCTCTGGAGGGAGAGAACCTGAATCTTGTACAAACCCAGAGTATTCCCCTTTAACTGACCAAGATTCCTCTACTGTACGGCCCATGGATCTAAAAGATCAGATATATTACCTTACATCAAGACAACATTATACAGAGACAAATAAATCTATATTTAATGGCTCCATCTTTGAATAATTAATAAAGTAATTGGAATTTGAATTTATTTCACTAGAAGAGAGGGCTTTTTGTGATTTTTTTTATTGTACTAACTGTACATTTGGGAAGAAGTTTTGAACAAGCTTTCACACAAAGCTGCCTTCTTCAGGTCTTTTCATATTTAACTGTCATTTTAAGGCACTTTCCCCTACTTCCAAGCTCTTACAGAGCCAGGTAACTCCCTATAAGTCAAGTGCAAACTTATTTGGCCCACAGATGCAAATGTTGCATCTCTGTTGCTGATCAACAAAAATGTATTAAAAAAATTGTTGAACCTTGCCACTGTAACATGGAATTCTGGAATGTGAATAACCACTTTTAGTTTCTCTTCTCAGATACAAAGATGAAGCAGAAGTGCTTCTCTGTTGTTATCCTCCCATAGCTCTTGCCCAATTGGTACACGTGTAATCTTTTAACCCGATGGGACTAAGCCACTCTTTTGCAAGTCTGTTCTACGTTTGGTAATTCAGTCTCAAAAAGAGGTAAGGTCTTTTACTATACGCGGGAGAGAACTGCCTAACGCAATCAAGAACTCTATGATACATTTTGTAGAAAAAATCTGAAATGTCTTGCTAGAGAGCCAAATACAATAGCAACCTCAAGTGCAGCCTGGCCCCTAGACCCATGCTGACAGACATTCCTTTTTTATTTTAAGTGATCCTATACCTAAATTTTGAGATTCTGGATACTGTATCCGATATACATCACCCACTTCAAAGTAACGAATTTTTTTTAATATTCCCAATTATCTGTCCATGACACATGGAAGAAAGAACAGGAGTAATATATAACCATATCAGTCCATATAATGAGACAGCTGTAACCAACTACTTCGCAGCACTGTTGCCCCATTCTTTTACATCAAATGGAACAATGATACAGGAGAGAATTAAACACATGTATGAGGATGGAGGAAAAGCATAGATTTAGGGGCATTACACAGCTCAGTGGTCCCTGCTGTTGCAAAATATTTATCTTTGATCCTCTGCATGGAGAAAGTCAGAAGAGTTTGCTATTTTCTTTCTGCTCTTTTGAGTTCTAGCATGTTCTAACATGATAAATTCCACCACCAGTGAATTTATCAGAAGATATTTTGTCCCTTTTCTTTCATTTGCCGTTACTCCTAAAGGAAATAAAAAAAAAGACCAGACTACTTCTCTGTACTGCCCTCCTGTGTCATCATTCAAGGAATGGGAAATTAACTTGGAAAGGGCTGATTTGGAAAGCCTAAATTGTAACTGGTAGTTGATAAGCACTTGGATGGTTTGGCTGAGCTCATTTGTACTTCTTGAGGAGGGTTATCTGAAAGAAATAATTTAAGAAAAGGGAGCACAGGTCAGCAAGGGAAGGTCCTAAGACGTAAAAATGGACAGTTTTTGTTTTTTTATCCCCCAGAGAGGGAGGCTTGGCATGGGATTCTTGCAAGAGAAGTTAAAAAAGGAGTTATTCCTGTATGGTAAAAGATGAACCCCCTCAACACACCAAAAAAAAAAGGGGCAGGGTGCAAGGGAAGCAGCCCTGTCAAGTTGGATGCTAAAAGAAAGAGAGGACAGGGAAGTTCAAATTCAGTCAAGGGCACCCTGGAAACGCTGGTTCAGCAGCAGTCAAGCAGCCAAATAAAACGTTAGGAACTATCAAGATGTGAAGTGCAACCACCACAGAAAACAGCGATTTCCTCCTTTATAAATCTATGGTGCATCTACACCTTGAATGGTGTCTGCAGTTTTGTTCCTCAAACCTCAAATTGGATATAGAAAAAAAAACAAAACAAGAAAAGGTGAAGGCCCACAAGAATTAAGGGTATGGAGGGGCCTCTCCATGTGAGAGGAGACTAAAAAGGCCAGGATTTTTCAGATTAGAAGAGAGACACTTCGGGGTAGATATAAAAGAGGTTCAACAAAACATTAAATGATACAGAAAAAGTAATTAGAGATTTTTTTTTATTTAAAAGTCTTGCAATACTTGAAATAGGGATTGAATCCATTCTTGGAGGAAGGGTTCTTTAGCAGTTATTAAAAAAGTAGCAGGAATGCAGCCTATCAAAACTCTGAATGCCAAAAGCTATAATGGGAGAGGAACAAGGAGTGCAAAATTCTGGATGAGCCTTGCTTACCCTACCACCGAGCATCCACTTCATCATTTTGTGATGCAGGATACCAGGCTTGATGGTAGAGGTGCACTGATATGCTGATCTATATTGTATTGGCACCGATAAGAGGAAAATTGACATTAATTGGCATTCAGCTTTTTTTGGCTAACACGGCCAATAATGTTGCTGATAAATGTCACATGAATGTGAGCAGTCGCAGCATGCATGTGGCTAGCCCAGCAGCGGGGAAAGAGGGGTATGGGACCAAGCTGTGAGTAATTTGTCCAAGGAGTGTGGGGCGGTTCCTGCTGTTTTGTGCACCCCTGGGAAGGCTGTAGTGCCATAAATTAGTTTTACACCTTTAAGAGCCATTCAATCCCCTTTCCTTGCCTGATCTGCTGCCCTGCTTTCTACCTTCTGCCTTTCCTGTGCTGCCTGTGCCCTCACTGGTCTACCACACGCCACAGAGAGGCTGCCTGTGCTTCAGGATGGCCACCTCTACCCTAGAACATTTCTTCCTGCCTGGGCAAGTGTGAAATTCTCCCAAGTAACTGCCAATCACTCTGGACCATGCTTGTTATTGTGAGGTTAATATTCTTCCTTACAGGGGGTTAATGCCTCAAGTATTATGGGTACCCATTCCAATAATTAGTTGGTCCTCTGTATTGGTACTCTTTCTACCAGGAGTCTGACAATAGGTCTTGTCCTTGTGGGCAAGGGCATTGACCCTTAAGTTGTGACACTCTTCCCTGTTCATTAGTTATGCATGCCATGGATCATTTGGCAAGTTAGCCATTAACTTGGGCAGAGTACTTGCATTATCTGACCTGTCTATACTTTGATTCAGCTGTGTTGCAAATTACAAAACAGAATATATCCAGAATAACACGATAGGGGGCATGTACCCCCCAGATCTGTGCATGGGCTGAAGGCGGGATGCCTCTGTGTGCTCGGGGCCAGGCTCTTCCCCGGAGGGGGCTGTGCTCATGGTTGCAGTGGCAGTGCTGGGAAGGGGCTACAGCCACCCCAGAATTTGCCATAGTCCCCCCGAGCTCTCCCTCCCAGCACTGCTCCTGCCTACCCCAAGTGTAGCCATGGCCCAAACCCCTCACTTGGAAGAGCCTGGCACCAGCCCTGAGCACACAGTAACAGCCTGCTTTTGACCCTCATGCAGATCTGGAGGGCATATACCTCCTGTGCCTCCCCTGGGGGTGTGTGTGCAGCAATGGGAGCTGCCTCCCATGCCCCACAGATAAGTCACTAGGGGCTTGGTCCAGCCCTGGGAGAAAAGCCCCAGTTCATGGGGATCCCAATCTGAACTTGCTCCCTGCTCTACACCCTTAGCCCTCCATCCTGGACTGGTCTGTTCCCCTGTAAGCTGCCTAGCAAGGTCACAACCCTGGGGGCAGGAAAGGGATTGGCTTGGTGCAAGTACCACCCCCTGGGCAGTAGAGTTCAGGGGGTGGAATGTTTGTCCACACAGAACAGGAAGACTGAGGAGAGGACACACTGCATCCTAGGATGATGGAGGACTGAAACTTGGGTAGCCTATTTCTGGGAAGTGGCCACGTTTGTGGAACACGAGTTAGGTAACATGTAAATAAGTCTACCCTGGAGTGGCATAACTTTAAGACACATTTTCTATGATTCTATGACACTTAAAGGGTGCTTAAAGTTAACTTACACATCTTAAATTCTGGAAAATCCAGGGGTTAAGAGTTCCCTGAGCCACCTCAAATTAATATATAACAAGGGCCTAGCAAGTTCTTTAAAAACTTATGACAATGAAGATACCATAGCTGCTCTAGGTAAGAGTATTCAGTGCTTGGTCATCTGTCTATTTAGAAATATCTTCCTGATATTCCAACTAAACTTCCCTTCTTGTAATTTAGGACTGACCCTCTAGTCAGTGCACAGTTGATTGTAGCCCTTTTGCTAAGAATGCATTATGCGTTTGAAGACTTTTCAAACCCCTCTCAGTCTCTTTTTGAAGAATGGGTATTATTTATTTTGTGAAAAAGAGACTGAGAAGGGTTTGGCAAGTCTTCAAACGCATAATGCATTCTTAGCAAAAGGGCTACAATCAACTATGCACCGTGTACAAGACTAGAAGGTCAGACTTAAATTACAAGGGGAATTTAGTTTGAATATTAGGAAGATATTTCTAAATAGGCAGATGATCAAGCACTGAATACTCTTACCTAGAGCAGCTATAGTATCTTCATTGTCATAAGTTTTTAAAGAACCTGTTAGAATCTCTCTCTCTCTCACTCCCTTTCTAATATTTTATGTATACAACTGAATCAACATCATAATGTTCACGTCTATATACAATGGAGAGTATGTGCACCATATTTACTCAAATCTAAGATGTCCCTGGATTTCAGAATACTCCCCCAATAATTAGATTCCGTACGTAGAAAAATTATAACAAATTATAATTTTTAACTAACAGCATGATGTTGATTCAGTTACATAACTAAAATAATGGAAATTCTGATATCAACATTACCTAAAGACAGAATTTGAAGGCAAGATTCCATTGTGTTGGGTCAAACACAGGGAGATGTGTCCAGACAAAGCAACAGAAACAAACCAACTGAAAAAACTACCATGAGAAATACCATCCAGCATCAACAATAAAATAAACTGATAAGTGATGCCAACTGTTATTGTCAAACAATGCACATAAAGACAAGACTTGACAAAAATCATCTCACATGAGCACTGGGATGAAATTCCTTGCCACAAATTCCTCACATAGCTGTGTGCATCTTCATTACAAACCCTTACAGTAACACATACCAAATCAAAATGTAGACTGATATACCAGTATGTAATTAGTGACTGCATATCTGTGAGTGTTGACCGGGGGAGGATGAGAATTCCAGCAGCCAGCAAGAGAACAGAGATTTTGGGGCCTAGGCCTCTCCTCCCAGGCATGAGTAGGTCTTTGTCTTACCAGTGCTTGATCTGAATGTTAGCTAAACTCTTGTTCAGCTTTGCAATAAAGCAATTATCTTGACAAAAGATAGGTGTGGGCTCTCTTTAGTCTCAGAGAGCATCTGACAAAGCAAGCCCACTGTGCTCCTATTTGGATATGAACTTCAGAGTATAGTACTGGTTCCACCCCTGCTGCCCCTCCACTAATAGTGCACTATTTCAAAGCACTATAACCTCCAGGTCCTTTCTGCATTACTGTAGGCTAGACACTCATTACCCAAATTGTATTTATACACTTGTTCTTTCCATCCTAAGCGCAGTAGTTTATACTTGCATTTTCTGGATTTCATCTCATTAACTTTGGACAATTTTTGAGATGAGGTGATTTGAATCATGATCCTACCCCCTAAAGCGTCTGCTTCATCACCAAGCTTAGTGTGATCTGCAAATTTACTACATGTATAGTCAGTTTCATTCTCCAAGTCATTAACAAATATATTAAACTGTACTGGACTTGGACAAGAGCCTAAGGGAACCCCACGTGATACCCTTTCCCAGTTGGGCTTCAAACAATTGATGACTAACCTCTTAGCATGATGACCCAACCTACCCACCTTACAACAGTTAAATCCATACTCCATTTCCTTAGCTTACTAATGAGAATGTCATTGGAGACTGTAAAACCTTGCTAAAGGCAAGGTATATTTCATCTCTCCCCATTCACAAAATTCATCACCTTGGGATAGGAAATGAGAAGGAAGGAAATCCAAATGGTTAAGGATGACTTGCTCTTGACAAGTCCATGTTAGGTATTCTTGTTTCCTTTATCCCATAGATCAGGGGTGCTCAACCACCTGACTTTACACCAAATCCAGCCTGCGTCATCTGGCTGACAGGGCTCCCCCTGGGTCTACAAATTTGGTGGTGGGAGAGTGGTGGCACCGTTACCTGGCTGCCAAATTTTCAGACCCATAGGGATCCCTGGGCCCTTAGCACCAGATCAGGCACCTGATCCCAACGTGCAGGGCCAAATGGGGACAGTGCTGGGCCTCTGGGGCCTAATCCTGGCATGTGGGAGCCAGGAAAGGTCAGCATCAGACCCAATCCTGACATGTGGATCTCCATCTGGCTTACAGACTGGCCCCAAGCCATTCATCTGGTCTGCAGGGCCAAAAGGTTAAGCACCAGCTCTAGGTCAGTTGTGATCAACCTACAGCTGTAGCCCAGATCCAGCTCATGGATCCATGTCATCCAGCCCACAGGGCTAATTACAGGTCCAGAAATTTAGCAGCAGGAGAGCAGTGGCAATGTTAATTACTCCCAGAACCAAGGCAGCTAACCCTGCCACCAAACTTCTGGACTTATAGACATTCCCACGTGCAGGATGGTAGGCCCCCATACACCAGGTCAGGTCACAGTGAGATCCAGTGCACAGGATCGGTCTGTGGCCAGATCTAGCCTGCTGGACTGCACCAGCAGGCAGGCCCTACATGTGAAACTGTGCTTATGCCACTGCAAAAAATGTTGAGCACCACTGCTCTAGATGCTTATCAATACATTCCTTGATTATATGCTCCAATATCTTTCCCGGCATCTGCTCTTTTCCTATACTACATTGAACATTACCTCCTCTATTCTTGCTGCTAACTATTCTTGCCATTTGATGGCTATCATTTTTCATAAATATTGAAGTAAAAAAGGCACAGAATACTTCAGCCTTCTCTGCATCATGCATCGTCTTCCACATTAAACAGAGGTTGACACTATCCTTGGTCTCTCTTTTTCTTCTAACATTCTCATAGAATGCTTCTCACTGCCTTTTGTTTCCCTTACTAGCTATACCTCAGTTTGGGCCTTGGTGTTCCCAATATTATCTCTGTATATTTACGCTGTATTCTAGGGTTGTTGGTTGTAGCCGTGTTGGTCTAAGGACATAGACAGTCAAGGTTCTTCAGCTAGATGAGATATCTTTTACTAGACTAACTAAATAGTTGGAAAATTGTTCTCTGCAAGCTTTTGGGTACAAACACTCTTCTTCAGGCAATCGGGAGAAGAAGGGTGTTTGTGCCAGAGCTTGCGAAGAACAATTTTTCCAACTATTCAGTTAGTCTAATAAAAGATATCACATCTACCCAAAGAACCTTGTCTGAGCTGTATTCTCTTGCACATCCTTTTTTGTGAGATGCGTATTTCATTTTGAAATCACTGAAGAGTTCACTGTTTGGCCAGTCTCTTTGCCATTTTTCTTCTTTTTACCTCCCATAGGATCCTGCCTACCAGTTCTGAGTTTTTCAAAGTCTACTTCTCTGTTCTTTTACTCTTATCATATCATGGTCACTGTTAGCAAAGCTGACTTCCACATTTAGGTTCTCAACCACTTCCTCCTTATTAGTAAGCAGCAAATCAAGAAGCATTTCCACATTTGTCTCCTCTACCACCTGTACTAAAAAGCTGTCTTCAACATGTTTTGGAATTTTAGAAGCAAGTTGCTATTATATGGTTCTTCGCGGGAGCAGTGTCTGTCTCCATTTCTTTGTTTTGTGACAAGTCATTTCTTGCATGAGCAACAATTATGTGGGCCTAGCAACATCCTTATATAAAAAGGGAAAAATACATTCCTTAAGAAGTAACATTCCACAGTAACTCTAAAGTGGTAATGCACTCTAATAGAAATACTAAATTTACAACTATCCTTCTTTCAAATCACAAGCTTTTCTATATAGGCAAAATTCCTTGCTCTTTCAAACCCTTACCTATGTGCTTAAATTTAGGCCTGATTGGCTTAATTAATTTCAGTGGAACTATGCATACCACTTAAACTCAAACCTTCAAATACATAAATGTTTAAGTAATAAACACCCCTCTTTTTTTTTTTAAACCAGAAATAGATTCATGTAACTGCAAAGCAAGTTAAAACACTGGTTTGCAGCATCTTTACAATTCTTATTTCAAAAGCATTCTTAAACCACATGGTTCATGACCTGAGCTGATAGATTTTGAAAAACATGCATCTTGCACATAATTAAATGGATTTTATAAATAAAACTGTCCAAGGAAATGATAATAAACAACCTCTAATAATTTTCATTAAAAATAAAATGTATTTATGTTTTTTGATATTTTACAGTGGTATGCTGAATATAGTTTGTTTTAAGTAAAGGTAGTAACAGCTTTATACAATTAAATCTTGGTTTGAAATATATAGTCAACTCCAATATATAGTAAAAAATAAAGTAAATCTCAATATCATCAAAACATGGGAAAATATAATATGGTAATATGATGGTTAATTTATGTTACAATTTTGTTTTTTATAATAATAAAGCTAAATAATGTAATTATTCATTAAAAATAGACTGCTTTGCCCAGGGGAGAATGTATGCTTAAAAGAAATTTAAAGTGCTATGAAAATACTGAAAAGTAATCCTGGTTAAGTATAGCAGCACAGACATCCAACATCTGCTCAGACAGTCGATCCAGACAGTCTCATATAAGAGAATAAAGTTAAAACACACTGGAGGGTCTTAGTTATCCCTTGGAAATTAGCAATTGTCTTCAGTGTCGTTTTAACATTGGAACTGATGATTCAGAAAAACAGTACTTATTTTTCAGTACTAAATGCGAAATTATGGTAGAGGTGTACAGTACTTCGTTTATTCCTTATTTCCTTGGAGCAATCACAGAATCAATGCAGGTAGAGAAACCAGCCTCTACACTGTAAGCATCAGTGGGCATCTCTACCTTGATGAGAGAAGTACAGTGTCAGCAGGTATATACTCTTTGCCTTTTATTATAACTATATCTCCAACATCTACCTGAAAGAAAACTGGGAATTGGTTAATGGTCTTAAACAAACACACTTTCCCTTTAACTTTCAATTAATCATTGGTAAATTAATATGTAACCTGTCAACAAATAACTAAGGTAAACACTCAGGGATTTTAAGGAGGAGCTTAAGGGAAACAGCTGCCCAAATCCCACTCAAATACTTCATAAATGAAACCTAGTTACTATGCATTTATGGTGTTGTATATACTCCCATTTAAATTTCTCTATTTTTTGGAACCTCTTATTCATAATTATCACTAGATTAAAAAAAAAAAAAATCTAATTTTAGAACAGGAAATTACCTTCCAAAAGGTCACGGGTGTGTTGCATAATAGCAGAAGTCAAATCCCAATTACACTAAATTTCCATGCAACTGTATTGCTAGGGACAGACATTACACATAAACCAGTTTAAGGTGATCTGAAACTGGTTTAAACCTGTAACAGAACAGACATTCAGCGCACATAAACCAGTTTGAAAATGGCTGAAACCAGCATGAGATAAACCTGGTTAAATGTAGGATGAGATTTAACTAATTTGGGTCAAATCAGTTTCTCCAATGTCTGTCCCAGACCGCTTTCTGGTTTAACTTAAATCAGAGTCCCCCAGTATCCCAGATGCTTTGCAGAACTGGGCTGTCTACTCCAGAGCAGAGCTGACCCCACCCCTCTGCTCTCTAGCTGGACCTCTGGGGGAGACCACAGGTACAGCAGCGCCTGCCTGGCTCCTTCCTGCCCTGCCACCACTCCCTGCTCAACCAGGGATTTCTCCCTCCCCTCTCCCATAGCATGTGGTATGCTAGCTAATGCTGAGAGGTATCTGTGTAAGGCAGACAGAACAGTGTCCGCTTAGGGTACTTTGGAACTAATCAACAGGTCAGCTGGTAGTGTCTCTCGGTTCCTTCCTTGGAAAAACGTGTTTAAGAGCTTGAACTAATAAGAGAGGATTTTTTGTTTTCTTGATGAGGTGCTAAATACTGTGTTATCAGCTACCTGTAGGGTCCCTCGCTGGTCATCGGGGGGGGGAGGGGCAGACAGGAGGAAGACCCCCTCCCTAATCAGAGTGCCCTGCCAGGCCCTGGCCATGCCTCTCCCCCTCAGCTCAGCATTGTGCAAGGGAAGGGAGGGCTGCTTTAGCACCGCCCCCCCCCAGCTTCTAGCCTGAGCCACTGCATGCATGTGGAATCAAAAGTAAATTTCTATCCACTTGCAACTTGGTTCAATCTCTGCAGGTTGGACTAACTGGCAAAGACTGAATCAATTCAGGCTTAGGTTTTTTGAATGTGTGTTTCTAGCCAAGAAGTCAAAGTCAACCTCTTGAAGTTGAACCTTATTTGCAGCAAGATGATTCTGCGGCATGAGGTAAGTGGAGCTCTGACTAGACTTCACTTAAATCAAGCTTTTGGGGGGCTTGAAAACTTACAAAAGTGATTTAAAAATACCCTTTAGACCAAAAATGAGGGACTAAATTTAACAGTGCACTGCTCTACGTCCAGTACTTTAAATTTGGCTTCACAGAAGCTAGAATCTGGAAATATATATGTTACATAACTCAGTAACCTTAAAAAACAGCTTTCTAATTTTTGCTCACTCCATGTAAATGAGCTACTTTCCTATTAATAATAAAACAATAGTACTTCTACAGGGATTTTATATACGAGTATCCCCACTACTGAAGATCCTCCTATGATAAAATTTTCATTGACCATTGCTAATGGTCATTTTGCCCAAGTAAGGTTTTCAAGATTCTGGACTAATGCATACATTTTCTAAAGCAAGTTAAAGCATTGTGCAATAAATTTAAAGTTTTAGTAACATATTCTACAATATTAAATTTAGTTTATCTTTATGACTGGAAATATGTAATTTATATCAATGATATTTATTCAGAATGAAAAGTATAAGCTACATCTCATGAACACGATGTGAACGCAAAACTTACAATTTTGTCTAAAAATCTCCAAAACCCAAATACACACCTTTTCCCAGTGGACAATCTCCCAAGCACCATTTCTCAATACTGTAAAAGCAAAACAAAAATAAAAAAGATGCACAATTAATCTAAGCAGCAATGTAATGACGATTTATGAGTGACACTCATCTGCAATTTAGGTTTCCTACTTGATTAAAAATCATGCACTGGTGGTTCCCTGTTATATTAAAAATCATGCACTGGTAGTCATATAGCATTTTATAGCAACACATTCTCTGCCAATTGATAATCAATCATTTCAATTATGAAAATATTTATTCTGGATGGCACCCTTCAAAGAAATTATATCATGACCCTTTACAAGGTTAGATTAATTCACATTTTATGCTGTAATTAACTATAAACATCAGAATGAAATAAAGGCAAAGACAATGGAAACCTTAATATGCAATTTAACGGCCAGACTGGAAGCAAGCAAATTCAGATTGGACACCAGGAACAAATTATTTCCAGTGAGTTGCCAAAATATGAAATAACCTTCCAAGGGAGGTGGTGCTGTCCTGTTATTTGGAGGTGTTCAAAAGGAGATTGCAGGGACACAGGGCTGCGGTCACCTGACCCCAGCACTCATTCCTGCCCAGGGCAGGGGGTCAGACTCAATGATCTAATAGGTCTCTTCCAACCCTAACTTCTATGAAACTATAATTTGAGGTGAAAAATAATTCCAATTTCTTTTTTAAATTTATGAACAAAGCATGCTTTGAAAACATCTCTCAAAATGACTACAAGAAAATACACTTGAGAGTATGCTATCTGGTAGAGAGTGACAGATAAGGGAGAAAACAACAAGACGACTTAAGAATCACAAAATCTACCTCTTGTAAGCCTCTTGCAATTGGACTGCTGAAGCGAGACCCCAAAAGATCCCCAATTCAGAAGGTTATTTATCTAAAACTGATTCAGTACCTTCTGTTTGGTTTGACACATTCCTAGGCAACAACAATTATAGGTCCACGCACATGAAGAAACACTTTGGCTAGGGCAGTTAAGAGCCAGTATCTTGCCTCACTCCCACTAAAATCCAGAAAACCTAGGTGAAGCAGCACCTAAGTGTAGGTCCAGGAGGCATGCTCTGAGCATACCTGACACACACTGAGGCCATAACTAGATGATAAAATTTGCTGTGCTGGACAGTTCCATGCACACAGTCTCTCAGATGAAAAGTTGTGTAACTAAGTCCTTGAGCTGACAAAGGTCAACTGGCAATGACTTTCACCAGTAGTTCCTAAGTAAATGAAGGCACTTGCCAACAGCCCCTCAGCATTTTCTATAGACTATAGTCAGCACCATAATCAAAGAGAGAGATTTTTAGATTGCTTTTTGGAGGTACTTGACTCTCCCCACATAGTGAATAGGGGGAGCCCAAGCACCTAATTCTGAACTCTGGATTCTATTATGGGACCCAGGCAAATAGGCTGCTTGAAGACATTAAAAAAAACAAAAACAAAAACAGGGCTTTACTGTAAACTCTGTATGCTCCTGCGCTGAGCCAGCGCATATCCAGAAGGGACAGCACGTTAACAGGACCTGGCTCACTCAACGTGTGTATAGATCAGGAGCTTTAGTGGGGCTTTCTTGGCACTTTTGTCTAACAGCTGATTGACACAGCTATTGGATAAAAGTGCTGAAAAGCCCAGCTGAAGTGCCCAATCTATACAGACACTGCAGAACTAGGTCAAAATAATACGCTGCAGCTTCTGGTAAAGCACATTTTTGTTTTTGGTTGGGGGGGGGGGTTGGTTTTTTTACGTCTGCAAGAAGCCATAACGTTTAGCACTTGTTGGTGCCCAAGTCTTTTAATAAATTTAGTAATCATTTACTATTCTATATATTATATATATATATGGCTTAGCCCGTCTGTCTCTCACGCCCTTGAGGGGCATGGCTCTCAGAGAGGTGTGGCTCCAGCTAATGCTGCATCAAGAATGTCCATCAGGAATGGTGGGCAGGGTGTGGCTCCAGCACAGTGGGCCAGGCAGATGCCAAGTGGGGGGGCCGGGGAGGGACTGGGTGGTGCAGAGTGAGGGTGCAAGAGTGGCACAGCTAGATGCGGAATGGTGGCAACATAGGGCAGTGGTAGCCACCCCCCTGCTCCATCTCCATCTCCCCACACCCCTCCCCCCCCAGCATTCTAGGTGAGCAACTTGCTAGTGTTATTTATATTACAGGGTACTGTGTTACTAAAAGATGGAGTTTTATAAACAGATGCATTCCAGCCCTTGAATATTTTGTAATCTAACAGACAAGAGAAGCAGTATTAAAGCAGTGGACAACAAGCAAGTTAAAGGAGAGTGTGGATACTTTATTAATAGAGAAGAATGGCTTTGGTGATTGATTTGAAGGAGGATACTAGGCAGACATGAAAAGACTTCTGTGATAAAAAGAGCCATATATAAAAGTTACACAATTGATCATCAGAAAGAGGATAAAATGGAAAACATGAAAGAAAGGAGGAACATGAAAGGAGGAAATGAAGGCAAAAACACTGCTGAAACAAGATTAATGAGACTTCTTAACCAAGGATAAGCAGCTTGAACTGAAAGCAAAATTCAATTTAGGACTTCATGCAGGAGGGTAAGACTACCAGATCTACGAAGAGATGATTACTATGTGGCAGCACTATGATGGGGATGGAAACTGATGGTCAAGACAGCTGAACAGGAAGAGATTAAATTGTAAGATTTTGGGGCTAGATTGCAACAATATCATAAGGAAAAGTGGATTAGATATTGAGGAGGAACTGACAACAAGATTTAGTAAATGTTCACGAGAGAACAAGGCTGAGACTTGTGAAAAAACCATAGCTATCAACTGAGAGAATAAGATGGCCGAAAAGGAGAGTTAGATGTAAATAAAGTTTAAATTGATGGCTAGAAAATGGTATCTAGAGGTTTGATTTTGGGAATTGGCTTGGGAGGTAAAGAAGATACTGAATTGGAACAATGGTCTGGGGGAATGACAAGAGTTAACTGATTTTTATTAAGCCTGTTTGTGACAAACTTTCCCTCAAGGCCCACTGTCTCTGACAGGCAAGCAGTAAGCAGACACAGGCTGGGAAATTGAAGACATGTAGCACACTGTTCCATAACAGAAATAAGGAACTCTGCAGCATTAGCACCAGGTCACAGTGCCCAGCTGCACAGCCCTTAGGATTTCAGGTTTTGGTACACAGACCAAATTAGGAGAAACTGGTAACCAACCAAATTAAGATGTGTACATGTGATGGGTTTGTGAAACAAAGGAATATGCTGACAGGACAGAATGTGGACAGAGATGAAGAGTCATCAGATGGGGAGAAAGAATACAAAAGGAAGGATTTCAGAATAGCAAAGTGGAACCCATTTGCTGACATTTGACATTCAAGGACAAACCTGAAGATGAAGCGCACGTACTGGCCAGATGTACCTTTCCTCTGCTAACAGCTCTAGGACTGGTAGATATAGTATTTGTTTGCATTATTCTTATCTGCTATCACTATGAATCAATAAAATGTTATTATTGAATGGAGAGGTTGTGGTCAGTCTGAGGGTTTGGGTCCCCCTGGAACAAGGTATCTGGGTCATAAATCCAGTACCAACAGAAATGACCAAGTTTTAAGAAAAGCTACATAGTCAGGCATAATGTCAGAAAAGGAGAAAGCATGCAAGACAGGGCAGAGATCAGAGGGATTATAATTATATGAATCAAAACCGTGTGAACAGAAATTATAGTACCTGAAAGAGAGGAATTAAAGAAAAGTATTTAGGATATAAACAGAGATGCTGAATGGACAGATGCCATGAGATGGTATGAAAAAAAGTGAGAAGGAAGAAAGTAAAGGCAGCAGACAGCTCAGAAAACAAAAGGCATGCTTTTCAGATTTATTAAAGAAGATTATGATTTTGAAGTCAGGAAATTAATTTTTTTGCCTTAAAGGAACTTTTCAGGACCTTTTGTGAATGTGTTTTCAATTTAGAATGTTAGCATGTTCCACATTTAGTTGGTGAGTAGAAGCACTAGAGGTATTGGGGGGGAACCCCAAATCAGGCCACTTTTTGGACTGTCTAGCATATACACCTATTAAGCAGATATATTTCATTTTTGAGAGAAACCATAAAAATACCATTTCTACAAAAAATAAAGTTATTAACCAAGGGAAAAGGTTGATCAAATATTTTCTTACAACACTACAAACAATAAAAGACAAGTAAATCCTCAGTAAAGGCTGCACTCGTATAAAACAATACTAATCTCCAGGCAATAGTTTACTACCACCACAACACTCATGCAGCAGAACGTATTCAACAAGCAAACAATTTTAAAAACACAGAAATCAATGAAAACACTCACAGACTTTTCTGGATTTTGTACAAGATCTAGTAACATCTTCAAGACACTTTCATTTAAGTAACATGATCATCCTTGATTTATTTTTTAAAAAGTAACAAAAAAGTCACACTGAATCAGACAACCTTAATTCTAACTTCCTAATGCTATATTTAATTATTAAACATAACAGGGGGTAAAAAGCACCCTGTTCAAATTTGCTGATGATACTAAGATGTGGGGGAATGTGGGCACACAAGACGGGAGGAATGGGCTGCAATCAGACCTAGACAGGTTACACGGGTGGGCGGATGAGAACAGGATGGGTTTCAACACTGACAAGTGCAAGGTGATTCACCTGGGGAGGAAGAACCAGCACTATACCTACAAGCTGGGGAACTCCCATCTCATCAGTGCAGAGGCAGAAAAGGATCTTAGAATCATCATTGATGCCAAGATGAACATGGGCTGGCAGTGTGGGGATGCAGTCAGGAAGGCCAACCATACCTTGTCATGCATCCACAGATGCATCTCGAGCAGGTCCAAGAAGGTGATCCTCCCCCTCTATGCAGCACTGGTCAAGCCGCAGCTGAAATGCTGCGTCCAGTTCTGGGCGCCACACTTCAGGAGGGATGTGGACAGCATGGAGAGGGTCCAAAGGAGGGCCACTTGCATGGTCAGGGGGCAGCAGGGCAGGCCCTACGAGGAGAGGCTCAGGGACCTGAACCTATTCAGCCTCCACAAAGAGAAGGCTGAGGGGGGGATCTAGTGGCCTGTTACAAACCAGTCAGAGGGGAGCAGCAAGCACTGGGGGAGTCCCTGTTCCCCCGAGCACTACCCAGAGTGACTAGAAATAAGTCGCAAGCTGGCAGAGAGTAGATTCAGACTACATATCAGGAGGCACTACTTCACTGTCAGGGTGGCTAGGATCTGGAACCAACTTCCAAGCAAAGTGGTGCTGGCTCCTATCCTTGGGGTTTTAAAGAGGAGGCTAGACTAACACCTTGCTGGGTTTGTTTGACCCCAGTACTTTTTCCTGTCATGGCAGGGGGTCAGACTTGATGATCTGCTCAGGTCCCTTCCAACCATGAAACTATAACTACTTAAAAAAAAAGATATGAATTTAAACCAAACTAGATATCCATCTTATTGAAATGTATATGTACATGGTGCTTCACTCACATTGCTCTAAAATGAAATAACTAAAGACTACACATCAGCAAAAAACTCCAGTCCCAGGTCTGGAAGTTGTCAGCAGCTGCTGGTGAGGAGGGTGTATGAGCCCTTTGGCTGCCTATATTTATACACACGTCTGAGTGGGGGCAGGGACACATTTTAGTTAGTTAAGCAGTTCCTGGAGAGCTACTCCAATTAAAATGCTGCAGCATTACATGTATTAAGCCCCTGTGCATTTAAAAATGGCTGTGGGAGCTTTAACTAAAGTGCTCCCATGGCCACTCTGAAACACAGGGCGGTCCTTAATACATATGATGCTGCAGAGATGCTAGAGCATTCTAACTAGAACGCATTGGGAGCATGTCTACAAGCAGCCTTTGGTGCCAGAACATCATACAACTACAGCGTAGACAAGTCATAAAGAACTAAGAATCAGCGCTTTTGACTGGTTGCTTGCCCTGCAGGCTTCTAGCCAGCCAGGAAGCTGAAGGAGAAGCAGGTTGGCTCAAATAGCTGGGGAAATTATTAAACTTTAAAACAAACCTGAAGGCTAAGTAAAATTTGGCAGGAAAAGTTTTGGTGACCTAAAAATCTTTGACATTTCAAAAGACTCTCATTCTATATTGACAGAGGACAAAAGCCTTCGGGGTATTTCTACAAGTTATCACTGGTACTCCTAAGAAAGAATGCTCTTAAGCACATCCTGCCTATCTTCTCCTGCTCATATGGGCCAAATCCATAAATACAGCAGGGAAGACTCCCAAGGGATACCCCTGGTGTCTGCCCTCAAGACATTTTGCTTCCCTCAATACAACTGCAATGGATGACCCTAAAGCAACTTCACCTCTTTATTTCTGCGTTTGGTGCAGAGGAAAGTAAAGAGTAGACTGAGCATACTTGAGAATGTCAGGGACACAACATAGACATATCCATAGTAAGTTTTAGACAAAACACATAAGAATACAAGATGAAAATGGATTTCCTGGTTTCATCCAGTCTAGTCAATCAGGTTGCATCTAAAAAACTACTGTACTGACTCACATTCCCCACATATTTTTCCTTCAAATTTAGACTTCCAAAATTAAGGTATGTCTCAACTGGGGAAGCTGCTTTTTCTGCCCAAAACAGAAGTAAGGAGTTGCTCTCAAGTGGCTGCTGCTTCTTTTCCTTCTATTCCCTCCACCAGCCATACAGAGGGAGAAGTGGAGTTTACTAGGGTGCAGATCCAAGGAGGTAGGGTTGCAGTACTGCTGGTTGTAACCCGCTGTAATTACTGGTCCACCTAAAATTTAAAACCAACCACCTAGCAGCAGTCCTTCTATTCAGATACTGAAGGAATCTTTGGCAACTCTGCCATCTGATAGCTACGTCTGGTCTTTTCTGCAGATTGTTTTTAGCTCTTTTGAAATCCTAGATTCACCAAAGGAGTTAAAACTTCAGCAGCAGCTAGTTGAAGCTTTTGGTTGAACAGTGAAGAGCTGCTGACAGTTCAACTGAGAAAAGGTTAAACTGTAGCTTTTGCCTGAGTAGGAAAGGGAAGGTGAGTGGGCTCTGCCCCTGCTCTATGCAGCCATAACTCTGGAAAAATCCTTTTATCTTCCTTCTGCATTCTCAAAATAAAGGTGCATTTCTTATTTGGGAGCATGCAATGTGCGCAGGAACACAATGATCAGGTGTTTTTTGCCTCTATTACTCTTATCATAACACAATTCTATAACCCTAGTCCTCCTATGGTTAAAAATGTTTCTGGTGTCAGAACGCTAAATAACCTGGTTGTCAGGGCAGTGACCCAGATTGTGGGAGATCCAAATTCAAGTACCTATTCTGAATCAGACAAAAGCACTATACCTTAGGTCTCCTTGCGAAGTCCAGACCTCCAGACTTATGGGTAACTTTGTTAATAGGAGACACTAAAAGCGAGAAACTGCGAATTGCAACAAGCCCAGTATTTTATTAAAAAAATATTTATTGGTACAGACAGACTTTATTGGATCTGTACCAGTGACTAAGGGATTCACATGTGGTAGGTCAAAGTTCAACTCCCTGCACCAGAAAATACTGATTTATATAAGAAGTGGAAGTGTTTCAAAAGGAGAGATCTACACAAAAACAGCTAGTAGCCTGGTGATTGAGCCACTCTCCTGAGGTACGGGAATATGGCATAGCAATGACTTGAACAAGACAGCCCACAAGCCAGGCTACTTGGCTATTCTGGGATGGACTGCTTCTTTCTTAGACTGAAAATGTTTCCTCATGGAAGTTTTATCAGAAATGTAACAGGTTGAGGTTTAGATTTTGAAGAACTGGTGTTTCTAACACTTCATCAGAAAAATTCTGAACCAGCTGTAAGCATGCGTCAGGAAACTTGAAACCAAAACCACATTAATACATAGACACACTCTTTAAAACATAACACAACATTTATTTCCATTATATAGCCCCACTTTTCAATCCATAAAAATCTTTCCAATATCAGATCTCCAGTTTTTACTGATGACTAAAAAGTTACATAATTTCTTAAGCTTGTCATTACACTTTGGATCTAATGTGCTTATGACCAGTTGATTAAGAAAATCTTTTAACCCCCATATTAAATGCATTACCTGAAAACTTATGCACTTATTTTCTCATATTATTAATTCTGCATATTAAAGTAGAAACCAGAAATGAAAATACCTATTTATATGGGGTAAATGTAGTAATCATGCACTAACATTTGAAATATACAACTGCATATTTTTCATGTACAATATCACAGGCCTTTAAATTCTAAACATCTAGAAATTTAAACAGATATGTTTTGTGATTTCAAAAATACTGTTGACAAATACTAAAAATCAAATAACCAAAGATTAAACACATTTAGCACTGTGCTTCTATACTGTTCTTAACTGAAAAATTAAGAGACTATTAAAATTGCTCTTACCTTGTGTCTGTTTCTTGTTTACTGCATTATCAGCTTTATGCCTTTTCTGGAGTAAAAATATACAACTATTAATAATGTTAAAATAATTACTTTTGTTAAACAAGAAAAAAATCCTGCAATTTAGAATATTTTGTATGTCTGTACGTGTACATGCACACACTCTCATTGACTCTCTCATTTGGCTACCCCCACACATGAATTCAAAAAACATGCATAATTATTGTTTTTGTTTGTTTGTTTGTTTGTTTCGAACTGTGCACTTTAATATATTATCTTTGTTATCTGGGCACTAGGGGGAATGGTACACTAATCCTGTCCAACTGAAAAACCCTTCCTTTCTGGCTATTTCATTAACTGCACTAGTTTCTAGAAACAAACGACTTGCACAAAATACTTTGATATCCCCCCCAAACACACACATATACCCCTCTCTCCAAAGAAAAGGCTGACAAATTCTAGGCACAGGAAAAATTGTTAAGGCAGTGATAGTCATGTAATTTGTGACTGATAAGATGACTACCCTGCAGATTTCTATAAACATTTTTCAAGCAGGTTATGTTGTTACATCAGCTTTAAAACCCTTTAAGATCTCCCTAAATTGTGAGGCAGTGTCTGGCAGAGAAACTTCAACTAACTTTGGAATCATAAGCTGTGCACCCATTTTGGCATGCTACTATGCCAGGGCTAGTCTTCTGAGAAAAAGGCTCTTTTACATGTGTACTATGCTGTGCTAGTGCAAATATGCTGCTTCTGGTTTGAGGCCTATTATGTGCAGGCCTGACTGGGGTGTTTGCAAAGCTCTATCTTATGCTATTCAGGCATCAGAAAATAAGCTAATATATCCAGAGCCAACGAAAAATATCTCTGCACGACAGTCTTGATTCATTTAGACAAAGACCTCCAGGTGCTGTCATTCTAGATAAAACATGTAGCATAGCATGTTGTAAGCCATATTACTAATTTTGACTACAAGCTCAAGTTCCAAAACACAAAAAAAGCCTCTGACAAAGAATGGAATCTAAGTCTCTGTCAATAAGACTGTGACTTGGAAAAGGCTAATGGACAAAGTCAACTAGAACTCATCACTGTAGACAAGAATACTGGAGAAAGGAACAGGTTTTTCTCTGTGTGATTTTTCTTTGCATGGAATATAGTGATGACAGAATCAGCTATCTAAAATTGTTAGCTTCTTTTAATTGCCTTTACATCCAAGCGTATCTTAAATAAGAGGGTTAATAAGCTGCTGGGAGAGCATTATTTAGAAGCCCATCCATCCAATCTGTCAGCACTAAACTGAGATATTGTTTTCATAGAATCACAGTGCTTAGGGTCAGAAGGGACCTAAACAGATCATCAGGTCCGACCCCCTGCCCTGGGCAGAAATGAGTGCTGGGGTCACTCTGTTCAGAATCAGAGTCACATCCCAGCCAAATATCTATCCAACTTGTTTTGTAACAAGTTTTTTTGACAGACACTGAGCAATCATTAAATAAATTTTCTGATGGAAGGATAGCTAAGATAACAGACAGCACACTTTAATCAATGACAAGATACCATAAACAGTTCAAGGCACATTATTATTTACCCATAGGAAACATTTTTGCCCCTTATGGTAATAGCAGTACAGTGTCATTTGCTTTCTGCACTAAAGCAAGATGCTCTGATGCCCTGTAGAACATGGAACTAGCCACTATGCTGTAATATCAGATACTACAGTTTTTATAGACATACCTGAAATGCTGACAGTATATATGGAAGACATCATTAGGAAGCAAATGCTGCTCAGCTGTCATGCAGCTGCATCCTTAACTTGTTTGGATGAAATATTTATTACTTGCATTACTACAAAACTGATAACTAGCAATAAAACCCCAGGTTTTAGGTACTATCGGCAAAAAAAGTCTTTTCCCCAAAAATGTATAGCAGGGGTTATGAACCTTTCTAAACTCAAGCACTCCTCGGAAAGTGCCAGCTCTTCATTTTTTCTTTTTTTGACTACAAACACATAACATACAGGCAAATCCCCACTTAGCGCTCTTAATTGGTTCCTGAAAAACTGAGCATCAAGCAAAACTGAAAATATTTCATGACCCAAGATGGTGACTTCAATTGTTTTTAATGATGCAAAATGGTGACTGCAAGCATTATAACGAAACTCACTGAGTGCCAAGTGAAATCAGGTATCAATTTAAAATGGGCGTTACAGTGAAATAGCACAAAGCGAAACAGTGTTAAGTGGGGACTGCCTGTAGTCATATCTGTTGCCAAGGACTCATAAAGACCACAACAGATCAGAATGTTTTTAACATTAAAAATTCCTACTTGAAATCTTTGTGTTTATCTTGTGAAATGTGTCTGTACACCCAACAGTGCTAATATTTTGTGGCACCCTGCAGCACTCTTGAAAGGATCTCAAGGCACCTCAGGGTGCCCCAGCATCCTGGCTAAGAATCACTGGCTTATGATTTAGCCTTATTGCAAAACAAAGTGGATAAATGAAATGAATAGATGGCTGAGACAAAATGAAAGACTGAATAATAGCAGTCAGTTAAAAAAAAAAAAAAAAAAAAAGCATATTTTTTGCATAGTAAACAAAGACGCTAGCAGATGGCACAATCTTATGGGCACCACAGCATAGAAATCCAAGGAGGATAGACTGTAGTATAATGGACTTTTTAAAGGAGGCTTTACCATGCATAAGATAAAGTATGAATATGTTTGGAGAAGCTGACTCTGAATAGAGGCATAACAGAGTTGATGCCCTGGCAAAACTGCCAAAAAGCAAGGGGAGCAGGGAGTGGCACAGGGGAGTGGGTTCCAAGAGCAGAAGGAATGAAGTCTCTGGTGGCTACAGCATCATTTGCCTACCCCAGCTGTGGCTCTTACAGTAGCAGTGTGGTGTCCATGCACCCATGGAAAGAGTAATGTCGTAGGGCTGCTTTTGCTGCCAGGGAGCACAGACTCCGAGCGGTGAGAATGATTCTGACATCTCCTAAATTTGTACCTAGGGCTAGTGTTCCCTTGCTTGCGCCTTCTTATGCTACTGCTGGTGGACAATAAAGTCTCAGAATGTTAATGGAATGTAGGCAAATATTCTTATGGATAACTGAACAGTAAAAAAATAAAAATCTGGGAGGCCCTGCTCAATATCCCTTCAGTATTACCTCCAAATTATGTGTCTAACAAAAAAGAATCCTCACAGTTGTATTCAGAAAGCTAGAATGGCCAGGAGAAGAAACTTAAGGGAAAAGAAGAATGGGAGAAAGGGGGAGAACAGTGGAGGGCAATCTGGTGAGCCTTCACGTCCACACTAGCAGGACTAAAGGCAGCATTAAGAACTCAAACTTAGATATGCAACTGAAGCCTCAAGAATGATTTCAAATAAATTCCTTAGTGATCTGTGAGAGATATGAAGGTACAGGGGTAATGAGAAACCCCAAAGAATGCTAAGGAAGGAGCACGATTACAGAGGCTGGAAGTACTGTCACAATCAAGGAGGCTAGAAATGACACTTTTGATCCCTGAAAACTTTCCCACTTCTAAATCTTATGCTCAATGAAGTAGGAGCATAAAATGGCGGCAACTGTAAATATTTTACTCTGGCAAGAGCCAAGAAAAGCTTGGGAGTAATATAAATCTACTTAAAGAGTGCTTTTCTAGTGCAAAGATGGCTACTCACAGAGAATTTGGCTGTGGCTGCCCTACATTAGATGGATTCAAGATGGTAAAGGCCTATTTCCCCATGTATGGAAAATAATCTAATGGTCAGGAATGTGTGTAGTGCCAGGGGATAATAACGGGGCAAATACACTCATTAAAAATCAATACTTTGGGGATCTGAATTAGATACGAATTCTTGAGCTAACACTTGCGCTCGTTTGGCATTCCTGAAGTAACCAATGCATCTAAAGTGTACTTGAAATATGTAAACTATTATCTGAAACTACAAATTATAAATACCTCTGACCAGTCAATAGAAGACTTTTCATCAGAAAAAAAAATTCTTTAGGCATGCGGTAAAGCTTCCATATTTACTCAAAACTGAAGACAACCCTAACCTAAAAACAAAAACCCAATAATTAAATTCTATATGTGGACAATTTCGAGATGTTATAATTTTTCAAGTATAGAATTTCATTATTGGAGGATCATCCTTAGTTCATCCCTCCCCACCATTGCAGAAGGGCAGGCAATAGGGAGGCAGGTGGTATGGGGAGGTCAAGCAGTTTGCCCCCCGCATGTGCCACCTTTGCTGCTCCCTTCCCCTTCTTCCCCTTGATCTGCACAGGCAGGCTTGATCCTGGTTCTAGCCTGGGATACAGAGCATGGCCCCAGGATAGCCCTTGTAGCAGCACTTTGGGCTGCACACCACTGCTATGGGGACCAGGCTGGGCCTGTGCTCAGTGTCCCAGGCTACAACATGAATGAAGCATGCCAGCATGAAGCTGGGGAGTAAGAGGAGGGGGCAGGTGAAGGAGGTGAGGCAGTGTGAGGGGGCAAATGGGTGGAAGAGGCTGCAAGGGGAGATGCCAGGGTACAGAGGTGGCAGGGGCACGCAGCAGCTGCAGCCCCAAACCCAGGTAGGGGCTGGAGCCTGAGCCACAGCAGATGCACCCCCACCCCCACTCAATTTTAAGATGAGGAACTCCACCCCATGTTAAATGGCAGAAAACTCTCACCTTAGAATCGAGTAAATACAGTATTTATACCTAATTATAGCAAGGAAGGATAGAAGAGGCTGGTTAGGCTTGCCTAAGGTCTTGGGATGTCAGACCTAGGTGGTACTTCCCAGTTCTTGGATTATGCAGAAGTCACTTCAAAGACAAATACCAAATTCTGTTTCCTTGCAGTGCAACATATGTACAGCAGGAGATGGTCTTTACCTCCCTTCTCCCTCTTCTCAGTGTCAGAAGAGTTCAACTTAGCTGGGATTACTCACTTTCTCCATATGACCCATACCCTCTACACAGGGCCTGTACTAAGAATTGGGACAAATTGATACACAACATTAAGTTCTAACTCAATTCATTCTGCAGTTCCTCTTACCCTATAGTTTCTTTCTCTGTTATACCCATATGCCACCATGACTGATTCCTTCAGTAGAGTCGAAGGGGAAAAGAAGAATCTCCTATTAACATCAGAACACTTCCCTCATGCAATGAAGGAGACTTCACCAATCATTTTTTACCACTGGGGTTAGATTTAGAAACAGTCTGCAAGCAGGTTGTATACTGATCTAAATTTGTGCAATCCCATAATATGGAAACCAAAGAAAAAAATGGAAATATCTTCTTTCAGATTTTATAAACTTTTCATTGCTGGCTCTTTAGAGACATGAAAAGGGTCCTGCAACATGTCCAAATTAAATCTGGATAGAAACCAACTACAACATTGTTGCATACTTTCAAGCACTAACTTTGTAGCAGGTTGGCTGTTTTATAACTGGGTGAACATTTTTATGGTGCGATAATTACTTTGCATCAGTTAATTGCTCAATACTAACTTTGTACATGTAGCCAGTCTAAACGTATTGTATGGTTAACCAGTGAATTGTGTAATATATGTAATCTAAGACTACTGTGCTTCAAGCATAATTTTGGGCATAAAGAGGAATTCAACATGTAGAGGATGAAAGAAAACTATTGTAATAAGTTCATTCTTAATGAAATAAGAAAGAGAAAAGTCTGTTTGAAGCCATGGTGGGATTTGGAAGGCTACAGTAAATCCCAAGGAAATGTGCCATGTAATAAGGTAATGAAAAATTGCACAGGTCTATATTTACCATATTCGTACACCATTTATCACATGGATAGCACCTATCTATACAGATGACAGATACAACATTCTCTCTACCATAGTTTAAGGTTTTCATCTTTCTATCATAGGCTTTTCTATAACTTTCAAGAATCTCCAAATAACAAACATAATTCAAGAATGTGTTTAATACAGCATGAACCTAATAATTTCAATTATTTTTAATTTTAGAGATGTGTAAATATTACAGACTAACTTTTGGGAACATGATAAACTAATACTACGAAATATTTCCAATACTTACAATATCTTCAATGATTTCCTTGATTGCTGCTACAGCTAAAATAAACAAAAGAGGAACCAAGGTTGTATAACGACCCGTTGGGGATACATCTGGAATTTGCTATTAAAAAAAAAAAGAAAAAAAATCATTGTGTATTTGTAGGTAAAAGTACAAATCTGATTAAAATCAAAGAGATTTGTGCCAAAAATAAAATTAATTCAGCTTTATTCAGTTTTGAGATGTAGCACTGATAGTTTTCATTGCGAGTACTACCATATACTAGAATCAAAGGGAGCGGCACAGTAGAGCACTTAAGCAGTTTATAAAGAATTCAGTAGTGCATTCTCACGGACAAAGTTATGCACATACTTCAGTGTTTGCTGGAACACAGATTTAGAGGTTCAACCTCTCAAGTCCAGTGGAATGTTAGTTTTTACTACTTGTGTCCATGTTCTTTACTTTCCTTTTCGATAGTCTTAGATTACAAGGCATTTTGTACTTGTTTCTTTTATTAGGATTTCCAAACTGACAGTAAAATTTTAAACAAAGGTTTCTCTTGGTTAGAGGCTTTACTTTTGAAATACCGGTTTAAACCACAGAAGATGACCCATGTCCTCACTAATGCCTCTTTCTGCAATATTGCCACATATTAAAAACCTAAAAATCAATAAGCAAGTAGCCTGTACTATACGGAAAAGCATACACATTAAAGTAAAAGCAGAGAGCTGATTATTTGTATAACACTGATATCTGCATTCATCTGAATATAGCCACTAACAATATAGGAAAAAAGCATGAGAACAAGTTCCATGTGATCAGGGTTGTGGCATTCAATATGCCCAAGAGGAGGAGAGCTTTGTGAAAAAGAGCATGTTATACAAATGTAGTAATAAGCTTAATATTTTATATGCATTCTGAATCTACTGTTAAAAGATTCAGAAGGAAATAATGTTTATTATCTATTTTATTATATTTCTGTACAACCACATTGTGGCATAAATAAAATACATAAATAAGTAAAATTGCTAAGTAAATAAAAGGTGACATTTTTACAAACTGACTTGAAGTTTTTCCAGCAGCCAACTTAATGAAACCTTAAACAAAAACAGGATACTGGCATTGTTTGCTGGAAGATTTTAAAAAAGTATGTCGACATGTTCTGAACAATTGTTCTAAATAACTATACAAATAACAGTAGGAAAAGTAACATGTATTCATGTTCATTTGCTAAAAATAACTAAAGTATGAAATAAGACTAAAAACAATCTATGTACCAGAATTACATGGTGGCAAAATATGCAAGGTCTCTTTAATAACCTGCCATTTTCTAATGTTTAAGACCTCCACATGAGGAGAATCAACACGTTGTTCTACAATCCACAGAAGTAGTTTATGCTGGAAGTGGGTTTCTGTCAAAACTAATTAAATTACAAGAGATTCTACGTACCTTTGAGGAGAGTGTGCTCTTAAATAAAATAAACACATTTACTCGCATATCTCACAGTCCTTTTTCCTGAAAATTAGCCGTCCAAAACAGAAGCATCTCTCTTAAGTGGAAAGGTTATTTTTCTGACCAGAACAGAAGCATAGAAATGCTTTAAGATAGCTTCTGCTTCTTTTCTCTGCACCAGCCACACGGAGGGAGGGGCAGATCTGAGGTGGGGGAAGAGTACACTGGTATAGTTGTAACCTGCTTAGATTCACACTCAACCTAAAATTTAAAAATAATTATCCACCAGCAGTAGTGGAATTTCTATTCAGGCAGCTCTGAGGGAACCTTACCATACCAGTTTAAATTAGGGAGAAATATTTTATTCAATGTTCTATGAAACTGCTTCCTAAAAAAAGCATTTCTGGATAAGAAGGACTTTATCTGGATGAATCATACAATTAATATCCACTTTATGCCAATTAGAGCTCAAAGTAATGGAAGCATTACATTTCATTTGGATGTGCCAAATGACATCAAACCAACATGGCCATCTAAAAGTTAATAAATATAGAACTATCACATGAATGATAAACAACATGTCTACCTCCTTTTTAATTTTATTTTTTTATATGCAGCAATATCATGCAATATATTAGAATCTGGTTAAACTGAGTAAGAGCCTGTCATATGCTGGAGTGATCTAGGGAAATCCTTACTGCATGAAGTGGTGTTGGCTAATCAGTAATATGGTATACTTTCTTAAATTGGTGATCTACCAATTGGCTAATATTTGAGCTGAAAATACAGTCTTTTGAAACAGACTTCAAAGTCCAACTGTAGTCAAGGACCTGTCACTTTGTGCAAGAAGTAACCCTTAATCCTGTTCAAAAAAGGACAGAACCTTGAAAGGGTCCAGAGAAGGGACACAAGAATTATTAAGGGCCTTGAGGATAAACCTTATGAGGACAGACTGAGGGATCTGGGACTGTGCAGCATAAGAAAGAGAAGACTGAGGGGGGACTTGGTAGTCATCTATAAGCAAGTAAGAGGTAAGTGCTGGGAGAAAAACTGTTCACTAGGGCACTCCAGGAAGGGACAAGGAGCAATGGCCATAAACTGTTAGAAGATGGTTTCAGGTTGGATGCAAGTAAGAACTTCTTTACGATACGGGTGACCAGAATCTGGAACAGACTTCTTAAGGAGGGGGTACAGCCCCCAACCTTGGAAGTCTTTAAGACAACAATGGACAGACACCTTGCTGGGATCATCTGATCTCAGCAGTATTCCTGCCAAGAGCAGGGGGGTTGAACTCAAAGATCTTTCAAGGTCCTTTCCAGCCCATAATTTCTATGTTTCTATACAAATGCAGTTTGGGAAAGGTAAAATATTATATTCCTTATCTGTAATGTTTCCAGTTCATAACAGAGGATTTCTGTTTATTTTGTGAGCCAAATCCACATCAGTGATGCCCTTTATTATGAAAAATAAAAGATTACAAGGAACTCTGCCTCTATCAGATGGTTGCTGAATACATTCTGTTTTTATAACCACCTGTTCCACTGATACATTTTCATACATTTATTTGCTAAAACCTCCTTACATGGATACACAAAACTTCTGCAAAATATTCAAAATCGTTATGAGTAATCTATAACATTTATTAGTACTTAAATATTTGAAATCTAAATCCTTTCAGCTGAGCTTACCTGAAGTAATGCAATAAAAAGAAAAAATGCATTGGCAGCTCTTCTGAACTGGGAATAAAGGAATCTTGGCAGGAATGTGATTATGTTGTATTTTGCAGTGCTAAAAGACAAAAGTTAAAAACAGGTACAAGTATTACAATACCAACAATTTACCTCAATATAAGATGAGGTATTGCTCCCCCCCACCGCACCACACATCAGCATGGGGAAACAAAGTCCCCTATCTTATATTGCTTCATGGCCTCTTGAAGGCTCAGATTAAGTGTAGTCTGTGCTTACCTGGCAAGGGAAACACCATGACCATGGAGGCGGTCTTCCTAGCCACACCAGAGAAGACTGCTCTCCTGGCATCGGGATAGTACCAGGAACCCCTGGTTCCAGTCACAAAAGGGAGGAAGGAAGAGCCTGGCAACTGCAGGCCAGTCAGCCTCACTTCTATCCTGGGGAAGGTCTTTGAAAAAATTATCAAGGGCCACATTTGTGAGAGCCCTGCAGGGGAAGTGACATTGAGGGGTAACCAACATGGGTTCGTGCCAGGCCGATTCTGCCCAGCTAACCTGGTCTCTTTCTATGACCAGGTAACAAAAAGCTTAGATGTGAAGGAGGAAGTTGATGTCATCTTCTTGGACTTCCAGAAGGCCTTCGACACAGTGTCCCACCCAATTCTGGTGGGTAAGCTGAGGGGTTGCAGCACTGACGAATGCACAGTCACATGGGTGGCAAACTGCCTCCAGGGGTGCACCCAGAGGGTGGTGGTAGACAGGTCGATGTCGACCTGGACGGGTGTAAGCAGTGGAGTCCCTCAGGGCTCGGTCCTTGGGCCAGTACTGTTCAACATCTTTATTAGCGACCTGGACGAGGGTGTAGAGAGCACCCAGCTCCAGTCTGCTGATGAAACCAAGCTGTGGGGTAAAGTGAATACAACAGCAGGCAGGGACCGCATCCAGGCAGACCTGGATAGGTTAGAAAAATGGGCAGATCCGAACAGGATGCGGTTCAACAAGGACAAGTGCAGGGTGCTGCACCTGGGGAGAGGGAACAAGCATTATAGTTATAGGTTAGGGGCTGACCCTCCCGGCAGCACAGAGGCAGAGAGGGATCTTGGAGTCATGATCGACTCAAGGATGAATACGAGTCGTCCATGCAACGAAGCAATAGGCAGAGCCAACCACACCCTGTCATGCATCAACAGGGGCAGAGAGGTCTTGCTTCCTCTCTATGTGGTGCTGGTCAGGCTGCAGCTGGAGTACTGCGTCCAGTTCTGGGCACCGTGCTTCAAGAGGGACGTGGAGAACCTGGAGAGGGTCCACAGGAAGGCCAGTCATATGGTTGGGGGCCTCTGTGGCCAGCCCTATGAGGAGAGGCTGAGGGACCTGGATCTCTTCAGTCTCCTCAAGAGGAGACTGAGGGGGGATCTTGTGGCTGCCTACAACCTTATCAGGGGCCAGCAGCAGGGACTCGGGGAAAGTCTGTTCACCAGGGAACCCTTGGAGTCACCAGGAACAATGGCCACAAGCTGAGGGAAGGTAGGTTTAGGTTCGATATTAGGAAGAACTACTTCCCTGTAAGGGTGGCCAGAGCCTGGAACTGGCTTCCCAGAGAGGTGGTACTCTCACCTTCCCTGGAAATCTTCAAGAGGAGACTGGGTAGGCACCTGGCTGGGGTCTTATGACCCCTCCCATCCCCAATGCTCCTTCCTGCCCACGGCAGGGGTTCAGACTCGATGATCTGTCTAGGTCCCTTCCGACTCACTGATTCTATGATTCTATATTCTCATACAAGGAAACCTTATTAAATACATTGCCCATCATTAAACTGCTGCCAAAAGCACTGTGTACTCAGCAATGGAAACCATGAAGTTAAATGCAGCCAACACTGAACATGATTAAAACACACGGCCTATATATTTTTCTTTTTTTTAAATTTTCCATATTCCAAGCCAAAGTAGCCAAAACAAATTCCAAACCCGAGAGTCAGTCCAGAACCACAAGTGGCCCTACTACCAGCAAACATCCTCCACACTCATCTGGGGCTTCAGATGTTTTCAGATCCTTTGATAGACATCCTGTTCGCAGGCCCAAGCCCGGAGGCTTGGGGTTAAGATGCCCCTGAGTTTTGCCTGCCCTCAGCTGTAAGGCCCCAGGAGCAAACCAGAGAGGAGTCTCCCCTTTCCATTAAATGAGCTTAAAGCCAAGACCTTCCCAGTCCAGCAGCTAAGTGGGAGGTTCACTATACATTACCTTGCCAGGTACTATCCCAGTGCCAGGACAGCAGTCTTCCCTGGTGTGGCTAGGAAGACTGCCTCCATGGTCATGGTGTTTCTCTTGCCAGGTAAGCATAGACTACGCTTAATCTGAGCCTTCAAGAGGCCATGAAGCAAAATACATGGCCTATATTGGGCAAACATACTAAAGGGAACTTAACATAAGAACAGGTTAGTGCAACCCATTTGAGTAAGATATATGGTAGTGCCTATTATGTTCAGTCCCCCTCAGTGCTGTGACTTTTTCAAGTCATGATGAGCCACTACACCGAAAACATTTCAGCTTCCTCTTCACAACCACAGCTGAGCTGTGACTTTTTTTCCCCATTTCAATGATTCCCGTTTCTTCACCAGCCTTAAATGTCTGGCAAACATCACTAAACAGGGCCCCAACAGTTCAAGCAGAATCCCTGTTGCCCTCACAGCCTGTCACATATTATTAGTATGGCTCCACCCTACATGAGTGGAGCTGGACAAGCTTGCCCTGTACCTCGTTGGTATACACACTTTTGGAGAATCTTAGGAGTCGTGATAAGAACACCTGGTTCTAGTCACAAGCGGGGAGCTAATCAGCACAAGGATCCTTTGCGCAGGGGCAGGGCATGTATCTGGAGTAGACACACACAGTGAACAGTGCTGAGCTGCAGAGTCACCATGCCTTGAAATTCTGTTGACTCTACTGGGGCCCAAACCAATGAACTACATGGTAAATTCTGAGTCTTGACTATGACAGTGGCAGGGGAAATACCCTGACAGTTTTATGTACATAAAATGGCACTGTGCAGTGGAGAGTTACAACCTTGTCTGCTTGCTGACAGAACTCCCTACAAGAGCCTCATAATTAGCTTCCCACTAGTCAGCTTCCAGTGGGAGGATCTTTGCTACAAGCTGGCTTTATTGAAATGGGAGACTCCTCCCTAGCTTGTTCCTGCAGCCATACGGCCAAGGGCAAACCAAACTCAGGGGCATCCGAAACCAAAGCTTTCAGGCTTGGGCCTGCACAAAGGATGCCCACCAAAGGATTTGGTAACATCTGAATCCCCAGATAGGGGTGGAGGATGTTTACTGGTAGTAGGGCCACATTTGGTTCTTAAATGACTCTCAGATTTGGATTTGATTTGGCTGATTTGACTGGAACATATATTTATTTTTTTAAGGAAAATTTTTCAAGTGCTAAAGTGCTGCTTAAAAGTGTGTTTCTGGAGCACCTGTGCCAACAGATGCAGCAGTTTCAAAAAAAGGTAAACTGCATCAGTTCTGGATGAACCAAGTCTATGGTATTCATAGTAATCTACTTATATGCAAATTACCACAGCCATGTTTATTTCAAAGTCAGTGTTTTCAGATTTGCCCATCACTTCCATGTGCTCAGGGAGAGCAGGGTCCAACAGTAAGGGGTGAGGATGAAGGGGCTGGGGTGGGGCAGATGGGAAAGGGTCATCTTCTGACCCGCCCCCCCACCAAGATTTATTTTCCCTGCTGTAGCAGTGCGAAGGGGACAAATACAAGGCAAGCCTCCCATAATTAGATTCTATACCTGTAAAATTATACCAGAATTATACATTGTCCATACAAGGAAACTAATGGGGGGGTCGTCTTCTATTCAGGGTCATCTTATTAATTGATTAAATATGGTAGCATGCATGTACACACATTAACTTTCCTTATTCCTTTCAAGATACATCATGATGACATCTTACACAGTAAATACTCCAAAGAACACCAGATTTGCCAAAAAAAAGTTGAAAGGAGTGGCAGCATAAATCAGAATCCCCACAATATATCAAGAACATTCCAGAGCCTAGATGAATATCTCCATCGACTAAATCGTATCTCCTGAATTGCCATAAGTTCCACCAGCTTCCCTATGTTAACAGATACTACCACTTCAAAAACAGCTAGTTAAGAATATCCAAACAAAAATACTGAGCATGCGTCTTAAAATTGTCTCATTAGATTAGTAAGCCCAGTTTTAACTTTAGTAATGTCTGCTAAGTGCTTCCAATAACCAAGCCAAGAAAAGATTCATGTTAACTTGTATGAACACTACCATGTAAATCAAAGTTTCATCTGCAGAATTAAACAACACTTTGCCACAAATCATTTTAAGAATACAAGACCACAGTATTTAAGTCTTCAGTCCTTCTATCTTCTTTTCACTGGACTGAACAATTCTAGTTCCTCCAACCTTTCATTGCAAGTCAAGTTTCCTAGACCTCTTATTTTTGTTACTCTCTGCTGGACTCTTTCCAATTTGTCCATGTCTTTCTTGAAGCATGGTGCTCAAAAGTGAACACAGTACTCCTCATCAGTGATGAACTAAGTGGAAGAATTGTATCCCATGACTTGAATGCAACATCCCAGCATGATACTGGCTATTTTTGAAACAACAACATACTACTGACCACTCTGATCACTAGTTCAACTGAGAACTGGTTAAAGAAAAGGGCAGGGGCAGCATCTTGTGTGAATCCCTGTAAAGTAGCATGCAAATTATGGGCACCAAGTACATACTGTTAATATTTATTAACATACTATTAAAGTCAATACCTGACATGATTATTGCAGAACTTGGTTAACTGAGGCTGATTGATGACTATAGCTCTCAATTCCTCTTGATCAGCTAGTGAAGTTTTCTCTGAAACATCATCTGTCTTCTCATAGCCTTTAAAATATAGAATAAATGGTAATCTAAATAAACTGATACAAATAAATCATAAGATAAATACATTTCAAATTTGTCATGTATTAAATGTAAATAACTATAAATATAGAAAGTGTACAAGTTGCATGTCCTGAATGTATATATCTCTACATTTCTAACAATAGCAACTGAAATTTATTAAAATGATTATATTGAGAAATAAACTGGATGTTCTGTACGACTCCATAAGGGCATAAAGCAACCAGATTACACTGGTGCATTTTGCCTTAGAATTTGAAAAAAAATTTCCAAATATCAGTTATTTAAGGTTAACAATACATTCTTCAAATCTTTAAAAATATCAGATGGTAATATTCTTGGTTTCTTCTTCAGGGTTGACATATGACATGTTTAATAATTTTAAAACCAAGGAAATCCTCAGACAAAAGATGCGAGTCATAAAGTAATACACACACACCACAGGGTAATAGCAGAGTGTACTGGAAAGATATATTTAGGTTAATCTTTGAAGGCTTAATGTCAAAATTATCTCATCAGACATCTGAAGTGAACACATAAAACATGGAAGACAAGCCTAGGCAACACATATAGTTACAACCAAAAATGATGAAACCTCCTGTTCACTGTAATTCACCTACTCTATGAGCAATAATCCTTAAGCGATGCACACAATTTGCTCACACCTGCAAAAATATAATTACAACCTACCTCTAGATATAGTTATCATATTCATTTTGCTCTAGCAGCTTTCCTGATACAGCAGCTAAAAAAAGCTCATCAGGTCTATTTATGGTACTCTGGATCAATTTACTTCATCAAAAGAGCAAATGTTAATAACTTGTGATCCTGCATTAGACAAACTCATTTATAATTTGTGTATCTGCATTTGCATCATTAATTTTAATTAGAAGGTTTATCCCTAATATCCTTCTCCCTGGACACTCAAAAGAGGTAGCTAGATCAAAGAAACCGGTATTTTCTGATTCAAGGATGGAAAGTAAGATAAAGAGCTCTGGCTACAGAAAAAACCCAACAGATATTCAGGTAGCTTAGCAATAAAATAATAACCACGATGATTACCTGATGGCACTACAATAAGATTAAGAGGGGTGTATGTGCATGCATACATGCACATACATGGATGGAGGACTGATTCAAATATAGATTCATAAACATACACACTAAACTATAGCTTAGTAATTGCAAATTATCAATCACTTGACTGCTGAATTAAAAAGTGCTCCTTTAGTATATTATTGTTAAGTATGTACAATTTGCATAGGGGAAGGATATCAAACATGACAAGCCATAGGAAGCAACTGTAGTGAAGCATAATGCATCTGCTTTATATTTTACTGGAACTGTAAAATGGCCTTGCACAAATACAATATAAAAGAATATCAGAATCAACAAAAATACAGGTGACAAATAAAATACCTTGCTAACCCAGCATGGAGAGCTTTAAACTAGGTCCACTGGGGGATGGAGATCAAAGCCCTGGTAAGTGGGTGACCTGGAGGAAACGCAAGCAAGGGGGGGCAACAAGAGAGGCCTTATTGTTCTGGAAAAAAGGGTAATTGGCTAGTTACCTCAGGTGCCTGCACACAAACAGAGAGCATGGGAAACAAGCAGGAAGAACTAGAAGTCCTTGCACAGTCACTCAACTATGACACGATTGGAATAGCAGACTGTGGGAGAGCTCACATGACTAGAGCACTGGCATGGATAGGTATAAACTGTTCAAAAAGGACAGGCAGGGGAAAAGAGGTAGAGGAGTTGCTCTTTATGTAAAAGAGCTGTATCATTGCTCAGAGCTCCAGTATGAAACTGGAGACAGGCCTGTTGTAAGTCTCTGGGTAAGGATCGGAGAGGAGAGTAACAAAGGTAATGTCATAGTTGATGTCTGCTATAGACCACCAGACCAGGGGGATGAGATGGATAACGCTTTCTCCAAACAGCTAATGCAAGTTTCCCAATCTCAGGTCCTGGTTCTCATGAGGGACTTCAAATCACCCTGACATCTGCTGAAGGCAATCAAGAAAGTTTTTGGAGAGTGTTGGGGACAACTTTCTTGAACAAGTGTTGGAGAGGCCAGCTAGGGACTGTGCTCTTCTTCACCTGCTGCTCACAAATAGGGAAGAACTGGTGGGGAATATAGCAGTGTATGGCAACTTGGGCACCAGCAACCATGAGATGATTTAAGTTCAGATCCTAAAGAAAGGAAGGAAGGAGAGCAGCAGAGTATGGTCCCTGTACTTTAGAAAAGCAGACTTCGACTCAGGGAACTGATGGCAGGACCCCTTGGAAGGCCAGTGTGAAGGGGAGAGGAGTCCAGGAGAACTGGCTCTATGTTAAAGAAACCTTCCAGAGGGTGCAAGAATGAACCATCCCTATATGCAGGAAGACCAGCAAGTATGGCAAAAGACCTGTTTGGCTTATCAGGGAACTCTTCAATGAGCTAACACACAAAAGGGAAGCTTACACAAAGTGGAAGCTTGGACAAACGACTACGGAGAAATATAACAGCACTGCTCAGGCATTCAGAGATGAAATCAGGAAGGCCAAAGCACAACTGGAGTTGCAGTTAGCAAGGGACATGAAGGATAACAAGAAGGATTTCTAGAAGTATGTCAGGAAGAAGAGAAAGTGTGGGTTCCTTACTGAACGCGTGAGGCGAACTAGTAACAGATGAATGGAAAAGGCTGAAATTCTCACTGCCTTTTTCACTTTAGTCTTCACAGGCAAGGTCAGGACTCAGACTACTGCACCTGGCAGCACAGTTTGGGCGGGTGAGCAGGCAACAGTGGCAAAAGAACAGGGTAGGACTATCTAGAAAAACTGGGTGTATGAAAGTCAATGGGGCCAGACGGAATTTACCCGAAAGTGTTGATCGATGCGATTGCAGAGCCACTCCCCATCATCTTTGAAAACTTGTGACAACCAGGAGAGGTCCCAGACAATTGGAAAAGGGCAAATATATAGTGCCCATCTTTAAGAAAAGAAGGGAGGATCCAGGGAACTACAGGAAGGTCAGCCTCACCTCAGTCCCTGGAAAGAACTTGGAGCAGGTCCTCAAGCATTCCATTTCTAAGAACTTGGAAGAGAAGGTGATTAGGAATGGTGGTCAGCATGGATTCACCAAAGGCAAGTCATGGCTGACCAACCTGATTGCCCATGATGAGATGACTGACTCTGGAGGCAGGGAGAGCAGTGGACATGATATAACTCAACTTAAGCAAAGCTTCTGATATGGTCTCCCTCAGTATTTTTGCAAGTAAGCTAAGGAAGTACAGGTCGGGTTAATGGACTATAAGGACAGGAAACTGATCATTAGGCTCAGAGCGTAGTAGTCAATGGCCTGATGTCTAGCTGGCAGCTGGTATCAAATGGAGTGCTGCAGGAGTTGGTCCTAGAGCCTGTTTTGTTCAGTATGCTCATCATCCATCTTCCAGATTGTTGAAGTGCATGCTCAGCAAGTTCATGGAAGACACCAAGCTGGAGGGAGTGGTGGATACTCTGGAGGGTAGGGCTAGGATTCAGAGAAACCTAGACAAATTGGAGGACTGGACCAAAAGATCTCTCATGAGGTTCAATAAGTACAAGTACAAAGTCCTGCACTTAGGACAGAACAACCCCATGCACCAGTATAGACTGGAAACCAATTGACTAAGCAGCAGCCCTGCAAAAAGTGACCTGGTCATTACAGTGGACAAACTGAATGAGCCAAAAGTGTGCCCTTGTTGCAAAGAAGACTAACAGCATACTATGCTGCATTAGTAGGAGTGCTGCCAGCAGACTGAAGAAACTAATTATTCCCCTCTATTCTGCACTGGTGAGGCCACAACTAGAGTGCTACGTCCGATTTTGCCCCCCCCCCCCCACTACAGAAAGGATGTACACTAACTGGAGAGAATCCTGCAGAGGGCAACAAAAAATGGTTAGGGGGCTGAGGTGTAACAGAAGCTCCTTCTTGCCTACATCCCCCATTTTGTGCATTTCTTTTTCCTTCTGAGTGTTGGCAGAGACCTAGCACACTCATTGCATGGGTGTGGCAAAGCTCAGAGCAAGCCAGAACACTGAAGCGGCTTTCTGTAGGAGAAACCTACAAACTACACCTATATATCAATTGAGCTAAGTGTCACTAAAGAAAACAAAAGAACTAAGATATCTACTTCAAAGACTATAAACATATCCTGGTGTTAACATAACTCACTGTCCCCAGTAGCCTCTGATCCTCACTACCTTACACTGCATTTTTATACATTTCTCACAGTTCATTTTTATATTTCATCTGTTTCATCTTTACCATTGCATTTTGTATTTTATACTTTTAAACCCTTAAGGAATGTACTCCCTGTAGAATAAAGTTACACACTGGACCATTGTTAAAAACTGCACTGAAACTGTAATTGTAAAGTGATACAATCTGCTATATTGGGCTGGTACTTTGAGTGAATGCCAGTATGAGCCAATAAATAATTGAATGATAAAGCAAGAGCCTTTGGCTGTTAATTGACAATAGCCTAACCAGAGGAACTTACCATCACAAAACTCTACTCTACAAGCCATTTTAAGCTAATCAAGCCACCTGAAACATGCAACAACACAGCCATTGAGTCAGTCAAGTCAAAGGTGGTCTCCCAAAATTGCACCATTGGGCAAAACCCTCAGTGACTATTACTAACAGCTGTCATGCACTACTCAAGACCCACGTTGGACCGTGACCTCCGGACTGGGCAGCCAAGATGCTGGGAGAATCACACAAGTCTGCGAGAAAGGGACAAAAGGCAGTTAAGCAAGACCCTCAGTGGCACCCTCTCATCCGGCACCTGACCTATAGAGACAGAAAGACAATCAGGTGACCCCCTTCTAGAGAAGATATTGCCTTGAAGAAGCTGACCATCAACAGCAGACTCCAGGGCCTTGGATAGGTAGATATACTGACACCAGTGCTCTCACAATCATTACAGCAGCTACTGTACACTATACTACATGGGTTTAAATGAGTGCGAGTGTACGCGAGTGTGCTGAAGTAATCAGTACCCCTCATAAGTCCCCAGAATTTGCATTTATAATTTTATTAAAACTTCACATCCTGTGTAATAAGCTAGAATTTATAACAATCCTGTGAGTTGGTCCTTTGTAGCCAACAGAAGTACATGTCTTCTGAGAGGTTGAGGGAGCTGGGCTTCTGAAGAAGAGAAGGAGGGAGATTTAACAGCAACCTTCAAGTACCTTAAGGGCATTTCTTAAGAGGATGGAGCTAGACTATTCCCAGTGGTGTCAGATGACAGAATAAGGAGCAACCGTCTCAAACTGCAGCAAGGGAAGTTTAGGTTGGGTATTAGGAAGAACTCTCTTGCTACAACAGTAGTTAAGCACTGGAACAGGTTACCTAGAGTTGTTTGGGAATCTTTAACCTTGTAAGTTTTTAAGACCCAGCTAGACAAGCAGAGGGTTGGATTAGATGACTGCCTGAGGTCTCTTCCAACCCTAATTTTTTATGATTTGTGCATCTCATTTGATGAGCTTTATGGGAAATGACGTAACTAGCTCTGTGAAGCCTACTGTTAGTGAAACTACAAGAGATTCAGAAATGCTCCCTAAACCACCACATTACAGTTGTAAAGGTGGCCTTTTGCAAGGGATCCGTTATGCTTCAGCTGCCAGGAAAAGTGGGAGAGACCTCGTAATTCAGGCACATGGAAGTCCCTACCCTAATTGTTCTTCTCAGAAGTTATGAGGATGAATTTAGCAACATAGTGGTCTTCACTGGGTGAAAAAAAACCCAACTTGGGTGCTTTGCAGATGTTATTTTAATGGTACAATGTTGGGATCTGGAATCAGTTCACCATCACACATCTAGGCTTTGGCACATTGAAAGTTGTACACTGTACAGCCCTGTTTCCAGGCACATGAGTATCGGGTAGGGGTAGTGGACTCTTCTCTTCTTCTGTCCCCTTCTGTTACTGCGGCGCAGTAAACTGAAAGCTGCAAGCTTGACACCTCCCATATATAGGGCTGGACAGGCATATGGCATTGACTGATATCCTGCATCTGGCAGGTTTAAACCAGGCAGTTCCCTGCCTATAACTCATAGACCCAAGTACAGTTCAGTCTGGGCATGCTACATATTCAGTTTAAGATGTCATACCAACCAGCAAAAAGTGTTCTACATTAAACATGGAATATCTTTGTAGCTGGTTACCATTTTGTGGTGCCACAATTTCACTAAATGTGTGGTATGTATGGTATGCCTGAGGATGAATAGCTTTTGGGATCAGACATACAATTCCTCAGATCTCAACTGCACCTAATGCCAACTGATGTTTGCCAGAAGCTTAACGAGAGATGTGGATTTTCTGGACAATTTTGAATTGGCAAATTTTCCAGAAGATTTTCCAATGCCTTAAATAGAGCATGATATGGTTTTTCATGTTCATTCGACTTATATTTAGTAAACAAAACTAAAGAAGTACAAGTATTTGAACTGAAATATTTGATTAGGAAAAAGATTAAAAACAGTACACTTAATGTGGCTTAAATGTTATATTCAAACAAACTGATCACCTCTTGGCAAAACTGGCCAATTGTGGCCTTGGGTCCACCACGATCCGCTGGCTGGGAAACTGGCCCCGTGGTCAGACCCAGGGGGTGGTGGTTGATGGAAGTCAATCGTTGCGATGCCCTGTGACCAGTGGGGTCCCCCAAGGCTCTGTCCTTGGACCCATATCATTCAACATCTTCATTAATGATGTGATGCTGCAGCTAGTAAAGCGACCAAAACACTTGCTTGCATCCATAGATACTTCTCAAGCAAATCCCGGGATGTCATTCTCCCCCTGTACTCGGCCTTGGTGAAGCTGCAGCTGGAGTACTGTGTCCAGTTTTGGGCCCCACAATTCAAAAAAAGATGTGGAGAAGCTTGAGAGAGTCCAGAGAAGAGCCACGTGCATGATCAGAGGTCAGGAAAACAGACCTTACAAAGACAGGCTGAGAGCCATGGGGCTCTTTAACCTGGAAAAACGCAGGCTCAGGGGTGATGTGATGGCCACCTATAAGTTTATCAGGGGTGACCACCAGTCCCTGGGGGAACGTATGTTCACCAGAGTGCCCCAAGGGATGACAAGGTTGAACAGTTATAAATTTCTGCAAGACTGTTTCAGGTTGGACATATGGAAGAATTTCTTTACTGTTTGAGCCCCCAAGGTCTGGAACACCTACTTGAACACCTTCACGAGCAAACTGGATGCTTATGTTGCTGGGATCCTATAACCCCAGCTGACTTCCTGCCCTTTGGGCAGGGGACTGAACTTGGATGACCTTCTGAGGTCCCTTCCAGCCCTAATGCCTATGAAATCTATGAGATTCAAAGCTTTCTGTGGAAAGAAATTATTTTTATTGGAATACTTGTAAAAACAAAGACAATACCAATAGCATGTACTTCCTTTACACTGTTTATTTAAATTTAAGAAAAAAAATGAAGGTACAGAAAACTATCGACACACTAATTTCAGCACACCCAAAGAACAGTGCATATGCTGTGGTTATCCACTCATCTACTTCAACACAGTTTAACTCTCTTCCACTCAGGTCATTGGGAATCTCCAGGTTTCACTGTCACTATCTATAAAATCACTTGCAATACTTATTACTTCCATTTCAGAATCACATTGAGGCAAATTGATTCAGAACTACCTGAACAACATTCTCTTTTGCTAAAGGATGGTTTTACCAATGAGTCTATTGGCAAGGGCAATCACACTGCATCTTCTTCACCAGTTGTGCTTCTGACTGATTCTCCAGAAGCAAATGATTTTGAGAAATAGAAACAAGCTTAGTGGTGTGTTCATTTGTTAGTCTATTCCTCTTTTTTGTCTTGATTGAGCTGAAAGCCTTCCAGTTCCATTCACAAGAAGCTGCTATTGGCAGAATGCTTAGGATCCTGAGAGCAATCCTGAACAAGAGTCAGGTATTACAGTGTCCCTTCCACCATGTGAGAGGAGACATTTTCTCTGCTGTCCCCCGAACGATGTCTTTGCTCCAAAAGTTTTTCTTTTGCACAGTACTTGGCAATGTCTGTCATCACAGCTATTTCAATGCTGAGGCCATTCTTAGCTACTTCCGTAACTATATTGAGAGTAATTTCATCAGTGATTTGGACGAGGGGGTAAAAAGCACTCTGTTCAAATTTGCTGATGACACTAAGATGTGGGGGGACGCGGGCACACTGGAAGGATGCAACAGGCTACAATCAGACCTAGACAGGTTACA
>NW_017728948.1:47468760-47500015 GCF_001723895.1 Crocodylus porosus
GGCTCCTACCCTGGGGGTGTTTAAGAGGAGGTTGAATGCACATCTTGCTGGGGTCATTTGACCCCAGTATTCTTTCCTGTTGGACTAGATGATCTGTTCAGGTCCCTTCCGACCCTAGAAACTATAATAGTAATTATTCGGTAATAAATTCATATTCTGATGAATGTTGTTCTCTGTGTTGAGGATCCAAAAGGTTTGCTGCCAGATGAACTGGATGAGAGCAAAACTCAGATCTCTTAGTAAACATTTGTTTTACTCCTACTTTTTTGGATAGAGGTGAAGCAGGCAAAAGATCAATTAGATCTTCATTCAGTTGTCTGAATGTCTGGAATATTTGTAAGGCTTGGTGCATCTCCTTCAAGTTTCTTGATAGCCACTGAAACTAGTAGCAGCAAAGCGAATGTTCCTTGAACTCGAACCCAGAACACATAGTTGTTGAGAATCTGCTTGCAAGTGTTCATGGGGATAGTCTGGGATACTATGTCACCTATTGAACCACACTGCAAACAGATCTTTATGCACAGCAAACTACGTAAACACCTTTACTGCCAGGAGAAACTAGATGGGGCTCGGCTACGAAGTACACTTTCCTTCCCCTGCTTCTCTGTCTGCAATTACTTTGCACTTTGCTAATATTGTCTTCATTGTAGTCACACTTACTATGTCCTTTGCCAGAAGATTCAACCCATGAGCAAGACAGCCAAATACTATTAAATGGAGGAGACTTTGCCTTTAATATTTGCCATAGTGTTTTCATGTACTCGCATGATCAGTTACAAGGGCTTGTACCCTGGAGGGACCTGCACTTGCAATCTCTTCACTCAATTTGGCTATGTGTATAACAAGAAGATTTGGTAGCTTTGGTTGCTTTCAGGAATATTGGTTCAGGTGTTGCTAACAATGTTCAATAAAGGATTTCCTTGTATATTAGTCCATCCATCTAACATCAGAGTCTGTGATTCTGCTTGACCAGTCCTGTGAATAACCATTGTTTGAACTCTATTATACCCTCTAAGAGAGAATGTGATAAGTGACAATGTGACGGTAACTTATATGATAGGTGAATTAGTTTGTAACGTTCCTTTCAGTATTGATTTTCAGTTCTGGAAAGAGGTATACCACTTGCAAATATGACTCGAACTAATGTCTCATCTGTTTTTTTTGGGGGTTTTTTTTTTTTTTTTTTTTTTTTGATCTTCTGACATTTTGTCCACAAATCTTGATAAAAAACGTGACCATCTTGAACAGCTACTCATGGTGGATCGTATATCTGGTGACAGTGAGCTTGAAAGCAAGGATCTCGTTTCTTCTTCCCCCAGACCTGGCAGCTCACCATTTTCAGTTTCCATTTTTTTTTTTTGCATATCTGCTATTTCACTTGAGCGACCAAGTTCCTGCAACAAAAGGGGGGAAAGATTTTTACCGTAACCTATTCTAGTCTGGCCCTATCCATGAGAAGAAAGAGAAGCAGAAGCAGCAGGAAGCTTGCTTCCCCCATCCCTGCCAGAAAGAACACTCTGCTGCTCAACTTGCTGCTCAGTTGTCCTCGGACTACACAGCCAAAGGGAAGTATAATTGGCTGATGGCAGAGGCCAGAGGACTAAGTTCACTCTACTGGGTTGAAATAGTTAACTATTTTTCTAATATATATATTAGTTAAGCCTAAACCACTGTGTGCGCTTAGTGCAAACAGAAAAGCAGGAAACAGGAATTATAAATAAATAAAATAAATAATAGCCCAGAATTGCATTAACAACTTTTAAAAGTATAATGTTTTAATACAATATAGATGCTAGTCAATACTGTGTTGTTTAACATATTAATTTGTTTACTTACATAAGATTCCTGAAGTAGACTTTTCTCAGATGATGTTGTTCCACCTTGTATTATCTTTCTGTATATGGCTTGTACTCTTTCAGGACAGTTTCTACATGTTATTAAGTGTTTCTTCATTCTTGTTCTGTTGTTAGCATACTCCTACCTGCATTATTTACATCTACCAACTTTCTTCCTTACTTCAGGGGCTTGAACTTCACTGTAATAATGCCCCACACTAGTTTTTCTGATTAGGCATTATATTATACTGCCTCCAGTTTTGGGCTCCACAATTCAAAAAGGATGTGGAGAAGCTTGAGAGAGTCCAGAGAAGAGCCATGCGCATGATCAGAGGTCAGGAAAACAGACCTTATGACAACAGGCTGAGAGCCATGGGGCTCTTTAACCTAGAAAAGCACAGGCTCAGGGGTGATCTGATGGCCACCTATAAGTTTATCAGGGGTGACCACCAGGATCTGGGGGAACGTTTGTTCACCAGAGCGCCACAAGGGATGACGAGGTCGAATGGTCATAAACTACCACAAGACCGTTTCAGGCTGGACATAAGGAAGAATTTCTTTACTGTCTGAGTCCCCAAGGTCTGGAACAGCCTGCCAACAGAGCTGGTTCAAGCACCTACTTTGAACACCTTCAAGAGCAAATTGGATGCTTATCTTGCTGGGATCCTATGACCCCAGCTCTCTTCCTGCCCTTTGGGCAGGGGGCTGGACTCGACGATCTTCCAAGGTCCCTTCCAGTCCTAATGTCTATGAAATCTATGAAATTAAAACTACTTCAAAGCAAAAACATGAAAAAATTAGCAGATCTTATGCAAACACTTCCAACTTGCCCAACTCAAGAAAAGAAATGAGACACTGCTCTGTGTTTGCTGAACTGAAAGCGAAACAAAAATTAATCAGTTTCAGTTTTAGTTTTGCTTTCACTTGCAGTCTGAGATGAAATAAGGATTTTAGCTTTAGTTTTCATTTGACCTGCAGCCAATTAGGTGAATTCATAACTTGATTTTTGGTTTGGATTATTATGCGAGTGTATTTACCCTCCTGTTTACAAATCAATAAAACATATATGTACTCTCTCTCACACTTACTAGGGATAATCACCTGAAAAACATCATTTACAACTTTGCAACTGCCAAGCTTGCCTAATATTCTATTGGCATCCATTCACTGTCACAGAAAAATAAAGCAGTGTAAAATATTCCAGAAATTTTTCTGCCCCATATCTCTGAGCCTAACACACTTTTGCACATCACGAGACATCAGTTATCATAAACAATCCAAATAAGGCTTGTCCAGCTTAAGTGGTTGGGGGCAGCATACCCTATGGGTGTCCCAGGCTATGACAGGAGTTTCCCCAGCACCGTGGGCTGCACCATACCACACTGTGCCCCGAGGTGGGGAAGGAAGTGGAAGCTGGAGAAGGGGGGGGGAGCCTGAAGTCCCTGGTTGCAGTCAGAGTGATGAGGAGAACGGCAGCTCACTGGTCACCTGGGGCCATGAAAAATTAAACCTTTGTAGGCCATATGTGGCTCACAGGCCAGAAGTTGAACAGCCCTCATCTAGATCATTCTTCTGACACCTACCTATTGCTTGCTAGGGACAATCTTGGTTTGCACTAGTCATCTGTAAACTAGAAAATGTAACCTTCCTACATCTGCGGTTCCTGTTAAAGATTCCTCACATTACATTTACTGTTCATGAAAGCATTAACACACCTGTTTTGAGGCCTAGCAGTAAGCCTAGGTAGTGTGGAATTTCACTCCATATGCAATGCAGATCCATTGTCATTCACTCTTCCCATTAAGATTAATTCAGCCTGCTAACCTGTCCTTCTTTTCTCCATCTCTTTCAAGCAGGAGTAACCAGACAAAGGGCTTCCAGCTACAAAGTCTGGGCAAGTGGCTAACTTTGACAGCATTTTCTCAGGGTTCCTTAAGAACCTGTGACTGTTCTCATGGACTTGGCTTGCAATCTTTTTAACAATACACATACCACTGGTGGGCTCCCTAAAGAATGGAAAGAGGTAAAGTCATCACAATCAGAACATCTGATAAGCTTGATGAGGATTTGAAAAGCTACAGGCCAATTTCTCTTCTATCCATGGCTTATAAAGAGGTTAATCCTTGCCCATCTGGAAACCACCCTGGAAGCCATCATACCCAAAAGACCAAGGTAGCTTTTGGGCAAAAAGAAACTGCTATGATCAGGTATTAGCACTGACCCGTCATATTGAGGCCAGATTTCAGCACAAATTAAAAACAATTGCAGCATTTAGAGACCTTTCTTTTGCATATGACACTGTTTGGAGAAAAGGACTTTTGCTAAAGTTGGCGTAGGTCATCAAGTGCAGACCAACCTTCTCATTAATAAGCATCTTCCTATCAAACCATAGATTCTGGGTACAACTCAAGGATCTGAGCTGCTGGAGAGTGCTAAAGGACCCCTCCCTCAGGTGTCTGTTCTTTCTCTGGTTCTTTTCAACCTATACACCAGTGACATCCTGCCAACAGCAACACATAAATTTACCTATGCTGATGAGATTTTATTAGCCACACAAGGCGATTCTTTTAAGGCAACAGAAAAAGCCATCAAAAACAATCTGCACATCCTAAAGGACTATTTCTGAACTTCGCACTTGAAATCTGATGCAGTCAAGATGGCAGTTTCCTTGTTCCACCTTAACTCTCAGGCCAATAAAATGCTAAACGTACAGTTTTGCGGCACTAGAAACACCCCAAAAAATCTACAGTACCTTAGAGTCACTCTAGGTTGAACTCTCAGTTGCCTCCAGTGCCTCAAAATTACTGGCAAAAAGACAGTGATGTGGGTTAACATTACAGAGAAGCTCCACATCCTGGGGAAATAATGCTCCTATCCTCCACAGATTGACCCAGGCAATGGTACTCTCTACAGCTGAATACTGCGCTCAGCCTAGTGCTAAAGCCTTCACAGCAATCACACTGACATACAGGTGAACATTGCCATGCGAGTAGTAAGCAGCCCTCTAAAATCCATGCTGCTTCTGTGGTTGCCGGTGTTATCAAATATCACTCCCTCCACAGTAAGAAAGGATTTGGCCATACTTCAAAATACAAAAACATCATGGCTGACCCTGAACTCCTGTTGTATGAAAATATCGGCCACCCACCAATATGTTGACTTAAGCCAAAGAAACTTTTCTGGTTACACGTGCTCTAACTTTTATCAAACAGCAGATGCTAAGAGCTACTGATACAAAATCTGGTCTGCAGCAACAGCATGCAAAAATGTGGTCATCAAACTGACCATCAAGCTTCTAAGTTTCCGCCTGCAATGTAAATAACGGACCATGCTGAACTGCATTTGTACAGGACACGGAAGGTGTGCCTATTTATTGAACAAACTGGGCACCAAGGACTTGCCGAACCGCGTAAGTGGTGAGGTGCACTCAATAAGCCACAATGCAAACTCCTGCCCTGAACTTGCATACCATCGAGTGATTAAAGCAATCCACTTAGTCAACCTGCATGTCATCAACTGGTTATCAAATCTCAACATACAACTTTAATTAACCTACACCTTTTCTACCATTGGTAGCCCTAGCCATACAGAAGAAAATTAAGAGGGAGAGAGTATAAATACCTTGTCCAATACTTTTACTCTACTGATCATATTAATAAATTCAAGTCAGCCCTAGACAATATACCTGCAATGAATTAATCCATTACAAAATGATGACTAATAACCAAATCAAGTTTGTACATTACTTATTTATCAAAGAGGGAAAGATGATATATTTGAATTGTTAAATAATTACTAAAAACAATTATTTTAAAGAAATCCTTTAAATTGTGCTTTTCTTGCACTTTCATTTTCTTGTGGAATAGAATATGCACCTTGTTATTGAAAGGCAAAATGAAGGATTTTTTTTCCAGTTATGGCTGCATAGAACGGGCACAGAACCTGACCTTCACTTGACTCACCTGCCCTTTCCTGCTCAACTAAAGCTAGAACCTAGCTGCTGCTGAAAACTGGTCTCCATGTTTCTGAAAAGAGGTAGTCACAGGGTTGTGAAATAGGAGACAGACAAGGACCAGCTAACCTCCCCCCCACAAAAAAACCAACCAAACAAAAAAACCCACCCCACTATTGCCTTAAGATAGATTAGCTTGACCAATGAACCATCAGGACCATTAAAAAGGGAGAGATGGTCTTTAGCACCCTGAGATGAAGAACAAACAATGAGCCATTACATCAATTCACTTCCTCAGCTGCCTGAACAGTAATGTCACAACTGCTACAATGTGGAACTAGAATCAAACCAGGATGATTCTATCCCGGGCAGAAAACAAGTTTGCTGCTTAATAAAGCAGCGTTGGTGGGCTGATTTTGGGGAGATGCATGTTATATGCAAGAAAATACAGTATAAACCTTGAGCAAGGAACATGCAAGAGAAGCATAGATGGGACTATTTTTAAAAATCTAAGATGTGATAGTTTATATATTTAATATTTTTCATAGCCTAAATTGTGTGTTTATAGTTGAGTATTTGTCTACTTATCCTCAGATGCCGATTTCTCATTTAAGTATCTGTACTTAGAAAGTATAAATGTGTTGACAAATTCTTCTCTTCTTTTCTATTTTTAGTTAAAAGAGCACCACAGGGTACTCAGAAGCTGCACAAAACATTCCCTAGTTTAGTTTCCATTAGTTACTGCTTAATCCATGTTTCCAAACAGTGGGAATCCTACAGCACTGGCAGACATTAATCTAATGGCGTGATGGGTTCTGATCCCAAAAAACATGCATCCTGCATGGCAGAATGCAACAATTTTTGGAATCAGAAATAAAATGCATCGGATACCAGTTATACAACTGCCAGTGCTGGGAACGTGGCATAAGAAACCAGTCTCCAATGCCATACTCCCCATGGTGTCCTTTCAATTTGTTTTTCAATGGTTCCCACAGAGCACAGGATTGTGCAGAACTCACCACCACACATTCTACTGAAGTACCATACAAACAAATGTGGAACGTCTTTGGTGTTGGTTTGCCATTTTACAGTGCAATAAACTGTCTGACCATGTGACATACTGTGGATCACATCGTAAATGTAACAACTGCCAGGAGTCCTGATGAACTCTCACACCATGGAGTCTGCAATATAACCAGCTTTCCTCAACCTGTACTTGGGCCTAAACTTTGTAATGTATTAATGAAACAAGCATCCCACTACAACAAGCAAATCCAAGGTTCCTAAATCTATATTAAAAACATGCATTAGCCTATGCACTATATTGTAACAGTATTTTAACTGCATATATAGTTTAAAGTGTCACAGTCAAGTTGTTTTATGTTTTTAGACAGAGGAACCTCTAGACTTCCTGGTAACTGTACTCAACAGCACAGGAGGCCCCTTGCAGACCTATGTTCTTCTCACAATTTTTTATTGTGCGATCAAAATTTCAAAGGTTATTTTTAAATACAAACCTATGTCTGCCACTAGAGGGACACGAGTTTACTAAATGGGAGACTTTCACATTGTATATACACACTAGGATTTTGATTGGAACTCATCCTCTGGTCTTCAGGTTTGCTTTTTTTTTTTATTAGTCAGTTTTAGAAACAAATTAAGTAACATGTCTAAAAGCAGGATATATTCATTCCTCCACCTGTCTTTAAAATTCAGGCTTCTTTCTAAGCCTGTTCATTCGCTGGACTTTCCCATGAAAACCACCTGGTCAGTCACTCACCTTAGTGTATCAACCTCTCCCTGAAGTAGTCCGAAATCCAATGTCTGTTTTCTTGTTTTTCACACACTACCAGCATTATAAATAAAGATGGTGATAAATATTTTTATTTATATCCTAGCCTTCCATGCATGATGTAGAACCTCATCAAAAATTAAATTATATGAAAAGCTTAGCAAGCTTTAAACCAATTGCTTTAAAAGTATCTTCAAAACTTCACACATTTTTCCTTTGGCTTTACAGGGAATCTATCTAGCAGTCTTAACTCAAAATTAGCTCTCCTAATCAAGTTCATCAAGGCACTTAATTTTTATAACCCTAATATAACCTTACTGTAATCTTGTTTTTTCTGGTTTCATCAAAAAACCATTCACTGACTAACAAAATGCACATTTTTATTTGAGAATGGGGGAAAATTCCAACAATAAAGTAATCCTCAACTACAAGTAAATTCCCACAATAAAATAATCCCCAACTAAATGTTTTAGAAACAAGAAGATTTGAAATTGCACACTTAATAGGCTAAAGAAAATGGTTTGCGCTCTCTTCTTTAGTGGTCAGCTGAAAGGCTCAATGGGACTAGAATGATTTTAAAGTTTTTCTGACCTTATTTTTAAACCACAAAAGACACCCTAACAGCCAGTTAAACATAACAGCCAGTTACATGACCAACAGTAAAACAGTTACTCCGGAGAGAAATGACTGGTAAAAAGACTAAAATGAAAAAAAAAAAAAAAATAATAATACCACAAAAGCAGATGAACCATTACTCTTGCCACAAAAAGAAAGACTATTGTGAAACCTTTGGGTTACAAGAGCTAAACAGTTGTTCACCTAAAACTTAGAAAACCCACATCCTATCAGAAAAGCAGTGTGCTAGAGCCTCAATGAATAAAAAGTTGCATTCCTTGTATCTGCCCTTTATAAAATAAGAAAACTTTCTGAAGCCCAGGGTAGCAGTGATGCTAAACTCTCAGCACCAACAAGAATTGAACACTGCAAGTTTTACAGAGTATGAGCTCCAACACAGCAATAGTACTACAAGTAGTCAGGGGAAAAGGAGATGGAAAGGGAAGTAACATTTGGCAAGAACTCTCATTTTTAATGCTCTAGATTAGCAAAAACATTGGCGTAGATCACTTGAAACAACTCACAAAATTTTCCTCTCTGCATATACAAAATCATTAAAAAGTTGAACTAGTGGGTCAGTTCCTTTTTCTGGGGGAAAATACAAAACACCCACCGCCATAAAGTACAACCATGCTCAAAATTTAAAAAAAAATATATATATATATTATTTGGTGGTTAATGTCAAAGGGCATTTCTATTCTGAACACAGTATGCAAAAACTGTACCTATTTTGAAACTGATTATATCTGTATCTTCATTTCACTACTTTCTATTCCTGTTACTGCTACATAGCCAAAGTTATCAGACAGTGAACCAATTGTGCTCTAGATAGTCAATCAACAAAATGTTAACCAAGGTGTAAAGTTTGTTTATAAAGACAAAACATGAAACAAAAAGAATATTATGCTACTTAAAGGCAAGTTTACAGAGCTGGAAGTTAGAAAAGAATAAGAATTTTTTTTACTTATTAACAGAGTAGAGAACCTGGAAATTGCTGACAAATGCCAGATTCTCATTTTACCATTGACTTAGCAACAACTAATTAAATTACATCCTGAATTTGGTTATCTGTTGTAAATTAAACAATTTAGATAGAAAATATATTGGAGAAAGAGATACAGATTAAGAGGAGACAAAATGAGTAACCTGTCATCTGTATAGTGAAGTCCCTGCTAAAAAAAATCAAAGTGCCAACAACATTCCAACAACATTCAAAGATTCCATGATAAGTTTAGAAAAAGATGCCCACTTGAGTGTTCCTTTGAAAAAAGGGCAGAGATTAAAACAAAATTAACACAAAGAAAAATCTACAAACAAAATCAATCCAACTTTTTTCCCCTAACAACTAAACCAAGAACTGGAAGATCTGTGAAGGTCCACAATTTAATACTGAACGTGTTATCAAGCTGAACTCAGAAGCCCTGTCAGTTTCAGGAGAAAATAACAGAAAGATCTGTTCAATTATGGAGCTGTCCAAATAATGTAGTTATAATACTTGTATTTAAAAATCAGTTTTACCAGCTTGCTTTAGAAACCAATTAGCTTTCATCTCTCAAAAACCTTGCCATTTTAAATAAAGCCCGATTAATGGTTCAGTTTACTATTTATTATGATTTCATTTTTGTTACGTTTAAAATTCTTATGATGATTCCAATGATTTTCAGACTATGACTTTCCAAATACAAACAATCAAATAAAAAAACCCAAACCTTTAAAAGTAACTAAAACAGCTTATAGTCTTACGTTAGTCTTCTAGTTTCCCTCTTTATTTCTCAAGGGAAACAGGACTACTATGATTTAGAATGTCCTATACCCCAAATCCCCCTTATAGCTTCCTATGTTAATAGTGGGATTGCTTTTCGCTTTTCAAGCACTGCTCCTTCCCACTGCCTAATTCAGCCTTGGTCTTCTGCCTTTCTTTGTCTGCTTTTTATTTCAGCTCTAGGAAAGCCAAGTTAAACAAGTGAGTTCTACATTTCATTATGTGGATGACAAATGAAATCCTAGTCTCATTCAAGTCATATACGTTATTCCATTAACTTCAAATAAACCAATATTTTACCTACTGACCAAAGGTGTTAACAAGACATTGGTGATGCACAGGGCACCAAAGCATGGCTACTGACTAGACATCTCACTCTTCTCTTTGGAGCATAAGAAGTGGGAAGTCCTTTCTTCCACACTAATAAGCTTCATTCTGAGGTCAGCACTGCCTAGTTCTCATAGGAATATGATTAAGAGAGCACGATGAAATTAAAGAGACTCCACTCTCATAGACAGAACTGAGAGTTCCATGGACAGACTTGGAGGTTAAAACTAAAACCCTTAATTTGACTCAGTTTATAAAAATATATAATACTAGCACTTTGAAAATTTTACTGGCATAATCTACTCTGTGTTGTTGGCATTGCTGCCTAGGCAACATCTGCAGCATTCTTAATGGTCTGAGGCCCAAACCCTATTCTTCCTACTTGACATCTTAAGATGTAGTAGCCAAAACTGTGCGTCTTGCCATAGGAGAGCAATTTATTCCAACTTACAGAGGTGTATGACTCTCCCTTTCTCTCTCAGGGTACTAATGGACAACTTTGTGTGTTACATAATCCAGCTCACTCACAGGGGACACATCTACCCGAACCTTCTATAGCGTCAGAATCCAGACTGCTCAGATGTGAAGCCTAACTGACCTGAACACTGATTTCAGCATAAAGCAGAGAAGATGAAGGAAAAGAACCCATCCACTTTTTGCCCAATAAGTTAGGTGTTAAGGCACTTGTATAGACAACTTAAGTGCCCACAGCAGACATGTGCCATTTTGCATTCTAAACAAGTCTGCACCACGTTCTAATTAGAACACTTCAGTCTGGCCTCATTATTGATCATATAAAGCCCCAACAGGTTTAAAAATGGTAGCTGGAGCACTTTTTATCTGAACCTCATTCAACAAGGTTTAGATAAAGCAACTCGCCAGCATTTTTAACCCTGTGGGAGCTTAACGCATGTGACAGCAAGGTATTTCAATTGAAGAAGCTCTCTGGAAACTGCTCTAATTAAAACACACCCTCCCCCATGAGCATGTGTATAGGCACCTGTAGGCTTTACATCTTGTTAAGTCTGGGGACTAGGCAAGATTAACGACATCATTCATCTCTTCTGTTGAAATCAGCACACTGGTCAACAAGTAAAAGAGTCAAGGGACCTGAAATAAAGCAAGCGGGAAGAAGCATGACTTTGTGGACTAATGAAATAGGCACTTCCCTTGGTAGGAGGGAGCCCTAGGTTCTGGTCCCTGATCCAATGCTACTTATTGTTTGTTTTGTTTTTTTACATGAAACAGTTATTACAAAATACCCATGTCCCAAGCAATCCCACTCTGAAAACTGTCCTATCTTAGACCAACTGATAATATTCAAAATGGTTCTCCACGCTGTAAAATGCACCCTTTCCACCAAAAAGCTCTTCGAATCCAGAATATCCAGATCCCCCCATTTTCCTTCCAAAGAGAACCATCCTTCTTTGAAGATTTATACTTCACTATATACCTAAAGAATTGTACTTTTCTTTCTAGAAGGTAAAAATCTAGAAATACCTTATATCAAAACAGTTAATAGCCACTCCTGGCATTAAGAATCTAGTCAGTTTCTCTTTCACTTGTGAACAAAGGGGTAGCAATAGTTCTGAATGTAAGCCTTTTGTAAAATGTACGGCATGTAGAGAGGGCTGCATGGAATTTGGGATAACGATGAATGAAAACAATTTTCAAAAACCCAGAACTTAAAAAAAAAGGCCTCGTGCCAAAAGTAAACACTGAAGAAAGCCTATTAAAATTGTATTCAACCATATTTACAAGATGTTGCTTATATACAGTAAAAAGTATACGACTCTCACAGTTTATTTTTAAAAGGAATTTGATGAAGGGAGATTTTTGTCTAGTGCTCTCTGAGCCAAGACAGCAAAAAGATCATTCCCCTATTTCTTCAGTTTATCTGAACTCAGCCTCCGATTAAAAATGACACCTTTGAAAATATATATTTGGAGATAATGAATTTGAGTACCAGTAAGTTATACAAGGTCAAACTGCCGCATTATCATAAGAGTAGCCCAACGTGAAAGTCACAACTCCATTTACTCGGAGTGGGAGGACATGCTTTGTCAGGACACATCTCATTTTCTACTCTCTCCAGGCATATGGGCAAATAGGATATCAGGCAGCCAAGGTTCCCACCGACCAGCTTCCCAGCTGGAGAAGTGCAGCCGCAGACACTTCTAGGAGAGCAGCCCCTTTTTCCAGTCTGCCCCCATCCAAAGCAGCAGCAAGCTTTGCTCAGACAAGCAAGGGGGGAAAATAACCAAAAAACCAAAACAAGCAAACAAAAAACAAAGAGCAAAGCCTCAACTTCTCTCACTTCTCTGCATGGCCCAGCAGACTGTGGCACCAGTCACAGCCTTACTGCAGTCCTAAATTGCATTCAAAAAAATAAACCACCACACACAGGGAATGGTAACAGTGAGAAGTTACAGCTCCCACCGCCACCACGGCTGCCTCATTGCCTCTACACAGGAACAGGAGACCCCTGATGACACATGATTCTCTGAGGACAGGCAATCACAGCTGTGCAGCACAGTCCATACAAAAAGAGAAGCAGGTATCACCTTAACGCTTCTTTACATGACGCAGGCGAACGCTTTCCGCAGCCGCCGGCCGATGCCACCGAGCTCCGCCCGGCTTTGCCCGGGGGCCGCGCTGCTGTCGGCGGGGCTGCAAGACGCAGCTCCCGGTGCAGCAGCGCGGGCTGCTCCTCCTGTTGCTCACCCCTGCAGCGGCGGGCGGGCGCGAACCCCACAAGCCGTCGCCCACCAGTGCATGGGGGGGGAGGGGCGGGTCCGCGGGCGGCGCCGAGCCCTCTACAGCCGCGGGGCTTCTGCGCCGGCAGGGGCCGGGGTCCCCCCGCGCCGCACTCACCCTCAGCCCGCGAGCGGATCTCGGACACGGTCTGCTGCACCGCGGGCATCGCCGCGGCGTCCGGGCCGACACTCAGCTGCCTCCGCTCCGCACCTGCCGCCGCACCTCCCGCTCCCTCTGCCGCTGGCGGCCCCGCGCGACAGCACTGGGGGGTGGAGGGAGAGGCAGGGTGACCCGACCTGCCGGGGAGGGGAAGCGCTGGTTGGTCTCGGCCACCTCCGCGCGCCGCAGCACAAAACTGCCCGCCCGGAACTTACCAACTGCCCCTACCCCCTCCCGCTGGCCCCGCCCCCTCCCCTAAGTGCGCGTAGTCCGAGCCCCTGCGGGCACCTGACTCTGCCTCCTCACGCGGACCGGTTTATCCTCCCCCCCGCATTGAGGAAAAATGGAAGCGGCCGAGATGTGTGCTCTGCTCTGCCCTAAGGAGGGGGGAGGGAGCAGCGTGTGCGTGCCACACGCACCGGAGGTGGGTCTCCCTATCCACCACGGGGGCCTGCACCCTCCCGACCGCGGCTGGAGCCCGCAGAAGGATTTCAGAAATAAATGCAGGCGGTTCTGTTTCGTCTTTGTTTCCAGTCGAAACCCCCTTCGAGCCCGTGCGCAGCCCCAGTTGCCCAGCCGCCCCCGCGCTCACATGAGCGCTGTGGTGACGCTGCGCTTTGCCGCGCCTGGCGGAGACCCGCAAACCGGCCCCGGGGGCGGGGAGCGGGGCCTGGCCGGGGATGTTGAGCCGATGCCCTGTCTGGCCTGGTGGGGGTGGTGGGTCTTCCTGTGCTGACTACCTGGAAGAAAATGGACACAGATGTTAACAGTTAACCCTGCTAACACAAGCACACCATTATTAAATAAAAAATTTAAAAAAACTTACGGTTGCTTGGGACAGTAGGTGTTTTCTAATCCAAAATGTCCAGTAAAAGCCTTATCTTAATAACTGGCTATGAACTGACTGCCCAGAGTAGTTTTCCATGTATTGACTGCTGTGAAATCCAATGAAATACGAACTTCCATTTCTACCCAAGAGAACTTTTACAATCTTTTCTCCAATGCCTGATGAAGGGTGTTTGTGCCTGAAAGCTTGCAATTAAAGAATTTTTTTTTTGCCTTGTCTTTGTAACAGCACCTTGCCTGAAGAAGTGAAGAAACCTCTTTTGCTTACAAAACAGAGCACCTGTGCTTGTGGCAGGGAAAAATAATCCTGTTTTTCATACCTGTTGCGGGGGAGGGTGTTAGGTTTCCTGGTAAATCTGCTTTCAACCCTGGCATAATAAGAGTTCAGATTATAGATTTGTTTGGGATGGTTTGGATAGGGATATTCCTGCCTCAGGTAGGGGATCTCTTCCAGCCCCACTTCTTTGGAAAAAACAAACTAAAATACTCCCCCCTCCACCCCCCCCCAAAAAATCCAGACAACCCCTCAAGGTCTTTTTATTAAGTAAGATGTTGTTCCCCTAATCATTTAAGCAGTGGGACACACAACATCCTGCACCCACAAAGCAAGGTGAAACAGAAGGTTCAGGAGCCTCTCTTTGCTCAACAACAGTTTGTTTCACAATTAGGCTAGGCTGGTTCAGCATGGGAGAGGGTTATGCTACTTAATGAGATACCTAGGCTTAGAAATAATTGTGAATTGCACCCAAGCCTTTGGCCAGGAAAGATGCTGACAATCTCTTGCTAGAAAAACGTGCTTCTGTGCAGCATCACTGCAGCATTCTTTCTTCCTGGTCTAGCCAGTCACATACACAACCAGGATTGCTGAGCAAACATTTATTCATGCTCTTTACTGGTAATAAATGAAGGATACTTGACAGTAAGAAGCAAATCTTATCACTGATAGGAAGATGTATACCTTGTAAGAGACACAACATTGGTTAGATTCTTCTGTGAAGGCAAGAGGCTGGTGAGCCAAGGAGAGTCACCATCAGGAAAAAGCAGCTTCTCTCATTTTTTTTGTTTTTTTGGGTGAGGTTCTGTAGAAACCCTGCCAACTGTATCTGTTCAGAAGTGAATTAGCACAGGTCCTAGCTAGCAAATTGGGGCCTGGCCTTTCGTGAGAGCTTAAAGACAGGTTGTATGATTACCAGGGCCAACCCTAGGGGTGTGCAGGGCCCAGGGCATATCGGCCTGTGCAGGGCCAGGGGGAGTGGGATGACAAACAGCCAGAGACAGCAGCGCTCATGGCAGCAGCAGCACATGGCAGCCACAGCAGGGCCTATGCAGCACTGACCATGGCCCCCCACAAGCATGAGGCCCAGGGTGGTCACCTTAATTCGCGCACCCCGCCCCCCCAAACCAGGGACGGACCTGGTGATTGGTGATTACATTTCCATTCCAGACAGAGTTGTCGTCATTGTGGGATTGCAACAGCAAATTTGAATGTATTTTCTGATGAGCACCATACGGGCACATCCCCACAAGTGTGTGTGCGCAGTTTTTAGTGCTGCAGACCCTACACATGTACATGTTCACCGCACTGCTAATTTGTAGCACAGTTGGGGTTTTTGACCCTGGGAGATCCCAGAGTCAAGAAACCTGTGCCAAAAAAAAAAGCAGGGCAGCACTGAGAGCGACCTGAAATTGGAGCCTGGCTGGTTCCCGCTGCCTGCAAGGCTTCATGTGCTCAGATTGCCACTGCTGGAGACTCAGGAGGACCCCAGGACTCCAAAGAAGGCTGGTGGGGCTAGCCCGGGTGCTGGCCTTAGCTACTCTTCCCACCTCACCTGCCTGGGGCAAGTTGCTGTGTGCCATTGCACACAGGCAGGGGGTTCCCCAGGGGCAACAAGCAGCAGCACAAATATGTGCCACAGCTTGTTGTCCCTGAGAAATGCACGTTCCCGCTCATGGGGACGTGCCCTAACAAATGGATATATTAAAGATTTTGTTTTATTTAGTATCTTCCATATTTGAGCTTGGAAGACAGATACATATGGATCCAAAGTTGCCAAAATGAACCACAACAATGGCTATTTAGATCAGGACTGGCACCTTTCCTTGCAAAATCATATCCCATTTATGTTTAAATTAAGTTTTAAACTAATGTTTTCAACTGTCCATTGAAATCTGTGAACAAATCATCATATAATTTTGCCATTTTAGTGCTATTATCCATATTTCAGTGAAAGTAACACAGCACTAAAATCATCTACCAAATATATTAATTTCACTGTACATTCTGTGGATATGCTATAATCTAATCAGCGAGATACTGTGAATGTTAAATATTTCCAATTCAGAGATTTTTTTCTGTATTTACAATAGCAATTAATGACCAAATCACAGGATATAAAACTCTTTTTTTTATTTTTATCCTTGAGGCTGTAAGATTTTTTCTAGTTTTAGTTTTTAGGATTTTTATCAAACCTCAATGTGACCATTTTGCCAGAAGCAAAAGAACGTTGTAGGAAAGTAGGCAAACCAAGTTAGCCAAGCAAGCTTCATCTATTTGATTATACAACAGACATATGATTCATCTAAATAGCATTTGTATGGAACAAACTATAGTTTAACAAATAATAATGTTGTAAGAATTCCCATCAACTTGCAAGAAAACTTAGGAGAAACCAAAGTGACCCCTACAATTCCTCACCCCCATCCCAAGCCAGCCATCCTTCTCAGTCCTTTAGTCTCTTAGGGGAATTGGTATATGAGCTCTGTTCCGTACTCATAAAGATCTTCAGATGAACAGGTAGCTTGTATCTTCAGACATGTTCTCCTTTTTTCTGTGGCAACAGGCCTTGGAAACACTGCTGCAACACCTCAATGCTCTTGTTGCTCTATCCCCAGGACAGAAATCTGCAGATTGCTTCTGTACTTTATGGGAAACTTGTTGTTTCAGACCACCCAGTTTAAAGAGGATAATCAATCAAATGTCCATGAAAGCTCAGGTGCATATTGGCCATTGTGCCTGTACCAAGAAAGTCTGTGGCATCTGTTCTCTTATTTGTTCTGTTGTTCCCGATTTGATCTTCCAGGGGGCTTCAGTAGGCTACATACAGTGGGAGTTTCATGCTGCCAGTACTGAAATAACATCAGAGTTTCTAAAAATTCCAAGTATTAATTCTTTGTCTTTTGTACAGAAGTTAATGGTGATACCTCCACAGAAGTAGGGACTCATCTGTTAAGCTGATGGGTTTCACCATACAGCACTATGTAGATAGGGAGAATTCCCATAGTCTCCATTCAGCTAGTAACTTCAATTTTTGATTTTAGGATTAATAAAAAACAAAGCAAAAATTATGCATCTCTCCTGGTATGACCACTAACTTCTTCGAGGAGAAGAGCAGGGTTTTCCTGCTCTCATATCTGAGATATTCCTAAATCCAGTCGGCTTCTGGAGTAGTGTGAGAAGGCATCTCAGTGGGCAGCTGTACCTCAGCAAAAAGTCTTTTGGAGTTTTCCTGACTTTACTTTTGCTCTTCAAGATCTCTGTCAGGGATTTGGGGAATGATGGAACTTCATGGTTCAAGTTTCATCATAAATAAAGATATCTAAGTAATGATTTTTCAGTTTAATGGTTGACCAAAAAACCAGAAGCAAAATAATTGGGGTCAATCTGAAACATTTTGTTTGTCACCAAACAGAGCATTCTGTTTCATTTTCAGGTCATTTTTTTAAGTCTTTTCAAAAGCGTAGGTTAATTTGGAAATGAAAATGTCATTTAATGTAGAAAAGCATAAAAATGAAACTAACATTTTTCTGAATTTCTTCTCCATTTTTGCTGCATTTGACTTAAATTTGTGAAGTTTTATCTCCTAGAAACTGTGTTTTTCAGAGAATTTACTATTAACTGAAAAAAACTGGCTGAGCTAAAATAATTAAGCAAGAATACCACACTTTATCTTCTATTTCTCTAAGGCTAAGCAAGCTACTACAATTTATGAATGAAATAATAATACTCCCTGTGAGAACTCCACTTTTTTGTTAATTTTGGAGATTTATAGCAGAACTTGCTGTTTAAAGTACAGTGATGAATGAAAAGGGAAAACAGTATCAATGTATCCTCCTTTATGATTAATTGTGAATCCATCCACCTTATTTGTAATTGCGAAAATCCTTCAGCATTTATATAATTTTTTCGCCCTTTCCCTTGTTTACCACTAACAATCCCATTAACAATAATGAATATCAAATTACATAAAGCATTGCATTAAAAGATTATAAAAGTTATTAAGTTAAACATTCAAAAGTTAGGAAATTCTAAAGTTAAAGCTCCTCTGCAACTGTAACTTATTCTCATACATAGTTTTACTGTAGGTGTCTTACCTCATTCAGGAAATAGGTCATTTATTCAATACTTCTTTTTCCTCTTTCACATTTAGTGTGACTCTCCAAGCTTTATTCCATGTAAAACTGTACTTGAGATGTGCTCAACCCCTGGCACACAGGCCAAATCAGTCCACAGAGCCATGGTATCCACCCCACAGGGCTCCCCACGGATTGGGAAACTTGGTAGTCATTGGGTGGTAGCAATTAGCACTTACAATCCATCCCCTGCTGCTAAATTTCCAAGACCTGTGTGTCCACATCAGACCCAGGGCTGTTGTCAGGCCTCCACTGAACCTGCCTACGTGCTGACTGATGGATGCACCCAATACTGCTCATTCAGCCCACAGGGTAAAAAGTTTGGGTGCTACTTGTTTACTACAAAATTATTATTTTCTTCCTAGGTGTTTCTACAGTGCCATCACCCTAATACCTGTCAAAACTGTTTCACTGAGATAGAAAAGACATTTTTTAAAAAATTTAATGACATTCTCACCTTAGTTTAAAATACATAAATAGATTTATCAATAGTTATATTTCAATGACAATGTGTATGTCACGTATGATTTGCTCTAATTTTATCAAAGAAATTAGGATAACTTGCAAAAGAGAGAATTCCCAATAGTTCATAAAGTAAATCCCAAGTACCACTTACTTATATTTCCCATTTTTTAAATTTGTTTTTTTATATAGCAATGCAAATTTGCATTTTATTATTTTAAGAGAACAATTAAATAATTATTTGAAATGTTAACTTCAGTTGGAGAACCTCTATATCCCCACCACAGTAAAAAAACCAAAACCAACCCCCATTCCTTTAATTGGTTTAATATCTCATTCCAGTTTTTCTAGCTGTGGAGTGTCAGGATCAATTTTATGGGTTGATTTCCTGAGTAACAAATTAGTAGTGTCCTGGAAAGCCTCATGTTTAGTTGCAACATGTGAGAGTTCCTCAGTGAGAGAACTGAGAGCTTCAACTATGAAATAGTCATCATTCTGCTAGTAGCAGACGGTTAACTCTATAGGAAGGCTGCTGAGAGAGAGTAAATCCTCCCATTAGTGTTAATATACTCCTTTCATGGATGCCCATCACCAGTGGCATAACCAGGGTCCAGCAATCAGGGGAGACACCCAGGGTGCTGACGTGGGGGAGGATGCGAGCAGGAAAAAAAACATGTGCCACCCCAGCCCTGTGATTGCTGTGGGAGCTGCAGCAACTGGAAGTCACCATGAACTGTCCCAGGCACCCAGCTGCATCATTAATGCCTGTGCCCACCACTAGAACATACAGAAATTGTTATATAGATGAGAAAAACACTCTAGGACTCATGACATCACATTTTTGCTTCAACACAGGCTGTGTTTATGAAGGATTTTCTTTGCATATCTTTGATACAGTATTATTTCTCCTAAGGGGGAATTAAATAATTTAAAAGAGGAAAAAAGAAGGGGATTAGGTATTAGCAACAGAAATATTAATGAAGCAGGAACAAATGGAGCCTGCATCTATACCATCATTAGTTTGTCCATAAGGACATACTAGATTGGGAGCAAGTAGATACTATTTTCAAAAGTCTTCGAACTTCAGCGGTATCTCACAGTGGAAGAGTCAGAGCAGCAGAAGATGGAGTAAATCTGACTGGGTATAATTGCATCTGCCTACCCTAGAGATGGATGTTATTTTGAAGAGCTGTGTAAATAGATCTATAATGGGTTGGCAGTGCCACATAGACAAACTAGGGGGACCTGGTCTTTCCCTCTGCAATAGGAGTGTGAACAGCCCTGTCTACTTCCCTTCCCTTGCCCTCCCCTCCACCAGCCTCACTGCCATGGCAGCTGCTTCCTAGAGGTGGCTCCAAGCCCCGCTCCTGGTGGGCAGCAGAGCTGGGTTAGGGAGGGGGGTCCTGACCAGCTGAGAGCCACCACGTTTTTTTGCCTAGGGCCCACTAAAGGGTTAATCTGGCCCTGGGAGGGGCTAGAGGGCCACTTCAGGAGTTTTGGTGAGTTGTTGCTGGTTGGGTCAGCACTCACCCCTTGCCTGCGACAGCTTACCAACACTCCCTAAGTCAAGGGCTCCACTTGTCTCTCTCTCTCTTTCTCTATCCCTGCCCCCTGTCACTCCAATCCCCATGCCAGCCCAAACTGTAGCACACTCTGATTCCCACCCCACCTGAAGCTTCACCACATCCCGATTCCCACTCTGCCTGGAGCTGCAGCATGCTCTAGTCCCTACCCCACCTGGAGCTGCAGCACCTCAATCCCTAACCTGCCCAGAGCTGCTGCATGCTCCAGTCCCACCCAGATCTGCAGTTTTCCCTGATTCCCACCCTGCCTGGAGCTACCCCATTCAGATCTGCAACTTGCCTCAATTCCGACCCCACCCAGAATTGCAGCATGTCCCAATCCCCATCCCGCTCAGAACATGCCAGTCATGTCTGCAGCTTATGCCAGCACATCCAGGGAGCACCAGAAGCAGCCCCAGGAGCATGCTGGAATCAGTTGTGGAAGCAGCTGGCAGGTTCTGGGTGTGGATCAAGGTGTCCACCCAGGTCCACATCTTATGTCTCCACAACAGTACTGGGTGCAGTCCTGCCCAGCCGGCGCAGTGCAGAGGCCAGAGCCAGAGCCACCAGCTGCCCACAGGCAGAATCCCATGAGTTTCCAACTGCCTGCCCATGGGTCATATATGATCAGCTGGTGGGCTTGATCTGGCTTGCAGGCCATATTTTGCCCACTCCTGATTTATAAGCTTATAATCTCAGAACAATTTATGGTATTTAGGTACATATTTTCCCCCAGGATTTATGTTGTTGGTAGCTGCTTGGCTAAATCCTTGTGCATCAATTAATGAATAAGATAGAAAAACTTCATGGCTATTTTAATGCTTGCATTGAATTTAATTGACATAAGGGCTCCTATCCCACAACCATGAGCCCATAGTGTTGTGGGTATTCCTAGGAGGAAGAGGATATAGCAGAGCCACTTTTATGCTAAAAAAAAATTTAGGTTTTTTACCAGGCACATATTAGAACAGCTCCATCCTGAGTAGTAAAAGCTCATGCTTCCATTAGTCACCAGGGGCCAGCTGTTTTTAGGCAGAGTGCCAAAAACACCTGCAAACTCAGCTTGTAAGATGCTGGCACGCTAGGGTAAATGGCAGAGGAGCCATCAGGGGCTTGATCCTTGTGGCAGCACAGCCCTGGCCCCTTCTCTACCATCTGCCCTGAGGCATTTGTGCCAAGGAAAAGGCCTTTGTGTTCCATGCTCCAACACACTGATGGGGGCTGCCTACCCCTGGTCTAGCCTGTATTCTCTTCAATATCCCTTTACATTGAAATATTGGATAAAGTGAACTGAAAATTTATCATTATAGTATTAGATTTCTGGCAGATAAAGTTCTAAATCCCTGTTCATTGCAGAGGAAATACCTTTTTGGATGTGAGATAGGTGACTGGGAATGGGTAGGATTGACAGAAGTATTGGGAGGCATTGTTGGGGGCGTTTATGGAGGTATTGAATGTGGCTTAGAAAGCAAATTTGGGTTGGGCAAAGGGGGTACTCTCTATGGTCAAAGGTAAGGGAGCAGGAGGCTTTTGAATTTGGGGAAGGGCTTGAGGAGAGTTTGTTTTCTTGTAATCCCTTATATTAATATTTTGTTCTGTTTGGGCATTCTTTTTTGCCTTATTGTAAGCTATCCTGATCCTTTTGGGAAGGGGCAAGATATAAATCAAATAAATAAATAAACACGTTGTAACAGGGTGACTTCCTCATCAGGTCTCTGCCAACTGCTCTGCTCCTGGGGTAACCGCTCGCTTTGCTCTCCTGCCACACCTTGATGGAAAAATATGAAAGTTGTTACTAAGGTGGGAGGCTACCCATTACTCACCCTGCTGACAAGGGCCTTAATAACAGCTCTGACTTCGCCTCCATGGGTCCCAAGCCTTGCAGATGGTACTCTGGCATTGCTTCTCCAGCCTATGGCTGGAGCAAACTGGGCACACAGTTGTAGCTCTTCTCTACAGCACCGGAGGGCCACTCACATGCCACCCCTCTCTCACCAGGGGGCCATTTAGCCATTTACTCCACTGGCTCTCACTCAGCCTCGTTCATACTGCCCTGTCTCAGGGCCATGCTCATACCACCTGACCTCACCTGGCTTCAGGCTTAGCTCTCCTTGCCTTGGTCAGCCCCGGCCCAGTCTGTTGGATGTCGTCCACTACCATCACCTGAGTGTTGACTGAGTGATTTTGCAACTATAGGCCTATTTCACTCCTGGCCCCTCGCCAGACCACTAGACCTCCACTGGGTCTCCTCAGTCACCTACACTCACAGGGCCTCTCTAATCACTGACCCTCTTACTCAGGGCCTCACTCACACCCCTAGGCTTTACCCTGCCACCTGGCCACAGCCCCAGGTCCTTCCTCTGGCCTGAGTTTTGCCTCAGGGCTCCTTAACAAGACTTGGGCTCCCCCTGATCGTTAGAACACCACCAGGGATGTAGGGCTAGGGTAATAAGGTGCCCCAACCCACCTTTCACCAGGAAGGTAACTGGCCTGGCATTTCCTGGGGGCTCCCAGGCCGCTAGGAGCCCCACCAGATCACCCTTCCCCGGCAGGGTGCAGTTTTACATCTTGCCCAGGACAAGGGGTCACCTTCACCCCATAGACCCTGCCCTTACCTCCTGATATTCCCCAAGCAGCCACTCAGCCTGATGTTACCTCCTTCCTTCCTGCAGCAAACTGCAGCCCAGCTTATATCACTGGGCCAAAATGCTGCCCTAATCAGGCACCTGGCTGCTACCTGTTTTCTGCCCTTAAAGTGGCAGGCACCAAAGGTGCACTGCCACACACATGCAATAAAGAGAGACGTGAGTGCTGAAAAACTGAACCACTAGGATTCTAGGATATCTTTCTATGCACATTTAAACATGAAATATGGTGAACAACTTTAAAAACTGAAATTTTATACTGTTTTGATATAAATAGCAAGTGTAAAACTAACTTTGAAATATGTGGTGGCAAAGTTTGTAAAGGTACGTGCTTTTTAAAGGTGTAATTATGTATTACATATTATGTATATGGACCACACTTTTTCTGACAAGTGCAGTTTCTGTAATTAAGGTCAGTTTTGACTTTTGGCTCTCTTTCCTTTATCATTCATTTTTAGTAGAGAAATAGGAACAAAAGAGCAACATTGCTCGAGAAAACAGGTTTGAGATAGCACAAAACAGAAAGGAGCTAAGGAAGTAGATGACAGAAGGAGAGAGGCACATAAGATGTGTTTCAGAACAGATGCTGCACAAATCTTATACTGAATTCTGTTATTGTCTAGGGGTTGGGCCTTTTTACTATTTTTTTTAATCATTGGGGGGGTGGTTCAATGTGTATTTCTCACCCTTTGACTAACAAGTAATATAACAAATGAAAATATTTCCTTCCTTGCAGAAGCAAGCATTTCCTTTGGGTAGGAAAAAAAGATTCGTCTTGAAAGTCAGTCTTCAAATTCATGCCAACAATTTTGGAAAGGAGTCCAAAATTCTATGAAACATATTAAAACTAAGATGGGTTTCTGATGAGATATAGACAGAAGAGCTTACACTTCCAGTGTGGAGTAGAGAAATCTTAATGGAAGGTTGTGAAAATATTCTTAGAATTAATAAGTACTTGCCACTGCCTTACAAGGTGGCATGTCACAGCTGTCATATGTATATTTAGTACTTGTGCATGCAGAGAAAAGATATAATAGTGCAAGTAGGAGCTCACCAATTGTTCTTCTCTTAATTTATTTGTGAAAGTGGGGGGAGGGCAGATGCATTGGCAGTCCTTCAAGGCTGTCTCTTCAGTCCTTGAAAATGCAGAAGTTTGAACTTTCATTTCTGAAATGTAGTAGTTTGCATATTCATGATGCTATTGTTTCTTTTCAGTGGTCTTACGCTTTCCTTAATAAGATTATTTATAGTCTTGTGTCTCATTGGGCATGTCTATGCTTGCATTTATGCTGGCGTAAATATACCATGCAGTAAGTTACTGTGCAGTAAGTGGGAATAGGCTGGTGTCTACACATGCAGGCGTTAAAGGGCATTAACACCGTGCGTGAATTGACTTGGGACTAATCTTACTCCCAAATCAGTCCATATACATAATGTTACTGCACAGTAAGGCATCTACATGTGTGTTTATTATGCAGTAATTAATCGGGCATAAATTTGATACCTGTATGATACAGGTATCAAATTTATGCTCAAGTAGGTTGTGGGTATAAGTTGCCATATTTACTGCGCAGTACAGGCATGCACGTGTAGATGCACACCCATACTGTGCAGTCATTTCGGTTACTGAGTGCATCTAGACATGCCCATTGTGATATTGCAAATGTAGCTTCTTTTTAAAGAATTAACTTCAATATTCTATTTACAGAGTTCAATAATAAATATACATTTCACAGTACTGTAAATGATTGTTATGGTATGGACACTATGCCTAAAGTCTCCCACAGTCTTCTCTCAAGAGCAGACACAGGGTTTTTGGGGGGTTTTGGTTGTTTGTTTTTTGCATCTTACATCATTTTAAAGTAAAGTTAATTTTTTTAATATATCAATTGAGGGACTTAACTCACTGTTGTTTTACCTTGCTTAGAATCAGGGTGACTCCATGATTTCAATAGACTCATGCAGGGCTAAGATATAGTGATGCAGTGAAGAATCAGAACTGAAGACTCTATTTGCTTTGGTCTAGGAGTGCAGTTTTCATTATGGTGATTGTCCCAGGGAAATAAAACTGGAGGCGCCGGAAAGGCCTCCCGAGGCAGGGGCTGTGGCGGGCCAGTAGGGGGCGCTCCTGCATTGAGCAACCCATCTCACTGTACCCAACCACCTTCCAAGCTCCGAGTACCTCCCTGGGGGCGCCTCATGTCTGGCTGACCCCCTTCCTGGAGCAAACCTACTAGCCTGGGGGTTCCATTGCCACCACCCAGGACTGGGCTTGATTCTGGCTCTGTGCACCCTGGGAAACACAGGCCTAGTAGCCCTCAAGGGTACTTGATTCACTTCAAGAACTTGGGATGCTTCCCTCAGTCAGAAGCACAAGTAGTGGTCTGCTCCTCCCCCCTTTGGGCCCACTCCTCTCATCCCACTGCCGCAACACACCAGTTTCTCCTTCCTCCCACATTGGGCCAGCCCCCCCCCACACCACCTCCTAATCCTCCCTGCCTGTGGCGTTCCAACCCTGCTCCCCCCGCACCACCACCACCACCACCTCCAAGGAGTGAGGGGAGAGGTCAGGCCAGCTCTGGTGGCCTCGTCTCCCCCCTGAGTCATCGTCACCTGCAGGGAGCAGGGTGGGGGGGCAGGCCAACTGCACTGGTCTCGCCCTTCCTGCTGTGTCCCCACCATCATGGTGTTGCTCTACTGCACCGCTACCTCTGTCCCAACACTGTATTCACACTCCAATTGGCTGTTTCAGTTAGCCAATCAGAGCATGAATAAAGTATTATGGACAGACAGATGGACAGGCAGACAGATTAAGGCTTTTATAATATTAGAATAGGCTGCCACCAAGTCTACCCTGAGCCTTCTCTTACACAGGCTGAAGAGTCCCATACCTCTCAGCCTTTCCTCATAAAGCCTGTTTTCTTGACCTCTAATCATGAGCATGGCCCTCCTCTGGACTCCTTCAAGCTTTTCCACATCCTTTCTAAAGTGTAGAGCCGAGAATTGGATGCAGTACTCCAGCTGCAGCCTCACCAAGGCCAAGTAAAGTAGGAAGATGACTTCTTGGGTCTTGCTTGAGATGCACTGGTAGATGCAAGCCTGAGTTTTATTGGCTTTGTTGGCTGTGGCATTGCATTAGTGGCTTATATTCCCCTTGTGATCAATCATGACCCCCAAGTCTCTTTTGGTCATGGTGCCAGTGCGTGCAGCTCCACTGAACCTAAAAGTATGATGCGGGTTCTTTCTCCTGAGGTGGAGCACCTTGCATTTTTCAGTGGTGAATACCATCAGGTTTTAATCCACTCACCTTGTGAGCCTGTCCAGGTTGGTATGAATCCTCAGCCTATCCCTTAGTATGACCGTACTTCCCCATAATTTAGTGTCAGCTGCAAACTTAGTCTGCTTCTGACACCTGAATCCAGATCATTTATGAATATATTAAAGAGGACTGGTCCAAGTACTGAACCCTGGCCCTGGGGGATGCCACTGGTCACCATGTGCCATGTTGACTTGGTTCCATTGAATATCACTCTCTGGGTCCAACCACAGAACCAGTTCCCCACCCATTGAACCATAAGGTTGTTGAGCCTGCAGTTTCCCAATTTTACTATGAAGACATCATGGGAGACCAAGTCAAAGGCTTTTTTGAAATCCAAGTAAATGACATTAACCTCTTCTCCCTTGTCCAGGTCAATTGTAAATGGTCATAGAAGAAAATGAGGTTAGTCAGGAAAGACCTACCCACAATGAAGCCAAGTTGGCTATCTCTTAGCCTTCCATTAGCCTGTTGTTGATGGGTTCTTTAATAATTTTTTCCAATATCTTTCCAGGGATTGAGGTCAAACTGATTGGCCTGTAGTTACCTGAATCTTCCTTCCTTCCTTTCTTGAAGATAGGTACCACATTGGCCCTCTTCCAATCCTCCAGAACCTCTCCTGAATGCCACAAGTTCTCAAATATCCTCATCATTGGTTGTGCTATGATGTCTGCTAACTCTTTTAGCACTCTTGGGTGCATTTTGTCTGGGCCAGCTGACTTGTGGATGTCCAGCCCTCAAGGTGTTCCCTCACAAGATCTTCCCCAATTGTAGGCATATGATCACCCTTGTCTTGGTAATCCTTGGCTTTGTCAGTTAGGGTCATCCCCTTGGGCTGGTGGAAAACCGATGCAAAGTAATTGTTCATGAAATTAGCTTTTTCCTGGGTGTCGATTGTCAACTATCCCATTTGGTTCAGCAGGGGTCCAGTACTGACCTAGTTTTTTTTCTGACCTCCTATGTATCTGAAGAAAGACTTGTTATTGTCCTTGATTCCCACAGCCAGTTTGAGTTTGGTTTCAGCCTTGGCTTTTCTGGTCCACTCCCTACAGGTGTAGGCCAGTGCTGCATAATCCTCCTTTGTGGTATTTTTCGACTTCCATCCCTTATGAGCTTCTCTTTTCAGATTCAGGAGGTCCATGAGTTCCCTATTGAGCCAAGGGGGTCTCCCAGCCCTTTTGCTACTTTTCCTATGGGCCGGAATCGGGTTTACTTGATGAATGACATGGCCTGTGCACCAGATCATGCTGGCATGTGAGACCAGGCGGGTGTACCAGATTGCATCCATGGACCAACTTGATGTGATGAGCCCATGAGATTAGGTCTGTAGAGTGATCTAGCTCACAGGCTGGCTCCACATTACTCATTTTATCCATGGAGCCAGAAAGGTTAAGCACCACTGGTCTTAACTAGTTTTTTTTTAGATTCTCTGCAGGCGGTATTATGATGTGAGAGATCCTATAAAGAAATCCTTGGAAAGCATATAACTGGCAAAGACAGATGAGAAGGGCATGGGCCTCCTGGGTCATTGAGTCCAGTCCCCTGTGTTCTGGACTTAAGGGATCTCAACACAATGGCTCCTACCCCATAAACTCTGACCCATAGTACCGTGGGCATTTCTGAAAGAAAGAAGAAAAAAAGAAATGGATGGGGCATTTGTATGCCCTGCCAGTAGCAGATGCTGGAATAAGTCTTTCAGGATGTACATTGTCAGGATTCAACTTACAGTGACTCCCTTCTGAACAGTATGAGATCTTGTCTTATAGACACTGCAAAGATGCAAAGTTTCATTATTTGACTGTATCCCATCCTGTGTTTCCACCCTGCTTCAGCATCTTCAGTAGCCCTTCCATTATTTTTTAAAATAGAGTTAAGTAGTTAATATTATAAATACAAGATTTCTCACAGAAAAAGTACTTAATACTGTAGTTTAAAATGGGGCGAAAATCTAAAATGTATTAAATTGTCATAAAATCCTTATGACTATAAGATAAATTAGGCTAGACTCTGTTGTATATCTATAGTACATATAAAATGGTGTGATTCCCCTTTCTTCTGCTCTGTACCTGTCAGAAAACTTTTAGCAGATTCTGAGGCAGTAGTTTAAGTGAAAATTGATACTGGAAGTGCTGCTACTTTTCCAAAAATGTCTGTGAAAAAAACATGCTGGGTTCCATGGTCAAAGTCTGTTGTAACTTTATTTTCTGGTTTACATGATATTGCAGTAAGTGCATAATCTGCAAACAATTTCAAATGCTTGTAGCATTTTAAATAATACCTTGTTAGCAGAAAGTGTAAATACTTACTTTCACTGACAAGAAGACAAGTATTTATTAACAACTGCATTCACAGCTGAAGGAAAATAGGCATCTAGACCCTAGTGAGTCTACAGCTTGACTACCACAGGTGAGGGACTGCCAAAGGGACTGAACAAAATACTTGTGCAGTTTTGGAACTTGCAAAATAGTAGCATTTGTTCTCATCTACTCTCATGGTAATTTCTGTTAATTGGTGCTGAGACAGGTGGGAAAAGATTGTACTCCCTCCACATCCTTTAGTCCCTCCTTTAAAAAGCTAGCAGAAGTGGCATCAACCTTAAGTCTTTTGTTTCCATATTCTGTTTGGCCCTTTGTACTCTGCAGCATTTTGTGCTATGTGGTTTTTATAGAGACTGAAAAACAGCTAACAGAAAAATAGATTGATAACAGATGCGTTTCAGAACTGAATTTTGAGTGTTTAAAACAGAGACAGAAAAGTCTTTTAATAACATAAAACAACAATTAGGAAAATAATTTTCAACTGGAAATGGTTCACATTACTGTTTTATTTAATTTTATATGATGTTGTTCTTTTGGTTTAGAATTACATACTTATATTGGCTTCATTTTCTGACAGTCAAAACCATTTAGGCTCTGATCCTACTTTTGGTGAAATGGTTGGCACGTAGCCCATCATCGTTTTCAGTGGGAATAGCACTAAGCCTTTAGCTTGCTTAGTTGTGATATCATAAATTCATAGACTCATAGGGTGCGTCCACACATGCAAGCATGTACGCTTGAAGCAGCTGAAATAGAACTGGTGAAAGTTTGAGCCAGGGCTTTTTGCTTCAGTGCACGTGCTCGAACATGCACTTTGGTGTGGAGCAAATTGTGCCACTTGGGGCAAAATAAACCGGCCTGCCTCCTCCCGGATCTGCAGCCATGGGGAGCTAGAGCCTGGGGCCAGCACCTGTGCTATCCCCAGCAGTATAAAAAGCTGCCTTGTCCTGGCTCCAGCAGTATAAAAAGCTGCCCTGGGCTACTAGATCTCAGGAGCTTCTGCAGCCCAGCCAGTTGGTACCTAGGGCACTACCCCTTGTGCCAGATGGACTCCTGAAGCAGCCCTGAGAGTGCCCTGTACTCTTTACCCACCACAGCAGTCTGGCAGTGGGGGCTGCTGCCTGGCTGTGACTTGCTGTGCACCTGCCAGACTTGGATAGAGACCGCAGAGCCAGTAGAGGCATCTGCTCCTCTGGGCGAGTTGTCAGTGGACTGTGGTTGCAGGGTTGGCCTTTGTACGGCACCACTGCCGTTTGTGCCCCCTGCCCAGCCATCTGGGCAGCTATCACCAGGAAGGTGTTCCAGGTGTGGTGGCCTGCTTTGAACTGTCAAAGCATATCATAGTTTCATAGTTAGTAGGGTTGGAAGGGACCTGAGCAGATCATAAAGTCCGACTCCTTGCCATGGCAGGAAAGAGTACTGGGGTCAAATGACCCCAGCAAGGTGATTGTCAAGCCTTGTCTCAAAGACCCCAAGGGTAGGAGCCAGCACCACTTTGCTTGGAAGTTGGTTCTAGATCCTAGCCGCCCTGACTGAAGTAGTGCCTCCTGATGTCTAATCTGAATTTACCCTCTGACAGCTTGTGACCATTATTTCTAGTCACTCCTTGTAGTGCTTGGGGAAACAGGGAGTCCCTCAATACCTGCTGCTCCCCTCTGACTAGTTTGTAACAGGCCACTAGATCCCCACTCAGCCTTCTCTTATGGAGGCTGAACAGGTTCAGGTCCCATAGCCTCTCCTCGTAGGGCCTGCCCTGCTGCCCCCTGATAATGTGAGTGGCCCTGCTCTGGACCCTCTCCATGTTGTCCACATCCCTTTTGAAGTGCAGCACCCAGAACTGGATGCAGTCCTCCAGCTGCGGCCTGACCAGTGCTGCATAGAGGGGGAGTATCACCTCCTTGGACCTGCTAGAGATGCATCTGTGGATGCATGACAAGGTGTGGTTAGCCTTCCTGACTGCATCCCCACACTGCCTGCCCATATTCATCTTGGCATCAATGATGACACCAAGATCCTTTTCTGTCTCTGCACTGATGAGAAGGGAGTTCCCCAGCCTGTAGGTATGGTGATGGTTCCTCCTCCCCAGGTGCAGCACCTTGCACTTGTCAGTGTTGAATCCCATCCTATTCTTGTCCGCCCGCCCCTGTAACCTGTCTAGGTCCGATTATAGCCTATTCCTTCCTTCTAACATGCCCACTTCCCCCCACATCTTAGTGTGATCAGCAAATTTGAACAGGGTGTTTTTTACCCCCTCATCCAAGAAACTGATGAAGATGTTGAACAGTGTGGGTGTTCAACAGTGGGAATCCCACTGCCTACATCCCTCCAGGTTGAAAATGACCCATCCACCACCACTCTCTGGGTGTGGCCCTCCAGCCAGTTGGCGACCCATTTGACTGTGTGGGTGTCGAGACCACAGTCCCCCAGTTTCTTAATGAGAACGGGGTGAGAGACAGTGTCGAAGGCCTTCCGAAAGTCCAGAAAGACTATGTCCACT
>NW_017728948.1:47500615-47501649 GCF_001723895.1 Crocodylus porosus
TTGGTGACCTGGTCATAGAAGGCCACCAGGTTGGTCTGACAGGACCTGTCTCTAATGAACCCGTGTTGGTTGCCCCTAAGCATAATCTCCCCTGCTGGCCCCTCATGGACATGTGCCAGAATAAAAAAGCTTACCCAGGATTGAGGTAAGACTAATTGGCTTGTAGTTCCCCGGGTCCTCCTTCCTCCCCTTTTTGAAGATGGGAATGACATTGGCCCTCTTCCAGTCCTTTGGCACCACACCAGAGCACCATGAGTACTCGTACAGCTGTGCCAGAGGTCCTGCAATGACCTCAGCTAATTCCCTCAACATTCTGGGGTGGAGATCGTCCGGACCAGCTGATTTAAATACATCCAGTCCCTCCAGAAGTTCCCTGACTAGATCCTCAATGACCCTTGGCCTAGGTGCGCCTCCCCTGGGGCCTGAGGAGGGCCAAGTGGGGGGGCTGATCTGGTCCCTGCTCAGGAAAATGGAGGCAAAGAAGTCGTTAAATAGGTTAGCTTTGTCATCTGGTGTGATGACCAAATTTCCTAGTGTGTCTTGCAGGGGCCCCACGTTACCCAGTACCTTCTTTTTGCCCCTTATGTATTTATAAAAGGACTTGTTGTTGTCCTTGATCCCGGAAGCTAGTCCCAGTTCCATCTCCGCCTTGGCCTTCCTGACTGCCTTCCTGCATCCCCAAGCAACTGCAGTATAATCCTCCCTGATGATGGCCCCTCCCTTCCATTGGGTGTATGCCTCCCTTTTAGCTAGAAAATATTCCCGGATGTTTTTGGTGAGCCATGGGGGCTTTTGTGCCCTCCTGCCCCCTTTGGTCCATGTTGGGATTATCTCCCTTTGGGCTTGGAGGATTGTCTCCTTAAGGAGCATCCACTCTTCTTGGACACCTGGCTCCCCTCCTCTCCCCTTCCCTTCCCTCCCCTCCGGGACCTCCGTGCTTCCCCAACTATTCTCCTTAGCTCATTGAAGTCCGCCCTCCTGAAATCTAGGGCTGCTGCCATGCTGCAGGCCTTTGCCACCTTGCGCTGGATGGT
>NW_017728948.1:47501660-47506586 GCF_001723895.1 Crocodylus porosus
ACTACCAAGTAAGCCACATAATATCACTCAGTAATTTCTTTGTCAAGTCTTTCACTTCTCATTAAGCTAGAGCTTGTTTTAGAAAGACATCTGATCTTGATTTCCACATTTCTTTGTAAAGTATTCCACTGGTTAGTTTCCTTCACTGTTATAAATATGTGCCTTCTTTCTACTCTGAATTTGCCCAACTTAATTTTATAACCATTATATTTTATCTCATGTCTTCTGGATTAAAGAGCTATCAACTGTTAGAAATCTTCCTTATTTATAACGGTCAAAGAATCTTATAATCTGACTTACTAGATGTAGACCCTTATTATGAATCTTGTCTAATTATTTTCCAACCTGTTTGAAATGTTGACACAAGAACTGGAAACAGTATTCCAGTAAATCTCACTAATGTGGTATGCAGAGGTGATATTCTCCTATTTGATATCCTTTTGCCCATATAGCCAAGAAACTGCATTAGCTCTCTGAGACACAGCAGCCCATTTGGAATTCATATTCACTTGATTATCCACTCTAACCCCAAATAGAACATAATGGACCTCATTCTCCTCATCTGGTTTAGATTAAAAGTAATTATACTGAAGAAATTACTTCAGCACAAACTGTTACAAGAAAGAAAAGATTCAGACCCAAGATCTTAACTTCCCAAAACACAGACTTGTAACTAATAAGCTGCTTCCCTACTTAACCCAGTATAGGTGACTGACATGCACTGGATTAACCCTGACATATTTCATCCAATATACATTGTATAAGCCAGTACGTCACAATAGTACTAGCTGCTGGCCATGAAGAGCTGTTGGATTTTTTGAAAAGGATGTTCTAAAGGACGTCATCTACCTAATTACACTCATTTAAAAATAGGTCATAAGATTGTGCAGTAGGAAAACATCCTGTAAGGGACTGAACATATGTATTTGATCAGTACAGGTTAGAGTAAATTCATATTATTGGTACTGACTGTGGGTGTTTTTACCTTTCTTTGTAGTGGGGGGCCTGGCCCTCTACCTGGGAACTCTTGAGTATATATTAACAACCTTTAGAGAAGCAGGACATTGGGAATCCATCCCCTGCCTGTCCCTGGAACAGCTCCGCATGGCACAGAGCTGCTTTGGGGTAGGGGTGGGGGCTGGATTCCCAGCTCCCACTGGCTCCCTTGAGCAGCCAGCACCATGCCAAACAGGGCAGCTGCCAGAGAGCCCTGTGCCTCTCTGCCTGGCAGGAAGCTTGGCCACAACTGCCCCATACCCAGGACATTAGTCCTAGTCCTGTCCCACCCAGTGAATGCCTTGCTGGGCAGGAAAGTCCTGCCTCGCAGGGGGCTTGCTGGCAGCTGGGTGATGCAATGGGCATGGGGTCAGGAGAGCTCTACCCACTGCAGGAGCAGCTCTCTCCTGGCCCAGTGCACATCAGGTCCCCTCCCGAAGTTCATGGGGCCAGGAGACAGCTGCCACTGCAGCCAGCAGAGCTCTCCAGTGCTCATGTCCACTGGGATCACCCCAGTGCCCCTTGCCAGCCCCTGGGCTAGCATCGGGGGAGCCTGGAGCTCCCTCTGGCTGCTGCCGGGAGGCAGAGCAGGGTGGAAGCAAATCTGCTCCCAAGAGGGAGCACATGGAGATGTGCTCCTGGGAAGGATTGCTGTGCAGTATTTTACTGTGTACAGTAAGCCTACAGTGAATTAATAGCATGTGTAGATGTGCCCTGTGTGTGTACCTAGTGTTGCCTCTGCTGCATTGTTTGCAATCTTCTAAAGCAAATAAACAGCTCTAAATCTTGACTAAGCAATAGAACAGTGTAGTTTAGTGAATTATACACAGATCTAGAAGTCGTGAGGCATGTTCTTTTCTTGAATGTGCCGTAAACCTGGTGCATGATCTTGGACAAGTTATTTCACCTCTGTGACTGTCTCAGCTTGACCCTTTCAAATAAACTGCTTGGAGCAAAGACCACCTTTTAATATTTGTTTGTGTAGCACCAAATACAACCAGGATTTGATTTTAACAATACAAATGATTATTAATAAGAGTGACAGTTAGTATGATAGACCCAATCTTGCACAATGTTGAGCACTTCTGAAAGGTACTGACCACTGAAGCCTCCCAGTGTTGAGGGTATTCAGTACTTCATAGTAGCTGTGAACTTCTTGCAGGATCAAGCAGCCTTACTAACTCCATACTTCCAAATCTGGAATACTTCAATCCCTTGACAGTAGTTCTGGCCTAAATCACAGCTGAACTTCTTTCAATTTTGTTTTTGAGTTTACTGAGTTCACTGGTCATTTTTGCATATTCATAGGATCATAGGATAATAGGAAAGTAGGACTGGAAGGGACCTCATGTGATCATCTAGTCCAGCCCCCTGCTCAATCATCATCAATTTGAAGCCAAGAGTTAATCCCTAATTAAATCATCTCAGCCAAGTGTCAGTTCAACCTGCTCCTGAAAATTTCCAAGGATGGAGAGTTCACAGTTTCTCTAGGTAGTCTGTCCCAATGCTTGACCACCCTCATAGTCAGAAAGTTCCTTCTAATCTCCAACCTAAATTTCCTCTGTTGCAGCTTGAGGCCATTGGTCCTAGTCCTGTCCCTTACAGCAACTGAGAAAAGCCCATTTCTATCCTCTCAATAATTGCCCTTCAGGTATTTGAAAGCTATTATCAAATCCCCACCAGTCTTATCTTTTCCAGACTAAATAACCTTAGTTCTTTCAGGCTTTCCTCATAAATCTTCCTTCCCAAGCCCTTAATTATTTTTGTTGCTCTTTCCAAACTGTCCACATCCCTCTTGAAATGTGGGGCCGCAAACTGGACACAGTACTCCAGATGAGGTCTCATTAGTGCTGAAGAGAGGAAGAATGACATGCCTTGATTTGCAAGTGACACTCCCGTTAATACAACCCAGCATGCTGTTGGCCTCTTTTTTGCAAAAAGATCATGGTGTTGGCTCACAATTCTTCTTATGGTCTTCTGTAACCTCCATGTCCTCTCTGCAGTTCTGCAGCCTAGTCTGTTATTCCTCAGTCTGTGTCTTTTTATTAATTTTTTTATGCCTGATTCTGAGATCTATTACCATTAGTTTGCAGTGGCTCCTCATGCAGTAGGTTGCACTACAGCCAGGGGGACTAGCCCCTGCATAATGGGATACTTTGATGATGCAGTTACCCTAGTGTATCCAGGAGAAAAGATGAAACCTGGCTTCTTGAAATGGCCACAGAGGTTGTCACCTACCCAAGATTAGACAAAAAGTCTGACAGAGATGGTAGTGCAATCCAATAATTCTGATTTTCAGTAGTTTGCTCTAGTTTACATAAACCATAACAGGGTAAGAATATTGGAGAAACATGAAAGTGAGAGTCTGTACATGATTCTTTGAGAATAACCCAACATTCTAATAGGTAGAACTAGAGCAAGATAGATATCACAACTAAAACAAATGATATGCCAGGAAATGTGACTGAAATATTTGATTGCATGCCAGGCCACTTGGCATTCCTAGTGGGATCAGAACTATTGAAGCCTGCTTGCAGAATGCTACAAACACTTGTGAAGATGCTATAGCAATCATTACTCAGCTGAGAGAAACTGAGACATCTATGCTGTTATCTCAATAGGGTGGTGTGATAAGCAGTTTTATCATGTAAGTGAAATAACACAAAAACTAACATTTTTGGAACATAAAGGAAATGGAACAGGAAAAGTGATAAATTTGCTTCCTTGTTTGTGATTAATCATATGTTTATGCAAGTGCTTTGTGAAAACTACAAAAACAAAAGAGGAATGGGATGTTGATGCATTTTTTTGTAGTGATAAACAGAATACAAAGTGTCAAGGAAACTATGGTTAGAGCTTTCAGAGGTCTTCAAAAGATAAAACATGGTAGAGTTTCCTTCAAAAGGTAAAACTACTGATCAGAGTTTAAGTCCACCTTAATCAATAAAGCAAATAACTTGTTATTTGACATCTCAGTTGATGTCAATGAGAACATGAGCTGTGGCTTGATTAACTGCAGCATTGCTTTTTTATCCATTTTTTAATTCTATTATAAGCAATGTAATTATAGTATTGAATACATGGACTAACACAGCGGTGATCAGGCCGTTAGGGTTTATGCTGAAAGTAGCTGAGTATTCTTCATTGCCAAGGATTTTTTAACGATTTTTATATTAAAATAAATTATTCTTTTATTCTTAGGGGGAAGGGGAATGCTTCTGAAAGCTGCTGTCCATTTTCCACACAGTCAGTTCCTTAAAAAAAAAAAAAGGAGGGTGGGAGAGAAAACGTAAGAAACAATTTGGAGGATATACTTATGCAGCTGGGACCCCTGGAGGCAGAAACACCTAAATGTTAAAGAGTGAAAGAAATTATAGAAGAAAATGCAGCAGGTTGTCATCAATCTGAAGCCCTCCAAAACTAAACAGACTATGGATCCCATTAGTAAAGGTAATATATTGCATGAATCAGCTCTCTATTTTCAAGCAAACCACCTTTAAAACTGCATACTATTATGATAGTACTATTTATATTATACATTGTTCTAATGTGCTGGAATTGTCTCTGTAGATTTAGCCTGTTTCTATGAGAAGAAGGGGAAGTAGTTTCTTTTTAACCCATTCCCCCATATGTGTATTTTTCAGGTTATGAGGCTATTTTTTCTTTTTCCTCTAAAACTATAGAAATTACACTTGATCTACATTCAGGATCAAAGTATAATCAGGCCCCTAATAGTTTTGACGTTGTATTTCTAGGATTTTTATACATGAAATAAAAATACCAAGTGAGAATTCATTTTGTGCAGTTTTTATGTTAATATTTTTAGTGCATTTAACCTCTTGTGTCCTTTTTCTGCTTAGTAAAACTTTTGTGTGTGATTTTGTAAGGACAATAGTAATTGGCAACATATAGGGGGTGCATGTGCACCCC
>NW_017728948.1:47509374-47573026 GCF_001723895.1 Crocodylus porosus
GTAGGCAAGGGCGCTAGGGGAGGTTACAGCACCCCCTAGGTCGTCCTTCCACAGCGTGTATCTTGTGGAAATGGATTTTACTCTTTGAAATATTGTATTATAGGTAGTACAAGTAATACCCCCTATAGATTACCTCACACTTTCCATTATAAATGGCCTGTAACAGGTGCTGGGCATGCCTTTTACTTTTAAAAGAGAGAAGGCTGTGGAAGGAGCTGAGTCAGCAGGCAGGGGAGCATCTGGCCAGAAAGGGGCAGGGCTTAACTGGGGTATAAACCCAGGGCTAGAGCTGGGGCAGGCAGCCTCACTCTGGCTGCTGACATGGAAGGAACTGCTGAACAAGCAGCAGACAGAGGGAGACTCTGTACTTTCAGGGGTTAAGAGGAAGGCAGCCTTAGAGCTCACTTAAGGTCTGGTGGTTAAGGGTGTGAGACAAAGGGTGACAGTGGTCTCAACTGGCCTGGGAGACAGGGCTAGAGGCCAGGGTCCCATGGGTTAGGAGCAGTGCTGTAGCAAAGGGTGGTGGGGCAAGCTGGGTGACTGCGCTGGGTGCCAAAGCAAAGGGACACCAACAGATGCTGCCCAGCCAGAGCAGGGTGCAGGACAGAGCCATGAGCCTCCCAGATTTGTGTGTGCGGGATGAGGGCGAGCTGTTACTCTGGGGTTTGCCTTGGGCACCAAACTTCATTGCTACAGCACTGGTTGGGACCAAAGGCTGAGGAGAAGGGCCAGAGTGCCCAAGGCAGACCTGAGGCACTGGGATGCTCAGAGGAGCTGAGTATAGTTGAGGAGCAAAGGACAGTTAAAGAGACAGAGACTTGAGGTACAGGGTGCCTAGGTGATGGATTTAACAGATGTGACATAGGGACTTGGGATGTGGGGATGCCCCTGGGCATCTGGACACTTACTGGATGGGACATAGAGCATGATCAGTAACATCTGCAAGACATGAGGGAGGTGTAAGAGGCAGCTGGATCCACATAATAAGCCCATAAGGCACTGAGCAGTGATGCCTGAACAGCATCATGGGATCAAGGATCCCTGGGGCAGCCTCTTTCCAAGGCCCTAATAACAAGAAAGCATGGCAGGATAGGTGAAGGGGAGCAAGCCTGAGAAGCAAGGGGAGGAGGTGCTGAGTGGCCATGGAGTTTGTCATCATTGCCCCTGGGACCAGTGCCTGTCCATAGTCAGCTGCCTCTACATTTACAAAACTTAAATAATTGAAGCTGAAATATTCCATGCTAGAAGTAGGATTCAAGGGCATTATTTTTCCAATTTGCCTCTGGGTACCTTCCTGGACTCTGCTGTTACCCATGTGAGGATACAGAAATGAGAAAGAGAAAGCAGTCTGACTACAATACAGGGGATTGGAGCCAGGCATGAAAGTTGGGAGACCCTGATAACAGATGAAGTGGACAATGCCAAGGGTGAAAATTGTCATCAATAGTCTTCTGAAGTCCTGAGGCTTGGGTTTATCCTATAAAATATAAATATAAATAAAATAAATATAAAATATAAATAAAGAGTTTAACTAAGATGACCACCATGTTGTTGAATGGTATTATCCTGTTATTTTTTCATACGTTTCACATATACCATTTTCATTCAGTCATGTTTTCTGACACTTCTTCCTGGCTGTATGTTAAGCAGCTAATAGCATGAAGGATTATTTTCAACTTGTATAGAATATCATCAGTATTAAATGAAGAATTCTATTGTATATTTATGAATACCAAAAAAACCCTGCAAACCAGGGAAGATATTTAAAAAAATCCACATTTTCTATCAGTGCTAAATTTTGAACAGGGAACCAGCTGCTGAGTGTGGGTAGGCAACCATCAATCTTCTGGATCATGGTGTATGTGTAAGTGGTCTAGCCAGGTGCCTGATGAATCTGCTTGTTTGGAGTCCTGCGACCATCACATCAGGACCTTCAATGCATACACTTAGGCAAGAATATGGAGGAGTGGAGGCTGTCCAAGACCTACCATCCCCATTTTAAGACCACTGGGACAAAATCCAAAGTCCTGACTGAGTCCAGATGTTCAGTGCCTTTTGGAAGTACTAAAGCATGGAGCAGTAAGTGCCTGTACTGTGCCACGCATGTGGCACATGGTTAGATTTCACCACTATGTTGCCATAGCAGCATGTTAAACTGTGTGGTGGTGTGGGGAGAGGGATGGTATGCTGCTACAGCGACATAGCTGCCAATCAGGTGTAGACCCATGAGATCACTATGCTACTGTAGTGCACCATACAGTGACATAGGACATCACTACGTTGCTGTAGGGCGATGTGTATACAAGCCCCTAGATATCTAGATATGAATGGGGGTTGGGAAGGTTGGAAGCAGGATTTGGACTGGCCAGAGGCTTTGCTCTTATGGGTAATAGGCAGGAAAGAGGGAGGGGAGGTAGAATTTTTCAAGTTTTGAGGAGTTTGCTGTTGTTTCTTATGTGCTGATTGTTTGTCATTTGTTATAAGCCACCCTGAGCCTTTCTAGACAGGGCAAGGTATAAATCTTAATGATAATAACAACACTGACAACAATATCCACAACAACAGCAATAATATGCTGACAGGAAAGAAGTGTGCATTCTTTTTTATATCTTTGTTCTGCTGCACTGAGTTATTTGTTCCAAGTCTAGGTTAGCCCAGTGCCTTAATTTAAAGTATGAGTTCTGGGATGAGGTGAAGATAGACTTAATGCTGTTACACATTCCCTTGTGCTTCATTATACTATGGAAACTCTAGCTGAGTGCATATCATTGGAAGTCCTGATGCTGATAATACCTGGGGATTTGTGTTTTTCTCTATGATTATTTTTCTGTAGTGACCCAGGAAATCCTGGCTACCATGAAAATGGTTGTTCAAATTTCAGGTGGTCCACTTAGTTATAAAAATAGCTAATCACATTCTGGGCCAAGATTTTGGAATAGGATTTAGACCTCCCATGATTTTCTCCAGCTTTAGTCCATACTTTTCCAGATTTTTCCTGTGGCAGTGAAGGACACAAGATAGATTTGTTTTTTTGTCTGAACAGTAACAGCTACAAATGTGCAGAGTATGCTGCTTACATTGCAGGTAAAGGTTGTTCAGATTGTTGCCTGTGATGATTTTAAAAAAAGATTTCATGAGAGGTTAAATTTTAAGTAAAGATTTAAGTTTAAACTAAATGATTTATAAAGAATTGGGTTTTAGTGAAGCTAAATAGGGAGGTTTAAAATTGATTTGAGGTGTGTGATGGACTATGGCTTTTATTGTAATAGTTCTATTTTAAATGTGTTTGTGTTATAATATTGCCTGCCTCAATATACTTCATTCACTGTGCATTGGGCACAGCTAATAATAATACTAATTGCATTATTAATTACTTATGAATTACATTCATGTGAACATTTTGTGGATTGAGGGAATTGCAGAGGCTCTCATTTATAAGCCAGGCCACAGATCAAAATAAATTTTCCTGGCCCTGTGCACAGAATGATTTTGACTCCTGAAGTCTAGGGGTCTTCTACTCCAAATTTACCAATACTCTTCCAGTCACATTAACATCTTTCTATGTTTTTTTGGGCTTTGTCACATTTTGACTACACCAGTCAACAATTGGCTTGATTTGGCACTCCTGACTCCTTTACACAATATATACATTAACTTAATTTTATCAGTTTAGATTTACATACAAAGAGATACTAACAAGTGCCCTACCCAAACTTCCACATGCTTCTTAAATATTTTTGATTTATTGAGAAAAGGCCTCAAGGTTATATTTACACTGTGACAGCAGGGTGTTCCCAGGGAGTCACATCTTGCCCTACCTGTTTCTACTGATACCTTCCAAACACAGAAACATTGCAGTAAGGCCACGCCAGAGACACAAATCTCAAAATCATTGTCACTGGTACATATTGTAGGGCGTAGGTTCTTGCTTGACTAGTGCCCTACCGCCTTGCAACATAACGTAGCACCACTTGCAGGTTCTGGTCACTGTTTTTGGTTGCCTGTCATGACTTGATGTTCTTTTTTGGAGACAGTTCCCAGCAGGTGCCTTATGAGATCCCACACTGTCAGTGTCTTTGCGGGGTTCCAGCCTCCCCTTTATTCCACCCTTACCACATCCAGTGCTGGAACGGATGCTGTTGTCTTGAGGTTCCACTTCTGGGTGCTAACTTTGCACCTGAATGTCCTGCTGTTGGGGAGTGAGTGACCTCCTGGCCACCAGCTCTTCTTAGGCCATCCTTTGGCTATGGACAGATGTCCCTATAACTTAACTGTCTGCAGCCACGTGTTAACAATGCTCTTATAAAGGAAAACTCAGGTAAACGAATGAAAATGTAAATAATCAGCTTCCACTAAGACATATGCAGGGCTGTGCCTCCCCATTACAAGCTGCACACTGTGGGATCAGCAGCCTCCCACTGTGCCCTCCAGATTCAATAGGATCCCTTCACTAGATCCCCGGCCTTCAGCCCCAACCCAGCTCTCTGGGTGGCCAGTTGCTCTGGGGCCCAGCTTGGCCCTAAAACTTTCACCCCTCTGCAGGGGCTTCTTGGCTATTGGTTTCCCTGGTATCTCTCATTCTCAGGGCCATTGGTTGCTTCACTGCCTCACCTGGCAGTTCTCCGTGACTCCCTTCCCCGCACTTCCTTGAGGGGTACCTGCGTATGGCACTCTGCCTTGCTCCTCTCCTGAGCTCAGCAACCTCTCTTGGGCTTTTTCCCTGAGCTCCTCCCCAGTGTTCTTCTGCCATGGTGTGCAGCCAGCTTTGCTCCCCTTGTGGGCCAGGTGCAGCTTCCCAACTCCAAGCCCTGTCTCCCCACAGCATTTCCCTGCCGTTCCACTCTGCCGCCACTTGCTCTGCTGCTGCCTTGTCAGCCCATGCCTCTCCTGGGCCCCACCCCTCTCTCTTTCCTCTGGCTGTGTGTTTGGCCCTTGTTTATTGGCTCGATCCACTCCTGGGCCCTACCCCTCTCTGCTTTCAGTCTGGAGGCTCATGCTGCTCTGGAACCAACACACCTGCACCTCATATCCTGGCATTTTCCTGCCTGTCATGGTGGATGGGGAAAGTTTCCATGGTGCAGGTGGGGAAGCCACTCTTGGCTTTCTTTTCCCCTCTCACAATCATCAATAGAGGAATACCCTAAAGGAACTTCATTACTAGGTTTGGAGCATGCCTGCAGGACTGACTGGGCAGGGCATACTATGAGGTATTTATGGTGGGGCATGTTGCCACCAGGATGCATACTCTAAGATACCCTACTTTGAGGCAAAGCATTCCCAAGTCTCTACAAACAAAGCCTATTTCTTCACTGGCCTTTACTATACAGGGGAGATACAGACTTGGTGTACAAAAAGTGCCTCACAATGCTGTAACACTTCCAGAACTGACCAAATGTGGATAAAACTCAAACAGAAAAGCCTTTCTCCTACAAAGACATTGCCCTCTACCCAAAGACACAGCAAACTTTATCTGAATCATGTTGCCAGTTCAATTATATTTCCCAGTCTCTTAATTATTTGTACTACTGTTATCTTTCTAGGCTCAACTTGAAGAAAGACTTACAGCTACAATCTGAAAAGCAAACGCAAAGAATCTCAGAGAATCTTTATAAGAAGTTTTGCTGCTAACTTAGAATTTCTATATAGCTACAGCAGAATCAGAGAATAACAAATTAATATATCACCTTAACAATATACAGACAGTTATTTGGTTCAAGATAAGAATGGAATCCATGAGAGGCACTTCAAATTGTAGACCCTAGTTGCAAAATACTACCCCTTTGAAACTACAGTATCTCTGCTACTAAATCTGCTTGGCTTATCATATTAAATCTATCAGTATGTGTACTTTGATCCATGTCAATGATACAAAAAACAGAGAGAGAGAGAGAGAGAGGGAAAAATATTAACTTGCAGCTAAGCTAAGAAAAGCGAAGTGAAATATTATGCTTACAACCTCCTGATCTGTATTTTATGCCCTTTTGTTTTGTGATTTTTGGTTTTGTTTTTGTCAAGGACATCTCAAATCCATTTAAGGATACCTCAAATCTGTCTTCGACTCTCCCTGGTTGTCTGTGGCCTTGTCTCAAGGAATTAGTTTCCTCCTCAGGAGCTGAACTAGGACTTTACCTGTTACTGGGGAGAACAAGGGCAACCTGACATTCCAAGCAGCAAAGAGACAACTTGTTTAGAAACATTCACTGGGGGAAAGAACACAGAGTGAGAAGGCCCTGCCCTCTCTAATCTAGCCCCCAGAGTGCTGAGTACCCTAAAGTTACTTAGCTCTTTTCTCTCTAATCTACCCAGTCAGAAGACACCAAAGCTACTCTACTGGTCTCTGTCTTCAAATTCCCCCCTGCTATAACGTCCTCACACAGTTTCTTTGCTACTTTGTCCATTGTCATGTTTATCTCAGTCTCCTTCATTTGACCTATGTGCGGCATCTCCAAAGGATGAATACCAAGACCATATAAAGCATCATCAGGGCTATTCAAGTCCTGCTGCTGATGAAAAACTCTGTTGTCTTGTCCTCCATGTAGGCAGCTCTGGGACTTAGGATAGATAGGACAATCAGTTAGATATCTGAATTTTTCATATACTATTGCTAGAAGCATAAGGAACAATCACGAAGAACTGGAGGTCCTAGTACAATTACAAAATTGTGATATAATTGGGATTGTGGGATAGTTGATATCACTGGAGTATAGTCATGGATGGGTATAGCTTATTTAGGAAGGATAGGCAGGAGAAAAAAGGCGGGGGTGCTGTCCTATATATAAAGGCAATGTACCTGTGTTCCAAGATGCAGTACGAAGTGGAAGACAAGGCTGTTGAAAGCCTCTGGGTAAAGGCAGAGGGGAGAGCAACAGGGGGATGTCATGGTGGGCATCTGCTACAGGCCACCAAACCAAGCGGAGGAGATGGATGAGGCCTCTTTTAATTAACTGATGAAAGTTTCCAAATCACAAGGACATGGTTCTCATACTGGACTTGAATTTTCACAAGTCTGCTGAGAGGGAAACAAAGGCAGTGCACAAGCGGTGCAGCAAATTCCTGGAGTGAGTTTGGGATAAATTTTGATACAGATGGTAGACAGGTCAACTAGTGGGTAAGCTCTTTTCAACTTGCTGCTCAGAAACAGGGAGGAATAGGTTAAGAATATGAAGGTGGATGGTAACTTGGGTGACAGTGGGCATGTCTACACATTCAATTAATGCACTTTAGGTAACATGCATTAAATCTAGTACCTCCGTTGTGAGCTACTAGAAAAATGTGCATTAGCTTATTTTAATGCACATTAGCTAAAGAACACAAATTTTTGTGATGCTTTAATGTGCATTAAAATAGGCCCATATACATTAAAGCTGACTACAAAATGCTAGAGTTCAAGATCCTCAGAGGGATAAGGAAGGAGAAACCAAGGCACAATTGGAGATGCAACTGGCAAGAGACATAAAGGACAGAATGTGGAAGACAATCTAGTTATGCATGATGTAAAGCTGAACTTTCTATGTGGATGGTCAAGCATTGATACAGGATACCTAGAGAAGTTGTAGTCTCCATACTTGGAAACTTTCAAAAGCAGGATGGACAGACACTTGGCTAGAATTGTTTAGTCAGGGATGATCCTCCTTTAAGCAGGGGGCTGAATTAGATGACCTTGTGAGTTCCCTTCCAGCCCTACTTTTCTATGATCCCATTAATAGGGACCTACCTAAATCACGCTGGAAGTGCATTGCCTTAAATCTTGCTTTTTGCCCTGCCCTGTGACAAGAGTGCCTTTTCTGGAGTCCATCTATTGGTGACCCCACCCTCCTGTTATGGGCCAACCACCTGCCTTCTTTCCTGCCACACCTTGATCTTAATTAATTACTGGATGTTAATTAACGGGAAGCTGCCCATTTATTGCCCCAGTGCCAGGGGGTGCTATCTGCGGCTCCTTTTCCTCCCCTACACCACAGCCCAAGCCTCACAGATGATACTGACATGGTTTGATCTGGGCCTTGTTGTAATTTGGCCCTCCCCTTGTTCTCCCTGGGCTTTCCACAGTCCTATCTCGCTCTGTCTTGCCCTGTGCCTTCCTGGTGCTCGGGCTCTCCACGGCCTTGTCTGGCACTGAACCTTCACTGGTGCTCAGGCTCTCTGTGGCCCTGTCTTGCACTGAGCCTCACTGGCACTCACTGCCCCCTTTCTCTGGGGCTTCTCACTGCCTCCTCTCTCTGGGGCTTCTCGCCACTCCCTCTCTCTGGGGCTTCCCGCTGCCCCCTCTCTCTGGGGCTTCCCGCTGCCCCCTCTCTCTGAGGCTTCCCGCTGCCCCCTCTCTCTGGGGTTTCCCGCTGCCCCCTCTCTCTGGGGTTTCCCGCTGCCCCCTCTCTCTGGGGCTGGGGTTCCCACGCTGCTTCAGGTCCCCTATGAGGCCTCCTCCATTCCCCTAATAGCTTCACCCAAACTGCTGGTTAAAACAGCAAACACAAACCCCTGGGCTATAACAAAAGTCCAAGCCACCCGGCTAAAACATCATTCAATCCCTACCAGGGAATACTCCATCCCATAACAGCATCAAGAGCTGCTCGTGCAGTCAGGCCTCTCCCCTTTGCTTGCTCCAGCAGAGCTCCCTTCCCCCTTGGCTGCCAGCAGGGAACTGCCCTTCTGGCCTCAGGCCTGGGATTTATGTGGTAGCCAGGCCCTGCCCTTTCCAGTCAGCTGACCAGGTGCAGGTGCAGCCAATTCCCTCCTTAACCGGTTGTCCTGGTAACCGGCACCTGGGTTCCTGCCTCTGCTCTGAAAGTAGTAGGGACCTTAATGTTCTGCTACATGCCCCTACAGCTGCTGATTGGCTGAGGGACCCTAGTGGCCCCACAGCTTGCTCCTGATCAGCTGGAAGGCAAACACTGTGTTTTAAAATATCCCATGGATTTTTGCCTCCTGCTGCTGATTGGCTGAGGGTCCCTGGTGCCCCACCATTTGTTGCTGATTGGCTGGAAGGTGAAAACTGCAGCATATTTAAAACCAAAGTTTTTGCCTCCTGGCCTACCAGAAGCATGAAGTGAGTGGTGGGGCTGCCAGAGAACTTCAGCCAATCAGCAACATTGGGGGTGGGGGTGTGTATCTGGTGAAAAGAGCAAGATTAAAGGATCCACTGTGCAGTGCACTTCCAGTGTGATTTAGGTAGATCCCTACTAAAGATCCCCATTAGTTTTTATGCAGTAGATGAACTCTTGGATATTGAACTCTCAGTATTTTATTTTCAATATTCAGCAGAACGCCATAGGAAAATGCTCTCCCCTTTGTGGCCACAGCTATGTCTGATCATTATTTCTTACCTTTCTGTCACCTTCTTTCTCTGTTTCTTTCCCTCTTCCTGTGTGCAGCCCCCATCTGCAGATTTATTCTGCAGTCTTTTACCTACAGCAACTCCCAGTGCCCAAGGCCCTTTGCCAGGCATTTTTGACTCTCTATTCCATCTGCTAATATGATTAATAGTAGAATAGTTAATGCTGGCATTGAGTTGTAATCACTAGGCTTTAGAGATGAATGAACAGTGACATCCATAGGAACAGATAACTTTAGACCTCTGAATTTTTGTTTGACGTTGCCTATAAACTCAGGAAGCCATCACTCTATTGGTTACATTTGGTTCACATTTGGAATCTTTCTTTGCAAATAGGATAGCTAGAAACTTGGTTTGGATGTACAAACAACTTATTAATTAATTTGCCAGATTATATATTAAGTTTAAAAAACACAAAGCATTAGGCAAAAAAAAAATCAAATGCTATTTCTTTAGTTCTTTAGAATTATATGTACATCTCCCTCAGATTCATAACATTAAATCAAGCCTTTTTAAGCATCTTGAAAGCACATCCAGTGCTTCATTAGAAGTCTTCTTTCGTATGGCTGACTTGGAGCAACAATTATAAGTCCAGTTTGAGTTAACCAGTCTAATGCTCTTGAGGAAAGAGAATGTATCTCTGCAATGTCACTGTCAAATTTGTATAGAGGGCAGAATGTTGTTATGTGGTCCATAGTTTGATCAAGGTTGCCACAGTCACATTCTGCAGAACTCCCAATACACCATCTGTGCATCAGGTGACCACAGTGGCCATGCCCAGATCAAATCCGGTTGAGAGCTGTTCATGTTTTTTTGTGGAAGGTCAAAACCAGGAGGCTTTATAGTTGGGTTGAAAATTACATGTTTATTCTGAATGGTGGTTTCATTCCACACTTTCCAAGCTGCTGCACTGTCATGTCCTACAAGGGCTTGTACATGTGTTCACAAAAGTTTCTGGGAGACCAAGCGGTGATCTGGAATGTCCTTTAAATCTCTATGGATGGGGGGTTCTGGGTTGTCATTCATGTGGACAACCTCTCTGTATGTAGCTTCATCGTGGTGAATCTCTGGAGGAGCAATATTGGCCAGCATCAGTAACCATTGAACTGGTGTAGATTTCAGAGTTACAGTGATAGCACACATTGCAGAATTTAACTGGACATCCACACATTTGGTATGAGTGCCAGCATCCCAAACTGCTCCACAGTACTTGGCCATTGAGAAGACCAATGCCATAGAAGAGGTGCAAAGTACTCCAATGGGGGCACCCCAGCTTATTCTGGTACATTTTCACACAATGTTCACACAACTCTTGATCTCTGCGGCTATTTTTCAAAGATGATTATGAAAGGTTAAGGTGCAGTTGAATGTCATATGTAGGTAAGATGGAGTTGGATCATGTAATTTTTCTCTGCAAAAGGTGACATTGAGATGAACATGTGCTTTGTTGTTGTTGAGGTGAAATACTGAGACGATAAACTTAGTTGGATTTGGTCACAGCTTCCACTCGAAGAAATACAGGTTTCCCTCACTTTATGCAGGTTTTGTATGTACGAATTCGCTCTTATGCGATGACCCTTTTTATACCAAAAATTCATTATCTGCAAGGTAAATTCACTCTTATGCGATTGGTGTGGTGGAAGCCTGCAGTCATCTGCTTTGTGCAGTGCATTGTGAGAGTGATGTGGACCAAAATATAGCCTCCTGTGTGAATTTGTGTTCCTTGCTCATTGCACATGTTGTGACATGTGTTTCTGCAGTTGCCATCCCTGTTATGGCTTCTAAGCATTCTGCTAGCTTATCTCCAACTGCCTGCTGTTGGTGAGTACCAAAATTGTCTTGGAGAAGTGGTAGAAATGGGTTTGGCAGTCAGTAGTCAAGGTCTTGGAACGTATCCCTATTTGTTACATTGTAAAGTGGATTCCCTTTATGTGAATTTGAGTTATGCGCTGTTTTCCAGGAAAGGATGTACTGCACAAAGTGAAGGAAACTTGTATTCTGCCATTATTGTCAGGTCTAATGTCAGTATGTCTTCAATCTCTTTGAAAGTCTTTGCCTGTGTGGTTAGTGTCAAATCATTGGCATATGCAACTTTCCTCAAAGAGGTAGCAGACATATCATTTATATAAATGTTGAAGATGGTCAGGGCAAGAACGCTTCCCTGTGGGAGGCCATTATTTAGGGTCCATGGTCTGCTTACTTTGTCTCGGAGGTAGACACGCATCCGTTGGTTGCCTAGAAATGTCCACAAAAGGTGGAACAGCCTAGCACATGGGAGAAGGCGGGACAGTTTTAGCAACAAACCATGCTTCCGAACAGTATCATATACTGTAGAAAGATCAATGAATGCAGTGCTGTGCTGATCTTAAGGTTGTGCTGGAAGCCAGTCTCAATGTTTGTAGTGAGAGCAAGCAGTTGGTCACAGCAGCTTTGATGTGGCAGAAAACCGGCATACATTCACTAGAAGCTATTTCCACACATGAATTAATGGTCACCTAAGTTAATGTTTTTAGCTATAGTTTAAAATAGTCTGTAGAACTACAAAATAGGAGACAGATTACCAGAAGCAGCTAGCAGACAGCAGAATTGCAGAAGGATAGCTTGATCAGTGGAATATTAAGACCATTAAAAATGGAGAAAGGATTGTTAACGCCTGTGGAATGAAGAGTTTAGAAGAGATCAAATAAATTACAGTGAGCTATGAAGTGGCTCCCACACTGTTGTATAAATAGAAATGCTGCTGCCACTGCCAGGCAGTTTGTTTTAAACTTTGGGTGTAGCTGAAATCAAAGAAAGGGGTATGTGACAGGGGGCCAGCTTAGGGCTGGGTGTCAGCATTGGCCCACCCACCTGTCTAGGGGCAGTCTGCCCCATCTCACCTGCCACAACTTTTTGAATAAATAATTGGTGTAAAATGTGGGAGCCTTCCCTTTTATGCCCGGATGCCCAGGGCGTTATACATGGCTCTGGATCATCCCTACACCGTCCGTGTCCCATGCCTCATAGATGGCATCCACTATGTGGCTTTGGCCTCACACTGGGCCCCAAAGTCTGGTGTTTGGACCCCAACTAGATCCCTCCTAATCAGGCTGACTCAATCCCCGCCATCACACAGGACGGTTAGCATCCTAGACCTCTTTCCCTCTCAGGTGTGGCCCCCTTCTGGCATCTTTGGCCACACAGGCCCTAGTCCACCTCCAGGCCAGTCAGAACCCCAGGCCCCCTGGGCATCCCTTCCAGTGGGCACTTTAGCCCTTTTGACCATACTGATCCTGGCTCCAGCACTGACCAGTCGAGGGTTTTGTCTAGGCACTTGCACTGCTTGCCGGCACCCTATCACTGGGTCCACCTACTCAGGTCCCTGCCTGTCCCTACTACCAGGTAATCCACCAGGATGCAGGGGCTGGAGCTATAAGGCACTCCTTACTTGCCTTTCACTGGGGAGGCAACTGGCTTGGCATTTCTGGGGAACTACCCTGCCACAGGTAGTTCCACCACACCATCCTTCCTCAGCAAGCACAGTGTGAAAGAGTCAGACAAAACTCACAGCATGGAAAGGACTGGAAAGGAAGGAAAATACCCACCCAAGTTCTGGAGTGCATCTCACTCAGGATTGGAGAAGGGAGGCCGCCTAAAGGTATTTTCAGCCCTGGAGAGGGGGCAGAGAGGGGTCAGTTCCCTGCAGGCCACAGGGAGAGAGGAGCAGCTGAGAGTCTCAGCAGGCAGAGACTGCGGATCGTGCCTGATGTTACTAAATTTTCCTATTTCTTTAGGGTGTGCTCATTTATTAGGGATACATTTCTAGGGTCTTGGTAATTTTATCAATGTGTTGCTTGTGTTACTTGTGTTTCTATACAGAGCTGCTTATCTCCCTTCTGCAAGTCCTCACCCCCAATGGAGCTATCTTGCTTGTGGGGGGGAAGTCCTTTGTAAATACAGATTAGAACTGGTCTGATAAATGCTGAGCTTGGTGTGTGTAAATGTGGGTTGATTAGCATTTGGAACACAGTTTCCCCATCATGCAGTGCTCCCCTGCTTCTCTGATCCCAGAATTCACTGTGGTCTCTGCTTCGGGCATTCTGTTCTCCATCTCCCATGTAAATGAATGGTCATCTGGTTCTATCTCAGATGCAAATGAGATCTAGGGCAGTTGTTTCACTCTTGTCACCCTTATCCGGAGGGTTTTAGGTGTGTTTCCCACTGCATCTTAATCAGTTTTTGTTTAGGTGGTGGTGGGGGGGAATTCTTTGTGAGTCAGACAGGCTGCATCCTGTGCCAGGGTTCCCCAAGAACATGGAGCTGAGAGGTAACATTAAGGAACACTGCAGGAGTGACCCTGAGGCAGGCGGAGGCCTGCACACATGCGGCTGGTGGTAATCTGCAGAACAGAGCTGCAGCTAACGATCTGGAATGAGGGAGTCCACAAGGGCCTGAGATAATCTCCAGAGTGGAGTTTTTCAACAGAGGATCTGGAGGAGGGGCTGAAGGAAAAACTACAGCCACAGGTAGAGCCTTCCTGCACATGGAGGAGATCCCAATGAGACTGTGAATGAGGACCGCAGGGCAGGCCAGCACATAGCAAAGACTGGACTAAGGGATTTTGTCTGGATTGTGGTGATTGGGATTATGAGCATCTGATCACAGGTAAAAGTAACATTGACAGAGCCTGACAAAAAGGTTGAGAAGCAGCCGGGGTTTTCTTTGGTTCTTCGCTGTTTCTTTTGATTTCTTGAGCACAGGCCAAGACCTGCCCTGGAAGGGTGTACCTAAAAGAGGCCTGAGATCATCCTGGGGTAGAGGGCCAAAAATATAAGACCACAACAGGCAGCAATGTGACCTGCAGGAGAACTTTGTGAACACCATCTGGAGAGGCTAGGCTGGGCTAAAGGGGAGGTTTTGGAGCCCCATAGAAGAAACATGGATCGAGACCAGGCAGGATTACTGTGGGCAGTGCCTCCTGGGAATATATGTCATCAAAGTCATGGCAGGGTGGATATGGTCAATGTAAGATCCACTTCCTGGCAGACAGGTGATCCAGAGCCAAGGTCCACCCTGTCATTACCTGTAGGCAAATGAGCTCAGAGCAGTGGTAGCAAGCCCTATAATACTTACAGCCGTCACACATAGTTTTTGGTCATACCCAGTACCAGGAGCCTCCTGCCATCCTCACAGCTCCTGCCCTTACCTCCAAATTGTTACGAGCTGCAACTTCAGCTGGGCACTGTTCTCTCCACGGCCGCTGCCAGCAAACTGCTGTCTCTCCTGAGGGTCTGAGCTAACCCAGGGCTCTCCTGAAGTCATGTGACTGTCTCATTAGGGGTAGCCCACACCTGCAGACTGCCCTGCTACATGCTCTCATGCCTTAAAATGCCAAGCACCAAAGGTGCTCTGCCGCAGGGTACAACTGAACTACTGAACCCCCTGCCGCAGATCCATTCCTTTGTGGTGTTATTCATATATCCATACTCTTACTTTTTTAAACACGGAAGCTGAAATTCTACTCAGTGGCCATGTCTACATAAGACTGACTGTGCAGTCATTACTAAGCAGCCATTTAGTACTTGTTTATACTTATTTAGTACTTGTTTATAACTGGAGTAAAGCTACATAATGACTTTTTTGTGATGCTGACTGTGCAGTAGCTTGTGACTAGTGTACCATAGTGTTGCATCATGCTTCCTGCCATGTGACACTACTGCACAGTAGTCAGTGTTTCTTGTAGACATGGCCTGTGTGACCATATCCAACACACCATATAAATATAGTAACCAACACATATCTGACTTGTGGCTCACTGTTTTGGCACCCCTATTTTAGACTTATTTTTAAAATATCCAAGGAAGTAATATTTACAGGCCACAGAGCACATGGTGGCAATGCAGTTTGTTCACTTAAGGTCATAGGTTCTTAAGAAAGTAGGGCTTAAAGGGACTTACAAAAGTCATCATCCATAACTAACCCATCCCAGCCAAGTACCTGTCTAAACTGCTTTTGACAGCTTCCAAGCATGGAGATTCTATAACTTCTTTAGGTAGCCTATACGAATACTTGACCACTCTCAAAGTTAAAAAGTTCCTCCTAATTTACACCTTGAGGCTGATGCTGCTAGTCCTGTCCCTTATGGTCACAGAGAAAAGTTTATCTCCACTTCTTCAATTTGGGTTTTGTAGACCATATCGTATAATAAAAGTTCCCACTTTGACATCACAATTCAGAGACAAAGGGATGACAGCAAATACTTCTTTTTAGAATGGCATAAGAGGAATTTCCCAAATTTGTATGTCCTTTGATAGCTCAGTGCTTCAATGGTCTATTATACATGTTGTAAACGTGAATAAGATGACTAGACAATTAAAACTTGTTCATCTTGTACAATATTCTTCCATAAAATTCTAAAAATTTACACTAAACTTGAAAAAAATGAGTACCATGTGTATTTTGCATTGCAGAATGTACTCTGCATCAAAATTCCATTTATACTTCTCCATTACCTTCATGAAGGGTGCATCTACAAGTTCATTAATGCTCAGTAGTTAGTGAACATTTAGTTTAGTACTTGCTTAATGAAGTACTAACTACATGTACAGTAGCTGTGCAGTAGCACCGGCACAGTTTTTTTTGTGACACATTGCACAATAGCCATTAACATTGCACAGTAGTGTATTAGCACAGTTTTTGACTGGCACACTACAGTACAGTGTTATTAGGCTACTACACAATAAGCGTGTCATGTAGATATGCCTGAAGAGTGGTTGCCTTGCCATGGAAATCACTTGTAGCCAAAATATTCTGATGCAAAAATCCCTCTCTGAGTCATAGCCTAATGACATTACAGGGCCTGCAACAGCTGCTATAGAGATATGTATGAATCATTTGAAATCTTATAATGGATAAAAGATTACCTATTCAGTGTCGTATCCTAATCTACTGACAAAACAACACAGAAATATAAATAAATCTGTAATAGGGATACATACATGGGGAAGGGTTGGTGAGATATCTGAGAAATGAGAAGCCTATAAGTACTGTAGTACAGATAAAGTAAAATAACAATATAAAATCTGACAGGACCTGAAAAGTATGTTTTTGCAAATGTTCCTTTTACATTGAACTGTTAGATCTCTAGCAATATTAAACATCTATTCAGACTCCATGACACTAAAATCTAATACTTATTTCTCACTCAGTGAAGCACATGAAAAAATAGGAATAGCCAGGTTGCATCATTTTCTACCTCAACAAGAGTTTGAAAATTAAAAGAATTAAGCGGATCTTTCAGCGTAAGAAAGATATTCACCTTCAAATTGACTTCCATGGGGCTAGTTTTCCACCCAAGTTTCTCATAAACTCTGTACAACACATTGGGCCAAATGTATTCCACTGGCATGAAACCAGTTTTTCTGCTTTTTTCGTTGTGAAATAGACACATAGAGCTAAGTCTTATTTCACCTTAATGCACCTAAATGTCTCTTACATAGCTGTGCAAGTCCAATGTTTGGCATATATGTAGTATTTGGATTCGTTTTGTATTTGCATATCCACACTTGTCCTGCGCTTACATTCTGAGCATGCTCAGAAAGCTGTGCTCTGGCTTGTGAAAGGAAAGGCTCCAGGAATGGAGGAAGTCCCAGGGATGATAATATTACCTCAGGCAGGAAAGAAGCACAACTGGAACCCGGAGCACCTTGCTACACTTTTGCAGTGAGTGCTGTGTCTGGATTGGAGGCCAGGAGGTCCAGAACAGTATCTCCAGCTTGGAGAGGGGCAGCCAGGGAGAGAGTGCAGCATCTCAGCTGAAGAGATGCTGGAAGATTCTCCTGCCTATGCCAGCCTGTAGCGAACTGCTGCAAAAGGAGACAGCAACAGGCACATGTGTTAGACCACCAAATTGAGCCAGGACTACTGACAGTATTCTGGGGGAGACACACCTGGAGAAGGTTGGAGCCCTGAATTGTAGTAGGTGCCCAAGGAAATGGGTGGTATGCAGCTCGGGGTAATGAACCTGTCGTGAGCGTGGCATTCAAGTTGGCCAGTTGGAGTTTTTTGTTCTTAAATTCATTTTCCACTTTGGGACTGTTAAAGTAAATTGATAGAGGGGGGATCAACCCTGAGGGAAGATGAAGACTTACATTGATTTTTCTTTTTTTTTTCTGTTGAGAAGTACTAAATGGATTGATAAAAGGGAGGGGGCACTGACCCCAAATGAATAAGAAGATTCCAGTTTGATTTTCAGCTTTGGACTGCCAATTGAGCTGATCAATTGTGGGGGAATGAACCCTGAATGAATGTGCAGACTGAAGGGAACTGGGATTTCTAAGCAATTGATACAGGGTGTTAACCCAGTTTATGGGAAGGGACTACAACTGATGCAGCTGCAGAAATGATTGGTGAAGTGAGTGACTGGATTTAAGCTGCTTTAGGATGGAAGGCTGTTAGTCCATAAAGGGAAAGGCAGCATGAGCCCTAAACAGACAACAGACCACCAGTAGGGTTGCCCCACTGCTTAGATAAATTAGAAGGGCCTGACTAGGACCCCAGCAGATCAAAAAGGGCTGCTATACTTGTCAAAATGGGGGGCATCTCCAAAAGGAGAATTCAGATAACACCAAGGTTGTGGTAAGGGTGGGGTGTAGGAGAGGTGGAGCCTCATGAAGAAATTCTTTCAACAGGCCCTGACCTATCATCCAGCATAAACAGCTCCCAGTTTTTAAAAAGATCAAAGATGTGGCAGGCAGAAAAAGACAACACTGGAGAGTGGGTGTGATACTGATTCCCCATCCTGACATTGCCTTCCAGTAAGACATCAGGCTGGCGACAGCCTAGGCCATATAGCACATACCCCTAACATGGCTACATAAGCTCTGGGTCAGAATAGAATGTGTAATGTTATACAAGTCCTGACCTTTAAGGCTCAGAAAAAGTACAATTGAGAGGAAGGCCTGGCCACCTTTTAGGCCAATAGTTTAGTGGTTAGGACACTTGTCCAGAGAACAGAGGGAATGGAAATTTGGCATACCCAAAGATCTCTAGCTTTTGTTTTGAGCCACTGAATATGCCAGAAGAGCTCAGGAGGTACTAAGCAAAGTAGAGGTCAATAAGGTAGATGCTACCCTGGAAAGGAAAGAACCTTGAGTTCTGGTCTTACCCCAGTTCCAGTGGGGCTGGAACTATCCCATATGTCCTAGTGGGACAGTTGCCGGGGAACAAGAGACCCATCCCGCGGCAGGATCTGGGACAGGGGCACCCCATCCCTGTGGGAAAAGTCCTGAAGCTAGTGCAAATTTACCTATTCCAGGCTGGGGAGAGACAAACTAGCCATGCTGGCATGAAGTGCTCATATGATTCATGAACCACGTCTGTTTCCTGCTGATGCTGGCATGGGTGAGTGATGTCATCCCTGGATGCTGCCTGGCCAGAGAAAAGCTTGCATTGGGGATACCATGGGGGAGGCACCACAAAGAGTGAACAGCGAGGGTGCATCTCATGCTGGGCATGAGTAGCAGCAGCTTGCACCAAGGAACTCAGAGCTGGACCCACCAGAGGGGTCTGCAGCAGCAGAGAGGAGCCAGGATGATGCTGGGGGACCACTGGGGCTACCAGCATCAAACCAGTGAGTGGGGATGGGTCATGGCTCTACCCGTCATTCTTCTGTTAAGTTTTTCTTTTTTTCCTTTTTTATACTGCTGGGGATGGCTGGAGAGACCCCAAGCTGAGGGTCAGCCCAAAGGCAGCGCTCCAAGTGTAGGTGTGGCTGGAAAACCACAACAGGCAGCCAGGTGTATCTAGAGGTATGGCAGAAGAGCAGAGGTAGCTCAAAATACCCCAAAGTCATGGCAGCTGGGAGGAGTCAACTGTAGCCCAGTCGACAAGGAGATCAGGGAGAGATGACACCAGAGAGCAAGGTGCACAAACACCAAGTGACCACCCTGGAGGCTGGTGCATGGATGGGGTGTAGGGGAGGTGGAGTCCCATGGATACCCACCAAGAGGTGCAGCCGATCTGAGAGAGTCCACAGGAAGAGAGCCCACCACTGAAAGAAAGATTGAAGTCATGGCAGGTGAGTCTCTGAGCTTTCCCTGGGGTGATCATGGCCCCCTCAGAGACTGCTGGAACTCACACAGCGGCCAACACTGGGTGCACGTGCTAAGGCACTGCATGAGCACCTCCATGAGACGAGTCAGGCACACTGTAATTATTTATCCATTGTATTAAATGCACTTATAAGGTGTAAGGTGAAATAGGATATCACCAAGTTATTTGTCACTCTCGTTTCCCTTCCCAAGATACTGGATTGATCGATAACAAAGGATGCAGCCCTATAGATCTTACTTAGGCAAACATTGTAAATTTAGGTCTAAAAAAAATAAAAATGTGATTCAGCATTCTTTTTCTTTTGCTACTACTGCTCAGAAGGAGATCTCAGTACCAGTAAATACGTGGCATTTAATCAGAGTCTAAGGCTGTAATGTGGATTGTGCAATGTCTTAATATTAATACGGTAACTATTGGCAATGAAGCTTTGCTACTGAGAGTCATCTATTTGTATCTGTGCAATACTAAGCATATTTAGAGAATGTTTAGGATCCAGAAGGCACAGTGAGCCAGAGCCATTTGGAACTTACTATGCAGTAATTGGCTCTATTTATGAGTAAATTTGCTACTTGCATTTGCAGGTATTGCAGAGATTACTTACTGCACAGCAAATGTGCTCCCATAAATTGCCCCCTACCCCTGGGATCTGCATGCTGCTGAGGTGGGCTCTACCATGGGAGCCCGGGAGGGGACAATGGCCTTCTGCCCTGGCAGCAGGGAGCTCCCAGCCCCCATTCTGTGATCATGGGGTTGAGACTGGGAGTTCCTAATCTCCCCAGCCTGAGCCCTAGGGCTAGGAGATCCTTATCTCCCAGTGCCAGCTCTCTGATTGTGGGGCCTGGGCTAGGAGGTCCTTCTCTACCAGCCTGAGTCTTGTGGTCATGGAATCTGGGCTGGGATCTCCTAGTTCTGAGGTTGTGGGGCCGATGCTGGGAGATGAGGTTCTTCCAGCCCAGGTCCCCACAACTGCAGGACTCAGGCTGGGATCTCCCAGCACCAGCACCAGCACCAGCACCAGCACCAGCCCCATGACTCTGGAGCTGTGCAAGAAAGCCCCAGGTGCAAGGCTGGGCAGGCCAAGCCTGGAGCATGGCCCAGAGCAGCTGAAAGGGACCTTGGTGCCCAGAGCAGGGGACAGGGCTTTGGGGAAACTCTTGCATGAGGCTGGGAAGAGGAGGAGGTGGAATGGCTCAGCCTGGGTTCCCGGGCACGGGCACCAGTACATGAGAGGAGCCAGAGGCACCACTGGAGGGAGGTCGTGGCAGAGCCGATGACCCAGGGACAATGCCTGACTGCCACAGAGAGGGGAACATCAGTTGCTGGGGAAAATGGGCCCCATCGGGGAGGTGATTTCTGAGGAAGGTGATCTCACTGGAGAACTATTGAGTAAAGACCCCAGTCCTAGCACTGGCACAGGAGGGAGGGCACTGGACCCCTATTGTTGCTATTAAGAGTCTTGCTAGGGCTTGTGGTCTCTGTGTCTATGTTTCCAGAATAGGGTGGGTGTGCTCCTAATATTTTGGAGGCTGCTATGTATATTTTGTATACCATTTCTAACCAGATTGTTTATTGTTATGTCTTACTATATATATATTCTTGTTTAGTTGCTACCTATCGTGTGTGTTACCCTTCCACTGCCCAATTCTGTTTATTGTCCTATTGCGTTCCTGGTTATTCAGCTGCTGTTTTGACTTACTTGTGCTTACCTATTTCAGGATCCATCACTCTTCTGTGCCTGGGGTGACTAGGGGACTCACCTTGCTTGTTGCTTACAGGGTTCCCATATCAGGTGTTGGTGCTAGGTGTGACACCCCAGTGGAGGGTCAGTTTCCAGACTATCAGTTATTTTGGAGTATTGTTTATTGTCTATCCTTTGTATATATTTATTCTCATGTCAAGTATATTTTCATATTTATAGTATGAATTAATAAACTGTATATAGTTAAGTAACATTTGCCTGGCCTGGCTCTATAGAGAATAGAGAGATCTGAACCCAAGTGACAACCTTCCTCTCACAGCACTATTGCTTGTCCACCTATCCCATCCAATTGAGGACGGGGCACACCCTTGGGTGTACCTGGGCTACAGAAATACTGTTGTTCAGCCTGCAACCCTCTCTACCCTACTAATTGGTCTACCCAAGACCAGGGTGATCCTGGCATGGGGAAGGCATTGGAAGCAATGACAGCACCATTCCTCCCATTTCCAGGGGAAGTGAAGTGGTGGGGCAAGACTCCCTGCACTTCTCCAGTCCAGGGAAACCCAGGTCTGGGGAATAGGTGGGAAGTCTTTCTCATCCTTTCACTCCCCTCCAGTAGATCAGACTAGGAAGGAGTAGAGCAGAGGGGCCCAGTCCATTTATGAAACCAGGCAGTACCTGGCTTGGGAAAGCATGGCAGGGGAGGGGGATAATCATTTTTCCTGCTCTACTCTCCACCTAGACTGGATTATAAAAGGAATAGAGCAGTGGGGTAATGCCCTCTGTCTATTCACAAGACTGGACAGTTCCCAGTTTGGGGAAGAGGCAGGGAAAAACAGGCAGCTCTACCACTTCCCTCCTATACCAGACTGGGAAACTCTTGAAGGGGACATCTTGCAGGTGTCAATCTGAATGTTATTTCACTCAGAGGGGGTATATTTTCTTCGGGAAAAAAAAGAACAAATGGTTGTATGCTCTTAGTTTCAACAGGGAGAGCAATGATTCTCCTGGTAGAAAAATAATGCCTATATATGTCCTAAGAAAGCAGGAGAAATGAAGAGTAACAAAGGGACAGAAGCTGGAGTTTGCCTCAAGAGAAGACTGCATCTCTGAGTTGTACTGAATGCAACAAGTTCCCAAATAATGAGTGATATCTTAAAATGTGGTCAACATAGAAGACCATTCTCTGCCCTTGGTCTTTGTGCAAATCTCTCCAGCCCACTGACTATAATTTAAAATAGATTTTGATTCTCTTCATAAATGACTATGATGCCTCTGACATAAGATGGATGGGGAGGAACTTAAGGCTAAGTACAGGCATTCAAGAAGCCTGTGACAGAACCGCTTTAACTTTTGAGCTTTACTTGAAGCACCCATGGGTAGGTTGGGAGAAAGCAGGACACGTTAGCCCTTCTGGGAGGGAGAGGGGCGAGGTTTATAGCCTGCCTGCATGACCCATGTCCAGCAGGTAGGGGGACCTCTCATGCCTCCCAGCATGCCCATGTCACGCTCCAGCTGGACTCTGCCAGCTTTGTCCAGCAACAGATGCCACCAAGCACTCTCCTCACAATCTGGAAAGCCCCTATTTGGCTTACTGCATGGCCGTGGCCATGTGCTGGGGAAACCCCGTCCCCTGTGGAAAAACCCATGAACATTTTGGTGGGAAAATGTGACCAATCGGGGACTTGAAATTGGGCCTGTCATCTGGCCTATAAAAGTTAGGGTTGAGCTTCCGCCCAAGGAGAAGCACAGAGAAACCCGAGCAAACACCTCTCAGTAGAGAGAAGCTAGAGCATCCACCGCTCAGTGGGTAGGCTTGGCCAGCTTCCCACGGCTTCTCCTGCCTTTGGAGCCATAAGCAATCATTTGTGCACCAGTTCATATCATGCATCGTTCTTGTTCTTAATCTCGTTTTGTTTTTTTTTGTTTTCGGATCCATCGCGTTGTTTGTCGTTCGTTCGTCCCTTATCTGGGACAGAACGCGCAGCCACATCAACACCGGTGGTGCATAAGTTGTCGTTCTCAGATCCATCGTTTTGTTTTTTGTTTGTCCATCCTTTATTCAAACCGGGATGGATCCAAGTGTAACTGCCTGCGCAGCCACATCTACACCAGTGGTGCGTAAGTAAGAGACTAAATAAAAAAATGTTCTGGAACCATTATGAGTCTACCTCTCCCTCTCGCAAACTAACATCATGGGATAGAACCCACCGGGGCAACAGCCGCAGCCTGGCTCGCGCCCCGCAGAGCCCCGTGGGCTCCCCAGGCTGCTGAAGACTCCCCAGGCTGCTGAATGACTGAGCCACCCTGATTGGTTGGTGGGGACATCACAAATGCCCTCCTGGACTTGATGTACCAGCATGTTGCCATGGCCATGAGCCACCGGCCAGCAGTCCTGCACATGCCCACTCACTGTGCCCTGCACCACATGTAGGATGTGGTACAGATGTTCGTTACGGTGCTCTAACCTACAGCACTGAAGTCTGATACCACATTCCTCCAGGGCTGTCTTAGAGTGGGATCCACCATTTTTACAGTACTCTATGTGCAGTGTCTGTTTGGTAATGGCTGTAGAGTGCTTTTGGTGTGCTCACCAAGTAGTAAGTGTAACTGACCTAGGAGTCTTGGAAATAGGTAGAACAACAGTAATTTAAAAGGGACTTCCACCTAGGATGAATCAAGGGAACAGACAATTTAAAGTCATGAATGGAGGGTAATTATCAGGCTATGATATGTGCTACACAACACATAGTCCAGATGGACTGTGACAGAAAAGGGAGCTTTTCTCAATGGAAGCCATCAAAGTTCTGAAGAATGGAGTTTAGTGTGTTGGATATGGAAAGAACAACTTGAGATATGGAACATTTATTTTTGAAGGGGTAGTTCTCAAAGGAGTTGAAAAGGGTTGCATACAAAACAAAATCTGAGCTGGAGATTTGTACTCAAGGCTGAGAAGGTGATTTGTACTCAAGGCTTTTTGACAGTCTGATTATTTGGGAAGTTGCCCTGCTGATACTGGGGTGCCAACAGAAAATTTGGGCAGCTTAACACCTATCATTAGCATGACCTAATTTATAGTGGAGGACATAAACACTTAAAAATTCATGCCTTGATTACTTCTACCTCAAGTACACTAGGTTATATAAGGTTTAGAGTTAAGAATTCAGGTAGAATAAACATGAGATCCATCTTTAGGTTCATGTGTTGAATAGTGGGCTGGTATATGTTGTAGGATGGGTTTGGAGAGAGATTTTTTTGTGGTTATATCTGAAAGGATTTGTAACTTAGTGCTGATTTTGGACCTGCCCGGTAGTTGCAGCTGCATCCCTTTTGGTTTGTTATATAAGGTAGCAGGAAAGGATAAACAAAGTCACCAACATGCAAAGTGTATGAGGGCCCAGACAAGTACTAGTTGAAAGGGTTTTAATCTTTGCTTTTCTGGACAGCAGGGAATACAATAAAAACAAGAAACCAATATATATTAAACAATACATTAAAAATTTTAAAAATAAAGTTGCTTGGTTTCATGCTGAAATAATTTTAGGTCTGGGGCATCAGTGGAAAAATATTTGGCTTTTAACTTAATATGCTTGAGCACAAACACAGTGGCTAATAAAGTTAATGCCGTCCATGACTTTAAAACAGTATGGTCTCTGGTTTTATACACCCAGCCTGTACCAAAAAGACAAAGAAACAGTGGTCAATCCATCCTTCCAATGTCCAACCTGCATTAAAACTCCAAATCCGGAATGTGTTTATATGCAAGTTGGGGGTTTCCCCTAGTTCTATAAAGTGATTTTAGATCCATGGATAAAAAGCTCCTTTGTTATTATTAGGCCATGTAATAAGCCATAGGAAACAAATGGTTCTTTGTGATATTGTGCCACTTTGAAAAATAATGTAAGCCTACATAAAAACCCTAGTTGGCAATGATTATTTTTCTAACAGAATACATTGTATTGGAAGAGGAACTGAAAAACTGTCCTGAGTGGTTGCTTATGAAACAAAAGTAGGACATGCATTCATATGATAAAGGAGAATAGTGCATGATTCCCATAGGATATATAGCTAATCATATTTACAAGAATTAACATGGAAGTCTCCTTCACTCTGCACCACTTATGAATTATTCAATTAATCCTCGATAAATGTTGTATGTATAGCCCAGGTACACCCGGGGCGTGTGCCCTGTCCTCCGATGACAGTGGAGGTAATGGTCAGGCAGGGTGCTGAGGAAGGGGTCAGCTACTACAGCAGCTTTGTCCCCTCTCCATAGAGCTAGGTCAAACCCAAATACTTAACTATGTACAATTTATTACAAGAATAAATATAAATGCTTAATATAAAACATAGAATATTTATAAGGCTTAACATATAATACTATATATAATATTCCATAATTCACATATAATACCAGATATGAACCAAATAACTTACAACCTATACAACACAATTAACACAGGAATATTAACCTATATAACCCAAGTAACTTAACCATAATATGTCTTTAAATCTTCACAAATAACAATACCAATATACACATTGAGACATTAAAATACATAAATGATATAAACTCCTTTAAAGAATACCCCTAGCTATATGGCCCTTAACACAACAACCTCAAAATAGGGAGGGCCAGCTCTCTGTGTGCTAATCTGCATACCAACTGCCCACCCACTTGCTGGGTTTGCAGGCTCAAGCCGCCTTGAGCGGCTCCTAGAGCCTGATCCTCATTCACTGATTTGCGCACCGCTGAAGCTCAAGCAGGGTGCCGAGGATGGCTGTCTCTGGAGCTCTTCAGCACCAGATGATGATGATAAAAATAATACCTAGCTTTTACAGATATAGATATACATTGAATAAAAGTGATAATATATAATATTAATTGGTTTCTTAATGAGCAGCATGAATATAACATATATATTCATGGGGTTTTTTGAATCAAGAAAAAGGAAACACAGTATCATTATTGCTATTGTACTGATTGGAAAACTAAGGTATGGAGCAGTTAAGTTACTTGCCCAATCTCAGCTAGCAGACAAGTTTTAGACATGAGAAACAGAGCTGACTCTACTGCTGATGCAGTGCACCATTCTTTAGGCCACACTGTTTGCTGAGGTCTCTGTCTCAAGGAGGTGGGACATAGCTTGAGTTGCAAGGTTTGCCTGTGACTCAATGCGTCTTTGCTTTCTTTTCGTAGTGGAACATTGGTAGCTGTAATTCTGAACACTGTTCTTTGTTCTAGTCACTTGTTAGCAGGAAGGTGTTAAATTTTGATAAATTTTGTTTTTACTGAGGTAACTGCAAACAGATGGCCATACAGTAAGTGCAGGTTTTTATAAATAAATTCTGAGTCCCTGTTGTTTCTTGGTTATGTTTTTTCTCTTTATGCTCTAGATTGTTAGCAATACTGACCAGCAATTTGTTCTGTCTTTGCTTCTTAACACTGCTGAATGTGACTATTTTGCATGTGGCTTCTGGACAGTGGCCAAACAGCAGCTACTGTTATGGGGCAGCTGTCACACATGGGGGCAGCAATGACTTCTGGGTGCTGAGTACCTTTGGTGCCACTGGTGCAATTGTGCAGCTGTGACAGCAGCAACGCTCCCCACCCCCTTGCCTCTGGGCAAGATTTCCCACCCACCCTCCCAACATCCTGAATAGTTAACCACTGGTTCTGGAGTTCTCTATGTCTTCAGTCTGACTTGAACATAATTCAACTTCCCTTCCATTCCACACCTTTAAAAGCAGAGACTTCATGTTCTCAAGATTTGGGTCTTTTGGAAGCAAGCACTTCATGTACCTTGCCTGTGATTTTTATCCGTGTTCTCATACTAATTCTTTTTTTTAGGGGTCCTTAATTTGTGTTTCCAATTATTCAACAAGGAATGTTTTTGTTATGTATTTTGATTTAAATGCTGTTTGTTTTGTGTACATGGCTAATCTTATTCATGAGGTTGGCTTGTTCAGGCAGTGAGGTGGATAGACAATAGGCCTAGATCAGTGCCTTTTAACCATTTTTTAGACTCAGGGCACTCCTCCCTGACTTTTATGAACTGAATGACGCACAATTAAAAAATGAATTTATTTCAGTGCTTACCTCCTTGCAAGAGGGGCTAGGCAATTTGGGCAGGGGAGCAGCTAGGCAGAGTGAGCCTGAACCTGCCCGTATCTGCTTATCTCATCACACTTCCTGGGGCACCCTTCAAAGGATCTTGCAGCACTCAGGGGAACCCTGGCACCTTGGCTGAGAATCAGTGCACTAGACATATTTTTTTATAGCCTTTACCTTCATGAGCAGAGATCTAGGTTTTCTGTTGTCTGGAACTAGCTGACCTGAAACAAGTGGTTGTGAGAATAAGAATAAGAGTCCACTAATTGAGAAAGCAGTAGTATTTATTTACAGCTGTTTACCTGTGTTTAACTGTTCTTTTTTAATCAATCATATAGACTAAAGGAGCCAATGAGAAAAAAATGATAGAAAGTGCAAATTCAGAGAAAATCTTGAGGATTCACAATGGAGCAGTGAGATATGTCTTTGTGGTAGCAGTCATTTTATCTTTGTGTGTCTTCATGCAAACCAGTGGTTTAAACCCCCATTTAACTAGTAACCCCAGTTTAACCAGTGACACAAGTCTACCTGGTAACCCAGTGGTTTTTTGTGGCTTGGTTCCAGTTGTGATTCAGCAGGAAGGGGCAACTGATGATTCGGTTCTGGTTCATGTTCAAGTCAAAACACCAGTTCAAACCAATTTTTGGGTTCTGGTTCAATTCCATTTCAACTTCCAGTTAGAGCAGGGGGCAGTAGAACAAACACCCGGGGAAGCTGTGAACTCTGTAGGAATGGAGGTATTCAAGAAGAGGTTGATCAGCTACCTGCCAGGCATGTGACAGTGCTCATGCCAAGACTCAAGCCCAGGAGGTCCTGGCTTCAGGGTCAGGGTCAGACTGATGCTGCATTAGGGTCAGGAATAAATTTCCCCATGGTCAGATTGGTACAGACTGGGGGTGGCATACTGACTCCTTCTGCAGCAGGGGCATGGCCTCTGCCTGGGCTCTTCCAGTAGCTGCTTAGAGGCTGCACTGGGATGAGCCCCAGAGGCAGTGCCAGCTGGCATCCAGCAGCCTGACAGTCTTGTATTGTCCCCAGGTCCCTGCCCCCATGTTTCAAGGCTCTAGTAGGGCTTGCCAGAATTTATTCCAGGATGGGCAGGGGCTGTGGGTCAGGAGTGAGGGGCACTTGCAGGGCTGGGGGGGCATCACTTGGGAGTGAGGGGTACCAGCATATCACGTCTGCTGAGCACCACAAAGCAGTATGGGGGGAACAGCCTCAGCTGGACCTGCATTCTCGTGAGCAAAGGGAGAATGGGGAGCTCTGATTTTCCATGATAAAAAAAACCAAAATCAAATGCCAAAATATATAGGTATTAGGGCTGTGTGAAGCTTTGGTCCCTGATTCAATTTGGTAGAGATTTGGCCTGATTTGGTGGCCAAATCTCCAAATCCAAATTGAATAAGGAAACCCTTTAATCTCTCTGAATCAAATCAGAACCCTCTGAATCAATTCAGAGAGATTCGGAAAGATTTGGACAGAGACACAGCTTTAAATGTTTTCTCTACATACCTCAAGGTAGCAGGCAGCTCATGAATGCTGAGATGCTGGGGCAGATGGAGCATCTCACAGAAGCACAGGGGACTCCCCAGCATGCTCAGCAGCAGACCTGGAAGTGAACCAGAAGCACTTTCAGTCCACTTCCAGGTCTGCCAAGGAGCGTGCAGGGGGACCGCTGCACACCCCCCCCCCAGCTTGGTGACTAGTGCCTCTTGGATATGGGGGAACACCCAAAGCCCCTCCATGGCCGATCGCTGAGCTGGGGGGCAAGTGCGATGGGAGGAGGGGCAGCGTGCTCTGCGTTGAACCTGGAAATGGACCGGAACTACTTCCAGTCCACATTCAGGTTTGCCGCTGAGCATGCGGGCGGTCCCCGCCGTGCTCTGGTGGGATGCTCCATCCACCCCACCATCACAGCATTCACAAGTCATGCCTGGTACCTTGAGGTAAGCAGAAAAAACATTTAAATCTGTGTCTATGGCCAAATTGCTGATTCCCAGAATCAGCATCAATTTGGATTTGGCTGAATTGAACTGAGGACAGTGATCCAAATCAACGAATTGAATTGCTGTCTCCGATTCAGGCCGAATCCCAATCTGAATCAAGTATGGCCTATTTCTCACACCCCTGATAAGTATTTAGAATTTATTTTATTAGAGTGATAGAGTGACATGGTAGGCTTCCAAACTGCTTTACAATTATAACTATAACAATAAAACATTACATTCAACTGATACCTATATATATAGTGGTGTTTCATTTTTAATTGCAGAAAAATACAGAGTTTGGGGGTTTTAATCAGAGAATTTTGGATTTTTTTAAATAGAGAAAACCAGGATCCCTGTATCTGGCCCCAGGGTCTGACTCCACTAATGTGGGAAAAGGGGATGAGCAGGATCCTTGTCACTTATCTGTAGACAGCCTGTATCTACTGCTAAATAACTGAGTATGTACCACTTCCTCCTGCAGTCACTCATACTTTTTACAGGCATGGCATCTTGGCTACTAGCCTTGGAGGAGACAGCTGAGTGGCCACGGAATATATACTGTGGAAGAAATCAAACTTCGCGTTGTGGTTGAATCAGAACTGACAGAGCCAGCTTTTCTTTATTTAAGGCTATACTGTGATCACAGGGAGAATTCCATACAGCAAGGGGAATCACCCACCTCTCTGTTTCAAAGGATTTCTCAGACTCTCTAAGGTTACAAGCATATTTATACTTAAGACAGAGAAAGAGGTAAAAAAATACACCTTGGAGAAACAAAACAATAGTAAATTACACAGAAATTTAGGAAGTTTACTTAAACAATCTATGCACAGGGCAAGATATCAAGATAACCTAAGGATAACCCAAGGTGTGTGGGATTCCTTATCTCAGAACATTTAACTGAATTAAGCAGTATCAGCACTTCTGGTCTTTGTCTGTTTTTCTAGTCAAGTAAGCTAATTACTTCTACAATATGTGCTACTGTTGGGGCCTCTGCCATCTCAGGATTGCAGTGATGCTCTACATGTGCAATATCTGGGCAGGCCACAAAGGTCTGGCTTGGTGCCACTGACAGCTTGAATGGTAGGGTCAGATTTTTGCCCACTGACAACCAACCAACCCTGAGTTTCAACAGGCAGCTTTTTGGGACAAGACAGTTTTTTAGCAGCATTTTTCATTCCCTACGCCTATGTAATGAGTCATTGTCCTTTTGTACAAAAATATCAGGATTGTTTGATCTAACAAGATGACACGCTCTTGGAGAAACTGGCTGAACAGGCAGAAAAAAATCCCTGTCAAGTTTGTTTTTCTGATGGCGCCACACAACAAACACAAATGTGACTAATCAAATTGCTTGTATTTGGGTAAGCTTTGAATAGTAAGTTACTAAATCTGATAGTTCTTTTACAGCTAGAACCTCTTTTAAGTATAATTTAAGTTTAATTTAATATTTTACTGACAAAAGATCTCAGCTTAAAGGGGAAACAATAAACTGCACTCATCTACATGTGATGCTACCTATATTACCATAGTAACACATTATGGCAATGTAGCGTCAATGGGCAAAAACCATGATGCCACAGCTACACTGCTGTAGCAACATGCTCTCTCAGTATAGTGCATTGCTGCAGTGATGTAGCAGCTAAAAATAATTGCATGCTGCAGGCACAGTGCAGTATGAACTGTTACTGCGCCATCATTTAGGGTGCCTGTGCAAATAGGCACCAATTTTCTGAGGTGCTGGACACTGCACGTGGTCCTGACTGTATTTGGAGTTTTGGATGCACAGTGTTGTTAAAGTCAGTTGGCTCCAAGAACCTGCCCAAGAGATAACCCTCTCTCCCCCCAAAAATAAAGCCAAGGCACTAAAAATTGTTTCATTTCTTTAAATGTTGGTCTTAGTAACATTTTTTCTGACCATTCTCTGGAGTTAATTTAGTTAGCTGAATTTTACTGTATAATTTATCTGATGAATAATGATCACAATTTAGGGATTATGGCCAATTTTGGGAAAAAAACATTTACAAATACTCAGCCAACTCTACTTCGGAATGTACATACAAGTATGGTGCTAAAATGCTATACACTGTAATGCTTAATTCATATGCAATACTCAGGAATTTCAGACTTGGGGAAGAGGTGAGGGGTCCCACCCTCACTTGTACCTTCCACCCCATCCTCCCCCGACCTCCTGCACATTCTTAGCTCCTCCAGGGAATTTTGTGTGGTGGATAATCTGATGCCACAGACTGGATCTGGGCCAGATCTTGGCTATCTATGCTGCAAACTATTTATATTGCCTATTTGATAGGTTTCAACATGTGCAGAGTGGAGACAAGTGAGCAGGGCTTGTTTCTCAGCACTGGCCCTACGTTTGGTAGAATGGCATTACCTGTAGCCATAGAATTTGTAGTCTCACTGAAGTCCAGGTGACTACTTTAAATGTATAAAATGAACCATGTGCCTAAATACATCTTTGCAGGATTGAGCCAAAGGAATACATTAGAAAAGTATATCTTAGTATACCATTTCTGTATTGCAAAGAATTATGTTTTTCAAAAGAAAGTTTGAAGAAAAAGTCTAATGTCCACATGGACAGATCTAGAATTTTGAAAAGGGGGTGCAGATGGTGAGATGCATCATCGCATATAAAACAACACAAACAACACATTTTTTTCCAGTTAAAAATAAATTAGAAGTTTTACTAATGTATTAGGGGTATAGGGCTACATTATTTTGTTTAAGATTGAAGCAAAAACAAATATAACTTCATTGGAATGAGTTAAGAACAATCTGCAGGGCTGTGAAATGGGAGCTTTATTACTGGAGCAGCTAAAGGGCAGCAGAATTGAAGAACAAAGGATAGCTTGAATGGTGTAACATCACGATTATTAAAAAGAAGAGAGGGTCATTAACACCTGTGGAATGAAGAATTTAGAAGGAATCAGGTAGATTATAATGAGCCAGGAAGTTAATTGACTCCCTCCACACTGCCTGACTAGAAATACTGTTGCCACTGCTAGGGAGTTGGTTTTGAACTTTGGGTGGATCAGGAATCAAGAGTAGCAGTGAACTGCCTCCCCACCTCTCTTGGATCTACCCCTGAATGTCCAGATGAGCCACTTTTATTTGTCTTCTGATTGTATTTGGGAAGTAGCTTTCAGCTTCCTTCCCAATTAGATTGTTAACATTTTGTTTGATTCATTGTCCATTTAAAAAAATATTTGAAACAAGTTTTGAATACCATTCCCTCCCTCACTACAGAACATCCACTTTTTCTGTAATTGTGTACCTACTGTACCTCCATGTAAATTATTATGTGCATTTAAAAATGTTATTTAATGCATTATTATATTATCTGTATTATTTGCTATCTGTTATTTTTCTATCTGCTATTGTTAAGCATTCAATTAAAATTGCTTGCCATACAGAATACTCTCTGAATGATTTCTCTTAGCAGAAGTAATAAATCATCCAGATATATTATCACTTTCACACTAGGGGCATACATATTAATGAAGGTTACTTTCCATTAGCATATCTTGTACTGTTAGTTATCTCCCTTCCTCACTGCTGACCACCCACAAGGGGAACAAGTGGAAATGCTGTTTTCATTAGTCAGGACACCTCCTTTTATCTTTCTATAATAATTTTGATGAATCTGTTTTAGGTACACTCCTTTTAATGGCAGATGTTCTCACATTTGAATTTCCTGGAATATTAAATTCCATGCTTTGTAAATGATTTACAGCAGGGACATAAAACTCATCTGGCCCCATAGGGCAGATGAGGGGTGTGTGACTGATTTGCAGGCTGGATCAGCCAGATCTAGCTCATAGGGCTGGTCCAGTACTATACACAGTGTGTGCCCTGGACTGACCATGCAGGCTTCTTGCAGTGTATGTGTCAGCTCCAGCCCAGCACACTGTATGCAGCATATGTCAGCCCCAGCCCAGTCCCAAGAGGAACATGTAGCACACAGAGCCTGTCTGGGGGACATGTTCATAGATTCATAGATTGTTAGGGGCTGGAAGGTACCTTGGAAGATCATTGGGTCCAGCCCCCCTGCACCAGGCAGGAAAGACAACTGGGGTCAAGTGACCCCAGCAAGGTAACTGTCCAGTCTCCTCTTGAAGATTTCCAGGGTAGGCGATTGCACCACCTCTGGAGGGAGCTTATTCCACAGTCTGGACACCTTGACTGTGAAGAAGTTTTTCCTAATGTTGAGCCTGAAACAGTCTTCCAGGAGTTTGTGGCCATTATTACTGGTTTTCCCCAACGATGCCCTGGTGAACAGTTGCTCACCGAGCCCCTGATATTCTCTCCTAGTGTAGCAGTAAGCTGTTACCAAGTCCACTTTCAGCCTTCTCTTTTCCAGGCTGAAGAGTCCCAGGTCCCTCAGCCTTTCCTTGTATGGCTCTTCTTTGGACTCTCCCAAGCTTGTCCATGTCTTTGTTAAAGTGTGGTGCCCAGAACTGGACGCAGTACTCCAGCTGTGGTCTCACCAATGCTGAGTAGATTGGAAGAATCACTTCCTTGGTTTTGCTGGAGATGCATCGATTGATGCATGCCAGAGTATTATTTGCCCTGCTGACTACAGAGTTGCACTGTCAGCTCATATTCATACTGTGGTCTATTATTACCCCAGGTCCTTTTAATTTGTGGTGCTGGTCAGTTTGGCGCCACCAAGCCTGTAGGCGTGTAGGGGATTGTTTGTCCCGAGGTGAAGCACTTTACATGTCTCGATGTTGAACTTCATTTGGTTCTGATCTGCCCAACTTGCCAGCTTTTCTAGGTCTGCCTGTATCTGCAGCCTATCTTCAAGCATGACAATGCTTCCCCATAACTTGGTGTTGTCTGCGAACTTGGCCAATGAGCTCTTCACCCCCACATCCAAATCACTGATAAAAATGAAAAGCACTGGACCAAGCATGGACCCCTGGGGGACACCACTTGCCACATTTTGCTAAGACAACACAGATCCATTCATTAGAACTCTCTGGGTCCTACCCCACAGCCAGCTTCCTACACACCTAACTTGTGTCTCAGTTAAGCCCACAATCCTCCAATTTTCTCATGAGAACATTGTGGGATACCAGATCAAAGGCTTTTTAGAAGTTGAGGTATACACTGTCAATCTCCTCTCTTTTATCCAGGTGGCAAGTTACCTGTTGCATGTGGCTCCCAAGCCAGATCAGCCCTGCACATTGGATTCAGTATGCAGGCCAGTCTGTGGGATCGATCAAGGCCAACCCTAGATCCAGTGTGCAGGGCTGGTCCAGGACAGGTGCCATGTGCAGCAGCACATGCCAGCTCCAGCCTGGCATGGCAAGTTACACACAGGACCAGGGAAGTGCTTTGGATCTGGCACAGGCGACCCATTTGTGGGCCCAATCCAGATTGGTTCCAGATCATGTGAGTAGGGCCAGGCCAGCACAGATGCTGCATGTAGCACATGCCCCATACCAACCTCACGCTTTATGTGCAACCCACACCACACAAACTCTATGCACCTCATGCAGCTTTTGGGGCTGGGGCCAGCACTTGCTGAATGCAGTAGACACCACTGTGGACTGTATCTTTTTACACCCCTGATTTATAACATTTCCTCCTAATTCTTAGTTTGTTGATTCCATTTATATTCCAGGGAACTAATTTAAAATCAACTTCGTCTTACTTATATTACAATCATAGACAAAATGAATTTAATCTTAAAACTATGTACTATTTGGAAAAAACCAACAATCCTCAAAACCAACACCCTCCAAACTCAAACTCTGTTGGAAGAGACACTGTTAAATCGTGGGTAGGCATCTTAATACTAGGATATTTTTAAAAGCTTGTTTCATTATCAGAGGCATTACAGAACAGCTCCATGTCTGGTGCAGCTGCAATGCATGGGGTAGTTCCGGCTCTTGCCATGCTGATTGCTGTGATATGGTAGACCGCTGCTGTGGTGGCTGCTGCTTTTGGGCTCCCACAAAAGTGGTTCCTGAGACTGCTGCCTTGTGCGCCCCTCTCCCCCCCACCCCAGTTATGCTACTGTTCATTATTAAATGTTTGTGGTTAGGATTTACATTTAGTTGTTACAGACTTACTTCTGTAGTAATATATACTCAAAAATAATGTTTAAACCTTTAATTAATGCACATAAATAGAAGAAAAAAAGGTTAAAGCATTTAAAGCTAAATTATTAAGCAACATTCCCCCCCCCCAGTTGTTATTCCATTTTTCTGTCTTTTTAATAATTTAAATTTTTTTCATAATCTCCAGCTGTTGGAGGGTTTTCTGAAAAAATTATTTAGAGAGTTATTTTGGTAAAATGTGACCCCGATTCTTGTAAAGTGAAGTTAAAAGAGTGATACATGACGAAAGAGGAAATAATAAGGAAGATGTGCTTCAGAATCTGTGTTTGCAATCTAAATTAGTAGATAACTTCCACTATGTGGTCAGATAAGCTATTGACATTACAAAAGCAGTCAGGTTTTTCCCAGAGTGGTGAGGTAATTGGTTGTTTTAGCTGAGATTGCTTTATTTTTTACTTTTAGGAAGAATAGTTTTTTTTAAAAATCATGGCAGGGTTGCAAACATAGCTCTCAAATATTCTTCACCTCAGGGATATTACTCATTTTAGTACAAACCTTGCTTTAATGTTGAAATATCAGAAACAAAAAAGTGAAATTGAGGTTATATAGTTACATACATCTCTACAATAAATCCTGAGACATTAATTTAGAACTCTCTCTCACATGAATAATGTTTGTACCCTTCATTTTGGGTCTAAGTCTTACGTTGGCTCTGACCATTGGAACTTTGCAGATTAACAGTTTTGGGTGTCAGTATGTGGCTGTAGGTCTTTATGCCAAATTTTGATTAGACAGATGATACAAAGGGGAGAAAGGTATATGACATAATCTGTGGAAGGCAAAATGACATACTAGGGCAGCATTAATAGTATGACCCCCAAAAGTTCACAGTTTAAATGTTCAGGATCCAGTTGAGATATGCAGAGGTGATTCCATCCTTGCTTGGTCTGGTTTGAATTTTTAAGAGTCCACTGTGACAGTGGATTCCTGGATCCAAACATGAACTGCAGTGGGAGCCATGATGATGAAGCGCACTCTTGCCACCGAAGCTGTTAGCCCCCTCTAAACACCCAGGCAATCCTTTGGAAAAGGTGGCAGCCTGATCTTATCAAAATTACTTTATCAAAACACATATCTGACAATCTCCTGGCTTCCTGGGTATTTTTAAATTCTTTTATTGTCACTTCCTTTTATTTTACAAGATGTCTTTGGAATGCTGATAGAAGACAGAGCATTTGAGGTGAATGATGTAAATCACAATGATGATAAGTGTTTAATTATTCAGCCTGCTACTACCTGGGATCATCCTGACCCTCCCATTCCTTTTTCTAAACAAACAAACAAACAAACAAACAAATGCATTTCTTTTCTACATTCTCTAAAATCTTTGGCAGATAATTTAGTCTACTGTGTTAACTTATGATCTGTCCTGTGTTGTACTATCAAAATTAAAAGCTTAGAGTTTAATTAAGCAGTTGATGGCAGAATGAGAACTCAAAAGTAAATTTTTACACGTTTTTTAAAAAAGATGCTGTTTCATAATTTTTGTAGTTTAATGCACCATAATAAGTTAACAATATTACAGCTACTATTTTTTCCCCATTTTTGACTGCAGGGGAAAACCTCAGGAGACCTCATACTGTATTTTTAGACTCTGACAATCTGAGAAAGACTTGCAATTATCGGTTTCTAAACCCATCCCTGGAAATATGATTTTTGTATTAAGCAAGTTAAACTTACCCTCCTAGGTGGTGGGAAGTACCAGAATTTACTGCTTTCATGAAACAGAGAGAGCAGTGAAACTGTAAAATAGGAGAAGATATTCTGTCAGTTACATTGACAACAGGAGGCAAATACAACCAATAATGTTACACAGCACACAAGAGCCCTTGTAATTGGAAAAGATAAATATATTTCAATCAATCAGATTATTTTAAAGTACTTGATTGTATTAAGATTTTAATATTTGGTCATGGAAGTCAAATGGACTGCTTGGGCTTGCCAGCAGGAGCAGGTACATCTTTTGTTTCGTAGGAAGGGTTTGAATATTTCCATTTCTTTGGCTGTGGAATTAGACATTAGGATCCAGAACTGTCCCTGACTTGGCACATTTTTGTATATGTTGGACATTTTTGTTCATGCCTTCACTACCAAGTTAACTCAATTTATCTGCACCCACATTATTCTTTCTGAGTTACCCTCACTTGAGTGGGAATGACCATACTACAGAATAACACCTCAGAGGCTGTGTCTGCCTTGGAATTGCACTAACTTGATACAGCACCAGGAGTTCTGAGGACATATTCCATGTTTCTTGGCAGCAAAGTAGGTTTAGACAACCTTTGGATTCATTCTCAGTAAATAGCAACACATCTTGACTGTTGTTTTAGGGCACACGGAGAATTACAAGAGGACACAATAACTTAACTGCACTCAAGTGGTGTACAAACGTCACCGTAGCAATGGATAAATTATGTTAACTTTAAATTTAACTTATGCCACAAGGCATGCCAGTCAACCAGAGTCAAAAGCACTGCCACACCCAATGTAAGGGTTTTTCTGCATGTCTGGGGATAGCAGTCCAACTACAATTTGAGTTAAACCAAAATTCTCCAAACGTAGACATAAAAATGACAGATCTCATAGTATAGAGCTAAGGAGTCTCCTATGGAACCCAATGTGGGAGGTGTAAGACCTTACTAACCTGGTATAAGTTTGGCTGTAAGAGTCACTCTGGTAATAGGATATGCTTTTAACCTTCCAAAGTCTAGATATGAGACATAACATAATGTGCATACAATAATAGAAGTACAGGCAAGTGTTAAATGGGTAGCCTTTATAATAAGAACTTAGGGCCACATCCAATAAGGGACTTTAGAGTTTAAATGCAATAAAGGTGCAAAGTTCACGTTTAGGCCTCTGGTTGCCAAAGTGGAATTTAGAACTCTGAATAAGGCACCTGGGACCTCTATAGAATACATGGGGAGAGTTCGGTACCTCAAAGCAGGATCCAGGACAGCCAGCAAACTGGGCATGGACGTACCTAAAGCCAGCATGCTCTTTATGCAACTGCCTGGAGCTGCCAACCAGAAAACACTGCAGAAAGGGATAAATCTTAAATTCTTTATCCCCACCCGTAAAAGCTCTCCCTTAGGACTATAGAGAAATGCCTCTTATTTAGGATCCATAGCCAAGAACTTTTCTGAATGGTGATGTCCATGATCTGTTATTCAAAGAACTAATCTGGGATAACTCTTTTCATTAAAAGGAGAAAGTAGTCATGGTACACTCCATTTACACAATGGCCTAGTATTTACAGCACTTGTCTAGACTACAGGAGAGGTAGATTTGATTCTCTTCTCTTCCTAAGGAGATTCAAACCCAAATCTCTCCCAGGCTTGGCAAGTGTGCCAACCTCCAGGCTACAGACTCATGTAGTGCTTCTCTGACCCAAGTAGTCATGAATTACGTTTCTGCACAGTGACATGGTTTCAAAAGAGCTGGTGGGGATTTTTTGTGGAGCCAGATCCTGTTGGTCCTGCTGAGTGTATTCTGAGAATGTTTGCTGGATCAAGCCCCTCCAGGAATTAAGGTGGAAGAATGAGTGACTTCTGGATCCCAGCCAGTGTTAAGAATGGATTAGACACCAAGCCTTTCAACCCCTTCAAGGCTGAAGGCCATCTTGCATATGTATAGAAACAAAATTTTCATAGATTTCATAGATTTCATAGACATTAGGGCTGGAAGGGACCTCGGGAGATCATCGAGTCCAGCCCCCTGCCCAAAGGGCAGGAAGTCAGCTGGGTTCATAGGATCCCAGCAAGATAAGCATCCAATTTACTCTTGAAGGTGTTCAATGTAGGTGCTTGAACCACCTCCGCTGGTATTTACCAATGCTCTCTTATAAATCTGTAAATAGTGTTACCTGTTTACTAATAAACCTGTAAATAGTTAAGCTGTCCTGGCTTGACTCTATAAGAATAGAGGGGGGCTGACCAGCATAGAGACCCCTCTTGCAGCACCCCTGCCTGGCTGCTTTTCCCCTCTAACTGAAGTGCGGGGAGCACATACTGGGGTGCACCCAGGTTACAAACAAAAAACAAATGAAAAGTTGGAGCTGGCATTTTCTAAGGGATACCTTGAGTCTAACAAAGTTGAGAACCACTACTTTAGATGTAGCCCAATAATCAATAAAATACTCTGCTGCTTTGGAAAAAGGGTTTACACTCCCTTGTGGGCAGTCACCAATACAGGGAAAATTGCGCACAGGTAGGATGTACCCAACAAAAGTATTCCTGAGGACACTGGAAAGTGGTGTGTGTGTATATACCTAGGAGTCTACTCCATTCATGATTTCATGGAAACCAGGATTGTCCATGAAATCAACTTAATAAAATAAAATAAAATGCTGGCTTCACAGTGGAGGCTGCCCACTGGTTGCCACGACCCAGCCTCATAGCCTGCCCAGGGGCTGTAAGGCACTGGCTAGTGGAATGGCAGGAAGAGCAACACACAAGATGGTGGCCACCCCCTTGTCCCTATTCCCCTCCGCCAGGGCTCATTTACCAGTCAGCATATTCAGGGACCAAGGGAATATTAAAGCCCCAAACTGCAGCACCTATGGAATTAAGTGCTTTAAGGGACAGGTAGAAGCTGAATGGTAGTCTTCAGAATCACAGCTTTTCATTTGGGGCCCCAATACCACCTGTTTTTCATTGGAGACACCCATGTCCTTAGTTCAATCTGGCCTGTAGCCCTGGGCCCTGGCTTTTAGCCTATTATAGTCTGGGAGAGACTTCACAGACTTCATATCAGATCCTCAGTGCAAGAAACATAAAAATGTTCTAGACAGTTTCTTCATCAGTGTTCCTCTCTGAAATAGCTTGCCAAGACAGAATGAAAGAAAATCTTTTTAGCTGTTCATGTTTCTTTTATTGGAACATAGAAATCAAACAATAAAACATCAGCCTTTGAGACATTTAGGAATACGATATTAATCTCCTGTTGGTTTTAGAGTGGTGTCAATTAATGCTTTTTTAACCAGCAGTTAAAATATATTTAACCAATACCCCTTCAGGAAAATATATTTTGGGCACATACTATAACTGTCCTCAATATATCAATTGCAGTTATACCAATGATATTTATTTTGTTACAAGGTAATTTGTCTGGTGGCATTGTTTGTTCTTTGGTGCATGATGTTCAGCATATTAATATTTAATTGCTGTACAGTTATCACTATTGTTTATATCAATTTTGCAGTTTGTCTACACTCAAATATCCCATTGACTGAATTAAATACAAGCTCTGCACATGGAACAATTGCTGGAACAGGTTACATAGAACATCTGCAGCCACAAGCTACATTGCTGCCAACTGAATTGTGTGAACCGGTGTTGAAAATTTAAACAGCTTTAAATCTCTCTTTGACTCCTGTTTAAATTTGATGAAATACAGTGCAGCCATGACTCGGGAGAAAAAAGATAGAACCAGAAGTTAGAATAGAGAGCCAGGAGGCTGGGCGAATAGAAAAGGAAGATGTTACTGTTTTCCTGACCCAAAATTCAGGAGGAAATTTGGAATAACTGATACAACTTTGAGTAGCTTGATCTCTGAAATATTATTATTATTATAGCACACTGAAACCAGACCAGGCAGGCACAGCACAGACCAGAATATATGGGATCTTCAGAAGATGCCGGGATTGCCTGTTTTGATTTACTTCCCATGTTTCCTATTGCAGTGGCTTAAAATGGAAAGAGGGATTATAGCTTACAATGGCATGTAGTTTGGTGAAAGGACAGACTAATAATTTCATGTAACTGAAAGATGTCAAACTTGTCTGAAGGGGTCCATGATTGGTTAGTATTTCCAGGTACAAGTGGCCATTAGAAAAACTACAGAAAATTCTGGTTCTATACTCATGACATTTTGGAAGAAGAGCCTTTCTGTCTTGCTGTTTGTTCATAGTTACTCAAATGCTTGTAAATAAAAAGTCTGTGATAGTTTAAGATCCTGCAATTGCCATTAAAGTCAATGAATGTTCAGAGCAGTCAGTACCTTGAAGTTGGGGCTTTTAATGTTGTCAGACAGTGAGATATCCCACAGTGAATTTAGCTTTAGGCATCAGTCAAGACTTACTATTTGTTTTGAGAGAGGGAGTTTTTAATTTACACTTTTCTGTTTTCTTCTTTTTTGTCTCGCTCAGTAGCCTGCTGTGTATCTTTTGTTTTTTACTTTAATCAATAAAGCGCTGTTGCTAGAAGTTCAATCTTTTATATTGATTTAACAGTATACATTTGTTATCTTAGTATAACCATTCAGTCATTCTTTCCCGTCATCACATTTTGGAAGGCTTTTTTTTACCTCTCAGAATTTCTTTTATACATTAAATTAATGTTAAATGTTAAATCAGTGTGTAAAATATATCCTCTATCTTTTCAAATAATGTAACTAGCTTGCTCTGTTACTTAGTGTCTAATAATGAAGTAATTCCTTGCTATGTTGTTTCATTTGCAACTAGGAAGGTAGGGACAAATATAAAGTCATTCTGGACAAAGTAACAGAAGCAAAAACAATGCTCACAGTGGCACCATTCCTCTCCTTGTTATGCCTGGGAGCTCTCTTGCAGGCTCTGTTGTAGGACTTGGGGTATGGGCAGATATGCATTTGAAGCCTTCCAAATCCCACTGTAATTTGGAGGGCTTCAAATTTGTGGCGCTTCAGTCGATGTGTGCTCCCTCTCCCTGCCAGCACTTTAACGTGACTGTGAGGGCACACAGTAGCAAAGCTCACCAGCCAGGAGGCCATTGTTAGAGGACTGAGCTGACCCTGTTGTACTCTGTTGGAAGGTGCACACAACTGAGGAAGTGCTCCAAAGATTTGCCCCATTTTTCAAGCATTTTGGCCATTTTTAAGCATTTCTCTGGCCACAAATCTCTATACCTTCTTTGTCTGGAGTGTTTAAAGGCACTTGGAATACTTCGACCTGTTCATGGCCTCAGACTCCACTCTATGCTGGTATATGGACAAGAGGATAGGGCCAGTAAGACCTGTCATTACTCTTGATGCTATTGGCCCTTCTGTTTCTCAACTTTTGTGTAAAGCAGAGAGAAGGAATTGGCTGGTTTAAATAGCTAAAGTCCATCAAACCTAGTATCTGGGTCTGAGCAGAGCAACCCATCCTTCCTGACACCCTCCTTGTGACAGTAATGTAAAGAAAACTTCATGACTTTGTCAGCACTTGCTTTTGTCTTAACATTCCAATCTTTTTTTAATAATATCATGGGCACAGCTGCAGTTGCACCAGTTCAGATAAATGTGGGAGTGGTTGTGCAGAGCAGCTTCTATGTTTTTTATCGCCTTCTCTCTTTCAGCTGCTGTCAGGAGAGTTAGACAACAAGGCACTAAAAATAAGCCATACCCTATGTCTTCACTAATATTCCCATCATTGCTGTCACCAGCAGACATGAGCTGGTGGTAGTGCAGCAGGGGTTGTGCATGTGTGTGTGCACACTCAAAGGGCAGATGGGGCAAGAATTAAAGAAAAATGCCAGTATGCACATGGCTCTGGAGCTTGAAACTTGGCATTTCTTGCCATTTAGGCAAAAGAATCTTGCATGAGGAGTAGTAAGTTTTCAGTATATTTAGATATATTTCTTCTGTCTTGCTTAGAAGCAAGACAAGAATTATGGGCTAGATTGTACCATAGAGATATAAATAGAGCTTTGTGCTGGGTGGGATGACATCGCACTAATCCAACAGTAGTCTGAAGATGGACTATATTTTCTTGCTGTTCAGGCTAGGTTGGGATGTACAGGCATATTTAGACTGAAGTCTGCTCTTATTGGAGTACTCTGCCTGCTTTGCCGGTGGGGATGAAGGAGATGTAAAAGCCCCATGGTCCTACTTCTCTCCTAGGCCCATTCAAGCAATAGGTGCATTCCTTATGCATGAAGAGACTTGCCTTGACCTTTTTGGATGCATCCTCACATGAAGGGGTATGTGTTTGCAGCAGCAAAAAAAGTAGCAGCACATATTTGTGATGCTACTTTTTGCCACTATGCATGTCCTTGCATATACATTTTGGTATGGGGCAAAATGTCCTGCTTCAGGGAAACTGCTGTTTCCCTGCTCCACCCAGCTCCTGGCATGCTGGAGGAGCAGGAGTAGAACTAGATGAGGGCAGATGCTCTGGCCAGCAGCCAGCCAGACCATTTCCCAGGAGGACTGGGCATCTGTGTCTGCTGCATTCCTCTTTAGTATGCACTGCACTGCTTTTTCTTGCAGTGTTTTTTTTGTTTTTTGGGGGGCTTTTTGCTACCAGGATTTCCTGGTAGCAACTTTTCCCTCTGCACTGCAAATCTGCAGTGTGCACCATGTTTTAATATACTGGGTGTTTGGTTTGTAGTGCTGCCAAGAAGTCTGCAGTGCCACAAACCACATGTGCCTGCACATCTGGATCCGGCCTCGGTCGGGTATTCAGGGAGGAGTATGCTTTTGCATACCATCATAAGGCACCTACATCCTGAAGAAGAATTATGTATTTGAAAGCTTGTCTAACTTTATCCCAACTATACTGTTGGTCCAATAAAAGATATCACTCCAAAAAATCCTTTCCTCCAAGTCATTAGTGTCCCGGCTCTGGTGTGAGACACGCAGGTGTAACCCCATTGTGCCCCCATGAGCCTAGGGACCCAGCAGAGACCCCAGGACCTCCAACAAGCCGCAGCCTGCCCTCAGGTAAGCAGGAGCCTGTAGAGGGAGGGACCTAGTCAGCTGGGAGCGGGCTAAGAGGGCCAAGGAGAGTCACACCCTGCCCTGGCTCCTACTTGGCCCAGCCCCGCAGGGAGCCACGTGACCCAGCTGCAGATGCATGAGCCAGGTTAGGGGGGAGTTTGCCACCAGTTCCTTCCCTTGGTGGAGGGGAGGGACCCCCCCCTTAGCCCTCTAAAAAACAGCGAGGTAAGCAGGGGCCCCTGGAAGGAGGGACCTAGTCAGCAGGGAGCGGCCTAAGAGGGCCAAGGAGGGTCATGCCCCCCCCAGCTCCAGCTTCTACTTCACCCAGTCCCCCAAGGAGCCATGCGACCAGAGCCTTGCAAACAGGCTGCACAAACAGGCATGCTCCTGGACCCAGTGCATGAGTTAGCATGGGAGTTCACGCAGAAGGGTGCATGGGAGGGCCTGAGGCCCTGCCTGTGAGCCCCCAGGGTAGACAGTCCCAGTTGTAGCCAGTCCACCAACGGCATGACACAGATGGGCACATGCTGCACCCCAAGGGCCCCCCCCCGGCACCTCAGAGGCCTCCACCCAGATGAAGCCCATGGTTCCAGGCTCCATGCAGATGGACTCTCTGGCTCTCAGCTGCAGGGGCTGCCTGTTGCTTTTTCAGGCTCTGGGGCCTGGGAACATGGCGACCTCCCCTTGTGAGGTCTTTTCCCTACTGGGGTCTCTAGCATGCCAACTGGAGGAGCTCCAGGCCACAGTCCAGAGACCACATGCCATTACAGACAATGAGCAGAAGATCAGCTCCTACTGCCAGGCCCTTCTCCCTCCGGAGGTGGAGGGTAGACTATGGTCTCCCTCCAGGACAAGGGAGGACTCAGGGACCTCCCATTCTGTCCAGCCCAGGGGTTGGACCAAGGTGGTCAAGGGCCCCAAGGCCCACCGCACCAATGTCCCTGCCTCGCTGAAACTCAGAAACAGGTATGAACCTCTTGCAGTCCCAGCAGAGCCTGCCAAGCTGCCAGATCTTGCAGACAACACAGGCTCAACTGTAGCTACCGCCCCCACTCTCCTCAAGAGAAAATGCAAAGTGTTTATCATGGGAGACTCCATCCTGAGGGGGACTGATGGGGTAATCTGCTGCCCCGACCCCTTAGCCCAGGAAGTTTGCTGCTTCCCGGGAGCCTGTATCTGAGACATTGTGAAGAAGATCCCTAAGCTCCTTCAGCCCACTGACCACTATCCCATGCTCCTCAACCATGTGGGCACCAATGACATGGCTCAGAGCACTCCCAGCTGGGTCATGAGGTGCTACAGGGATTTGGGAGCAGGGCTAAAGGGTCTGGGGGTGCAGGTGGTGTTTTCTTCAATCCTCCCAGTCTCAGGCTATGGGCTATGGAGGGAGAGGAGGATCCAGGTAGTTAACCAAAGACTGTGGTGCTGGTCTCATTGGGAAGGCTTTGGCTTCCATGACCACAGCCAGCTCTTTGGTAAGAGAAGCAGCGAGCTGCTGGGAAGGGATGGTTTCCACCTCTCTCCGCTGGGGAGGAGGCTGTTCTCAGCCAGACTGGCTGACCTGCTCCACTGGGCTTTAAAGTAAGCCTGCCAGGGGATGGGGGGACTACCACCACTGCTGGCCCACTGAGCAACTGCAAAGCCAGCAGACCAAGACACTTAAGGGAGCCCATCCCTGCAGTGAACTGTAGGCAAGGCAAGGGCCCCCAAGGGGACACTTGCATGCATATACACAAATGCCAGGAGCTTGGGGGACAAACAGGAGGAAACTTGTCCTCCTGTTAAATGCAAATAACTATGATGTCATAGGGATAACAGAGACCTGGTGGGACTCTACTCGCGACTGATAATGGGCCACAGGTATAGATGGCTATACCATGTACAGGAGGGATTGAGTGGACGAAAGGAGCGGTAGTCCTCTATGTCAAGGAAAGCTACGCATTCTTGAAAGCCGACATTGGCACCTATGGTGGACTTGAGACCCTTTGGGTTAAAATCTGTGGAGAACATGGCACAAGGGATACTATGGGGGGAGTCTACTACAGACCCCCTACAGAGGGTCAAGATCTTGACCAAGAGTTTGCCAGGGAATTGGCTGAGGCTGTGTGCTCCTGGTGTATGGTTGTCATGGGAGTCTTTAACTATCCAGACACCTCATGGGAGGAGTGCTCAGCCAAATCCGAGTGGGTGCAAAGCTCTCTCTCATGCGTGGATGACCTCTATCTGATGCAGGAAGTCTATGGTCCAACAAGAGGTAAAGCGCTGCTTGACCTGGTACTAGCAACTGGGGATGACCTAATCTGTGACCTAGTGATTGAAGGGAAGCTGGGTGACAGTGACCATGAGCTGATCACCTTTACCATCTGCCATAAAGCAAGTCAGTCAGTAATACAGAAGTCCTTGACTTCAGGAAAGCTGACTTTGACAAGCTCAGGAGGCTTGTCAGTAAGGCCCTAAAGGGCCACAACTCAAAGGGGAGGGGAGTTCAGGATGAGTGGTTGCTCCTCAAGGGAGCAATCCTGGATGGGCAAGCAAAGTCTATCCCATATCGGAGGAAAGGCAGCAAAAGGGTACAGCAGCCTCCTTGGCTCTCTGGGGAACTAGTGGACCTCCTGCATCTAAAAAGAAAGACCTACAAAGGATGGAGGACTAGATTCACCACCAAGGACCTCTGGTCTGGACCTGCAGAGAGCAAACCAGAAAAGCCAAGTCTGTGATGGAACTCCAGCTATCTGCAAATATTAAGGACAATAAAAAGTCCTTTTTTAGATATGTGGGGAGTGGGAGGAAAAGCAAGGGTAACATTGGACCCCTGCTAAACCAGATGGGACAACTGAAAACTGATGCCCAGGAAAAAGCAACCTTGTTAAATGGCTACTTTGCATCAGTTTTTCATCAGTCCCATGGGACAAGCCTTCCCACTGTGGGACAGAGAGGCCTGGGTGAGGGAGATTCCTTACCATCCATCAAAGCTGATCTTGTGAAGGAACACCTTGACAGGCTGGATACCTTCAAGTCAGCTGGCCTTGACGGTTTACATCCAAGGGTACTCAAAGCAGGGCAGACATCATAGCTCACCCCCTGGCACGGACCTTTGAGAACTCCTGGTGCTCTCTTGAAGTGCCCGATGATTGAAAGAAGGCCAATGTGGCCTTCTTCAAAAAAGGGAGGAAAGTGGATTTAACAAACTACAGACCCATCTGCCTGACCTCTGTCCTGGGGAAGGTCTTGGAAAAGATTATCAAAGAGGCCATCCTATACAGGTTAGCTGATGGCAATACCCTGAGGGATACCCAGCATGGGTCTGTTGCGGGTAGGTCTTGCTTGACCTTCAATGAAATCTATATAGGCAACGATTTTTTGGGTTGACATCTCTTATTAGCCAACTGTAGTTTGGATAAAGTTAGACAAACTTTTGAATGTAAAGCATTCTTCTTCAGGTTCCTCCTGAAGATAAATAGATAAAGCCATCTGATAATAGTGCATTCAGATCTATTTTATAGAAGTTGGAGTCTGACCCAAGTCAGGCCCCATTACCTGCCCTGAGGAGCTTCTGCTGTAAATTAATGTAATTAGAAATTGAAAAACAATTCATACTATTGTCATCATTTCTTTAAGCTGGGGGAAATTAATGAAATGTTTGGTGTTTTTCCAAGTAGCTTAAATCTATTTTAGATTTTAGAATAATTGACAAGTTTTAACCTTTTCTGATCCTTCATAAAATAATTGGAAGTAGCTATACTTGCAGTAGCAATGATTGTTTCAAATGGATTTTTTGGCTTCCTGAAGAAGAATGCTTTGCATTTTAAAGCTTTTCTGACTTTATCCCAAATATACATTTGGTCTAATAGAAGAAGGCTACTCCAAAAATCTTTGTCTCTGCCTCTTGAACTTTTCCTGCACCATCATGGATACAGCATCACTCTAACAGTACCAAATATATATTACACACACACACACACACACACACACACACACACACACACACACACACACACACACACAGCTAAACTATTTTAGTTCCTTGGATTTTTTTTCTTTCTTTTTTAAATAAACACTAGGCTGCATTTATTGTGTACCCCAAAACCCATTTAAAATAACCATTGCTACTAGAAGTATAGACATTTTCAATTACTTCATGAGGGAACAGCTGAGGTTAATACTAATATTTTAAAATCTAAAAGATATTTAAGCTACTAGAAGAAAACACCAAACATATAATGAAATTTTTCCCAGATTAAAGAAATGATGACATTACTATGAATTGTTTTTGCTCCTCATTGGGTGCGTCTATACACGTGCATTTACTACCTTTGCCCTGTGGGGTCAGGCCAGCTCTCAGGATCTCAATATTGTGCTGTTAGACACAATTGCACAAATACAAACACACAAATCAATTAGGTGCATACACACACACACTACCAGCTCAGGCACATACACATTCAAACCAGCCTAGGCACATGCATACCTATTGCCAATTCAAGCACATACAATATACACCCCAAAAGTTAGACACAGATCACTACTTCATATTCATACCATGCACACAATGACATATATATATATACACACACACTTACCAGTTCACGCGCATACAACCCACCTACACATACACACAGGTAAGTTCCTAACTTGGATGGTACAGTGTGTATGTGTGTGCTTGGGGTACCTGGGGGAAGGTTCAGGAGAGAGTTAAAGTGTAGGGAGTGAAAGTTGCCAGAACCAGGATTTGAACTGGTGGCCTACAGAGAAGCTAGCTCAGGAACTGAGGCTTGTGTGTACTTAAGGTAGACTGGGGCTGGAAACTGAGGCAGACAGCTGAGCTATTGGGGGGGGTGTAGATAAGTGGTGGCAAGGAGGAGACAGCCAGGAAAGAAACTGAGGCAGAAACCTGGTTGCTCAGGGGAAAGGGGAAAGGCAGTGGGGATAAGACAGTGGCAAAGAAACAGGGGGTTTGGAGGCAGCGAGGTGCTCAGGACAGGTATTGGAGTTGGCAGTGAGCCAGAAGCAGGAGAGGGAGAAATGAGACAGAAGTTAGAGGGGTGAGGAGCAGAGATTGGAGCAGAGCCAGACCACAGTAAAGCAAAACCCAATTTAGGGGTCCAAATAACAGTTTTATTAAACAGACAACACACTATACAGCCCCATGAAGTTATTGGTTCATACACACACACACAAGCGCTCACAATGGCAGCAGGAGAAAGAGACTCAGCGGAAGGGTTGGAGTCCAGGTAGGGAAGAGAAGCAGAGTCCAAGTCCTTGGTTGAATAGGGGGTGGGGGGTGATAGCTACCTATCCAGGCTGAAAAGGAATCCTTGTCCAGTAGGTGTTGTCCAGAGATGGGTCGCTGGCAGGGCCTCTGGGTGGATAGGTGGTGTGGCATGGTGCTGGTCCAGTTGGAGAGGGCATCCCACTGGGTCTGTCTTCACTGACCCTTTTTATAGGGGCAGACCTTGTGTGACCCTAGTGACAGGAGGCATGCCCAGGCAAGGGTCAGCCTCTTGTGTACTGAGCATGTGTGGTCCATGCAGGGATGTGCAGTTTTGGGTATCTGTAATGGTGGGGTACAATGGTCGAGTGGCTGGTTCTTCAGGGTCTTTTGTCTTTCAAATGCTGGGTTCTGGTCTCTGTTCCTGGGTGAGGTCTGTGGTTCTGGATCAATCAATGCGAGGTGATGGCCTGGTTGTTACAGGCCATTCAATAGAGGCCTGCTACTATCGTAATTCAATCATTCGTAATCACTCTCATTAATCCAGGAATCAATTTACATGGGAGGGGTACATGAATCATACAGTTGCAACACAGGGGATGCCTGGGCAGAGGACACAAGATGGAGACTTGACATACAAAATGGTAACTTGACATGACTTACACTTACTTACATATATAGGCCTAAAACATAATCGCACAATATAAAAGCAGTAAAAACATAATAATTATCACTTATAAAACAGTGGGTATCGATATTAAAATAGCAGGGAACTTATTTGCGAAGGGGGGAGAGAAAAATGAAACTTAATACCTAAAATAAAATGTTAAAGCTTATTCTACATCTTAGCTTACTTATACTTATCTATAGGGAATAGAGAGGGAGAGAAAAAGTCAGAAATGGTTGGGGAAGAGGAGGGAATGCATTTTAAAATAAATAAAAAAAGAAAAACTGGGGGTTTTGCTAAAAGAAAAACTGGGGGGCTTGCTACACTACGTAATAACCCAAATCACTGCACAGTATGGGCATGTGTCTACGTATACACGCCCATACTGCACAGTAAATATGGTGACTTACACTGACTTGAGCATAAATTTGATACCTGCATCATGCAGGTATCAAATTTATGACTGATTAGTTACTGCGTAGTAATGCACATATAATCACCTAACTGCATAGTAACACTATGTGTGTGGGCTGACTTGGGACTAACTTTACTTCCAAGTCAGTCCACGAATGGTGTTAATGTGTTTTAATGTCTGCATGTGTAGACGCCAGCCTGTTCCCACTTACTGCACAGCAACTTACTGCACAGTAAATTTATGGCATAAATGCATGTGTAGACACACCCATCAATTCAGAAACCAATTTTTCAGTTTCTAATTAGATTAATTTACAACAGAAGCTCCACAGGGCAGGTAGTGGGACCTGACTTGGCTCAGACTCCCACTTCTGTAAAATAGCTCTGAGTGCACTATTATCAGATGGCTTTATCTGTTCACTTTCAGTTGCCACCATCTGCTACTGGGAATTAATGTATCTTTACAAACAAATTCATTAAAGACCTATCCCATTAGTTTTTAAGAATCTCCTCACCTGATTGGCTGTTGGGTTATCACTGAAAAGACAAGAAGCTTAGCTTTTCTCCAGGATTTGTCCTGGAGAAAATTAAAATGATAACAGTAACTTCCACATATGTATATTAGGACTGAACAGTAGGAAGATACACTTTAAGCTGTAAAAGATCTGCATCACGAAGCATTGTGTTTGGTTCAAAACCAACAATGACAGAATGTTCCATGTGCAGAGCTATGATGATGGGGCTGTAAACTTCTTGCAAACAGAGCTCCAAAAGTATGGAAAACATTCAGTTTAAAGAAAATGCATTTGCAAGTCTGGTGATATTAAATTACAAGTATTACTTACTGTGCCAGTTGTAGACTCGGCAAACTCAGTAAAGAGTGCTTTTACCATGATGTGCGTATTGAGAGAAGTATAGCTATAAATGTCAGAGAGCAATTTATCACCTATTGGGATTCCATTAATTTATTTTGAAAGAAAAAAATGCATGCTACTTTGATCTATGGCATTGATTGTTCCCTTGATCTAAAGAGGATAGACCTGATTAGTGGGGATGTATGAAGCTTTAGGCACCGATTCGATTTGGAGAAGGTTTGGCCCAATTTGGAGGCCGAATCTCTGAATCCGAATCAAACTGGAAGACAACCCCCCCTTCCCCTGAATTGATTCAGTGGGAGTAACTATGACTCTTAAGGAGGTGTCTCCTTTAAGGGCAATAGTCTAGTTACATGGTCACAGCAGGTTTGTTCCAGGTACCTCCTCGTGGTTCCCACTGGGTACCAAAGGTGCCAGCCTGTCGGTAGCTCAATCCTGGTACAGTGCGGCCATGGTGACTTTCTTGCTGTTGGGCACTTCACAGGCACTTGGCAACTCCCTGTGCTTCATTGTGACAAGCATGATGCCTACAGAGGGCAGGATGATAGAGAAAACTAGCCAAAACTGTTCACCACGCAGTCATCTGATGGCGACCACGCCAGTCCATGGCAACAGGTGCCCAGTGGTGAGGTATGGGGCGATGCAAAGTCATGTCTGATTTCTGAGTGGGCTTCTGGGAGGCATCCATCAACCAGAGGTATGCAGTGCCCCACATGGGGCTGCCTGGGACTCGGGCTGAGAAGCCCGTTCCCACTCCTGGCAATTCTCCCTCAGAGTCTGGTGTGCTAAGGAGTCTGCCTTCTCTCACCAACTCCAGCCAGATGGTGCCTTCAGTGAAGGGCCATGGCATTGGTGGCAAGCCCTCGCTGGTTCTGGGTCCTGTGACTGAAGCCACCACCCTGGAGGAGGAAGGGACTAACAGGGGTGGTGTGCTTCCCTCCACTGGGGTTTTCCTGGTGAGATTGCCTGATCAAAACCCTTCATGCCTGATTTGTGTGGACCATGTGGGTAGACGCTCTGCTCTAGCTCTTCACTGTATAGAAGATCACAGTGGAGCAGATGTGAAATACCAATATGCTAAATGTGAGTGTATCAGCTAGAATAAGCATAGCATCTTCTGCCACATCCTGAAGTGCAAGTGGAGGATGCCGAAGAGTACAGCGAAGGACTGGGCATGTCCTGAATGCTCAGCCTCCTTTGATAAGCAAGTGGGTCTGTCACAGCACAAATGGCATGTACATCCAATAACACTTAATGTGGAGGGGGTCACAGGTGATTTTCAGAGGTTACATCTGGGTCCCAATCTAAATGTGGGTGCTGGATGGAAGAGGAAGTGGAAACCCTAACCAGATTGGACATGGTGTTCCACGGTGCTCAGAACATCAACCAGCTGATTGCGGCAGAATTGGTGACTAAGACACCAAGGCAAATCAGTTGTACATGAAGAATGCTGTTATACCACACCGCACCTCCTTGGGTCCTGGTTTGGTGGAGCAGCTGGTGTTCCTAAAGGTGAACCTCTCAGTGCTGGAGTTCCCCAAGGTCTACCTGCAGAAGGAGTGAGTGCCACCATCCTCTCTCCATCTGCACCTATTTCTTCTTCTGCTTTTTTTAAAAAAAAACATTTAATGCCCTGCTCTCAGAGCTGGAGGAGGCACTCACTGCATCACCAGTCAGCAGGGGAAGAACATGTTCCTGCTGAGCTCCCATGCCAGGACAAACTTGGAGGTATGAGCTGGGCTATGGGGAAGGAAGAGGCCTCAGGTCCTGGGCATTACCTAAAACTGCATCCTGCCGGGGTTGGGAGGCCTGGTGGGATTGCTGGTGGCATGGTAGCCCCCAAGAAATATCAGAACCATAAACATCCCTGGTGAAAGGTGGGTAGGAGGTGCCTTATAACCTCCAGCCACCACACACATGCACAGTCCTGGCTAGGGAAAGCACAGACCTGTAAGATCTGGGAGTGGAGCAGTTTCCCAGCCCTGGCCCCAGCCCCTGCCTTGCCTTGCTGCTGGAAGTGGAGCAGTTTCCTGACCCCAGCCCCCACCTCACCTCACCTTGCCTCACCCCTGGGAGCAAGGAGGCATGTGGCATTGGGGCTGGGGAGCAGAGCAGTTTTCTGGTGCCGACAGAGTCCGTGCCAGCCCCTGTCCCCACCTCGCTATGCCTCTGGGAGTGAGGAGGCACATGGTGCTGGGGCTGGGAAGGGGAGCAGTTCCCCAGCACCAGCCCCAGCCCCTGCCCCTGCCTTGCCATGCTTTGCCTTGTATCCAGCAGCCTACCTGAGCTTACCTCAGTAAGTTTTGCATGCTGGCCTCGGTGCCTCTCCTGTGCTGAGCTTGTTGCCTCTGAAAGCCGCAGCCCAGCTCCTCACCGGGAGGGTGTGCAGCATTAATGAGCTTGTGCGCGGCATGGTTTTAAAGAGTGCACAGCCTAACACACATGCAACCTACAGAGAACCTTGTGAGGGGGTGAGGGACAGGCTGAGGGTGGGTGGGGATGTAGCAGGTAAAAGTGGAGAGGTACCTGGGGATTCAGATGTCTGGCAGGTTGTAGTGTGTCATAAATCCAATGTCCATGGAGTCCATGAGTTTCTGTATCTAGGAGGTTGATGAAGTGAAGTTCATAGATTCGTCTATGAAAAGTGGTTTTCAAATTCCCTTTCAGGATCAGGCCTGAGAGATTTGAGACAGAGCGACTTTCTTGTGAGAAATATGCCCCCCACAGGTAGTTGGGTATTCTTGTCTGCAATAGACTTCCAGTGTGCATTCATTCTGGTGCACACTTGTTGCTTAGTGTCTCCTACGTATTTTCCATCAAGGCATTCGGTGCACTGGATGAGATACATAACGTTTCTAGAGGCACAGGTGTAACATCCACGAATGGTGATGGTTATGTTGTGGGGTGTGTAACTTTCAGGGTCCTGGAGATATGTTGGCAGGTTTTGCATTTCTTGTCATGGCGTGGTCTGGATCCATTCGGTGTATTTTGGGCTGTAGGAAGATGGCTTTTGGTGATGAGGTTAGTGAGGTTTGGTGCTTGTTTGAATTTGCAAACCACTTTTCACAGACAAGCCCATGAACTTCATTTCATCAACCTCTTAGATGCAGAAACTCATATATAAACTCAATATAGACATTGGATTTATGACACAATAGAACCTGCCCAACATCTGACTCCCCAGCACTTTCACCTGCTACATCCCCATTTCCCTCCCCGCCCCCAACCAGCCTGTCTCTTACCCCCGACACCTCAGTTTACATTTTCACTGACTGGCTTTCTTCCCTGCATTGCATGCCAGCAATTTGGCTTCTCTACCATTCATTCCATCCAGGAAGAGCGCACACACACCAACTGCAGATGCTTCCTCAGCCTGACAAAGGGTTTTTAAACCCTAAAGCTTGCTAAGATATATTTTTCCAACTATTCAGTTGGTCTAATAAAAGATATCAGAGGTACCCTTGACTGGTCTGTGCTGGGGCCAGGACCCAAAATGGGGGTCAAAGGGTCAGGGGTCCACTGCGAGGAATGCCCAGACCAAGAGCCTCGGGATTCTAACCGGCCTGAAGGCGGGGCCAGGGCCTAAGGGGGTGCCAAAGGTCCCAGAGAGGGGACCACAGCTGGAGGGGGTGAAGGATTCAATCTGCGAGGCATGGGCCACAGTGTAAGGAGAGGTACGGAGCTGTGGAATGGATGTCACTCCAAAACACCTAAATGGGCAGCCTCCTTCCTGGGAAACATCCTAGTCAGTTTTCCATCAAGGTGTGGTAGGAAAAATTATGGGGTGGGGAGCTGGTCCAGAAACCAGTGGGCGGGTGGAGATCTAACCGGCACCCTGTTACAGGCTACCATCCCTGCTGATTTCGTCCTGCTATGCCTTAACACTCACACCAAGTCACACGTCACAAGTTTTGCTTTCAGAGTTTGAGGTGCAGTTTCCCAGAAACCCCTGCACCTGTCTCCTTGAAACCTGGCAGGCTTCGTGGCCTCAGAAGGAGCTGCCATGCCTGCTGTTTTCATCCTGCTGTGGCTTAATATATACACAGTCACACATCATGAGTTTTGTTTTGAAGAGTTTGAGGTGCAGTTTCCCAGAAAGCTCTGCACCTACCTTCTTGAAACTTGGCAGGCTTCGTGCCCTCAGAAGGAGCTACAATCCGTGCTGTTTTCATCCAGATCTGCCAAAAAATGACAAAGTTATAGGCATTTCAGTGATTCCCCATTATAGTCTATGATTGAATCACCGGATCTCTCTGAATCAGCGCTGAATTTTTCGAAGTCAATTCAGCCTATTGATTCCGGACAGTGATCTGAATCTTTGAATCAAATCATCATCCTCCAAATCAGCTGAATCCAAATCCAAATTGAATACTTTCCTATTCACACAGGCCTACTGATTAGCAAGATACTTTTAAGGAAAACCTATGGTACTGCAGGTTTCCCTGTATAGTATGGATTTCACTGTTCCCTTTGCATCAGCCCTGAACTAGCAGGGTGGTATAGTATTAAAGCAAAAATTTTCTACCTTTTTTTCAGTTTGGACCACCTTTTAAGAGATTTTTCATTTTCCTGACAATTGTATGGATCATTTCTCCACATTCACAATCACAGTCCATTTGCAGTCTCCTGGGAACATTTCTCCTTCCAACTACATAATATCCTTGTGGCAACTACAACAATTGGTTACATGAAAGAAAAATTATGAAAGCATTTATGATTTTTAGCTCTCCTTAGACTCCTTTGAAAAATTATTATACTTTTTCTTTTGGTTTGCCATTTTATTTAATTTCCTCTCACATCTCTTTTTATTTTTCTTAGCTGAAAAAGAGGGTGGGAGCAAAAGCCAGGTGGGCAGGGAGTTCTCTGTAGGGCACCAGCAAGAAAGCCACTGACCACAGTTTAAAAACTTGCTTGTTGGGAGGCTAATAAATCACTAAATGTGTACTAATAAAGGTTCTATCTTCTGTGCTTGGTTCTACCATCTATGTCAGATGCTGTGATCAATAGAGAGTTAATGGCACTGTTTGCAATTTTTTTGTGACTATTTTTTTCTGTCTTGGTTAAACTGTAATTTGGGTAATTACATTCTGCCTACTTTAATTCTTGCTGCAGTTTCATTTGGGTCTAACCCCAAATTTATCATTTAAATAGCTAATTCAAACAAGATTTGTGCATTCCATTAAGTAGCAACTTTTGAAAATTTGGCCCACAGCACTCCTCTCTCATTCTTACTTACAATTTTATAGCATTTTTGTGTAACAGCATATGACTGCCGAGTTTCAGCTCAGAGATGGCTATATTTCAGTGGTGCATGAAGTGATTCTTGCATACAGAAAGACTGTAAAATATTTTGTTTGTGAGGAGAAGAGAACAATATAAAATATAACCTTTTTTTTCATTTTTTGACTATGCTAATTCATTTCTGCATTAGTCTTGGAGTCCTTTAGTTTACCCTAGGCACTGACATTAGTTTTGCTGAGAAGCAGTGCATATTAGCTTGGGCAGGGTGTTACATTAACGTGACTCTGGTATCGACTTGTTCAGAGCATGGTACTGCATGTTTCTGTGTAGATATACACTTAGACAGTGGTGTAACTAGAGCAGGGTGACTGGAATAGCCGCCCTGGGTGCCAACTTGCATGGGAAAAAATGGCTGCTGTTGCTGTTGCACAGTTGTACCAGCAGTGGTGGAAGCTGGAAGTTGTTGCTGGCCCTGTGTGTTATAGCTGCCCTGAGTGCCCAGCTGCATCATTACATCTTTGACACTTAGGAATAAATTCTCCTCTCCCCTTGAGGCATGAAGGGGAATCATCAACTGGAATATGGGGTGGGAGAGGGTGGGGAAGAAGAAGCTCATCACTAAGCCAATTGTAGGCCCAGAACTCACCCCTAAGCCAGTTGTAGTCCTAAAATTACAAAGAGCTTTATCTTCTTGGGGGAAAGGAAGACCTGATGGCTCTTCCAAACCTTCTAGCAGTGTCTCCGTTTGTACATGGGTTTGTCTCTGCAGAACCCCACAAAGGTTTTGCAGCCACTGAAGGGTTGTTGGCGGCTCTAGTGTGCAGGACATGAGAACCATATCTGGGTTCTCAGTATTTTGCCCACCTCTCCCATCTCAGCCACCTGCTACTGTTATGACCAGAGGTGGGGGTATCCAAGATTTGCTTCTAAACTAGTAAACTAAGCTAGAGATCTTTTAAAAAAATCTTTAGTCCACATAGTGAACTAACATATTTTATCGTAACTGCCTTCATCAAGAAGGCTCTACAAAATCATATGATGAAGCAGCTTAACAGGGCTCTATGGTTTTTGATGGAAAAACAAATGCATTATTTAAAGGAGAAAAAGTGCCTTTCTCTTGTTATCATTGTATTCCTGTCTTGTTTGTTGCAGATTGTCTGTCAGACACTTAAAATCATTTCACCCTGGAGCTTCTGGAAATTCTCTCTCTTCTACATTGGAAGGTAATATGCCAAAGACAGAGCTGTGTTTTGCTATATTTTTCACTCCTAGTATTAACTGATTGTGTGCACTAATAATATATGAAGACTTCTGTGCTCCAGATAACTGTTAATATGCTTGCTACTTTTGTGTACCAATTTATTTATGGTTTTCTTAAATATTTGATAAATATAGCAAGTCAAATTCACCCCAATATAGCTGCATTGATTACAATGACTATAAATCTTCATCATGAAATGTTCACTGCATGCAAAGGAGTGAAACAGTATAGGCATCAGGGCTGGAGAAGAACAATTATTGCACAAGCACTCTGTATTTGCCATAAAATACATAATAGCTCCCCTTTACACTTTTATTAAAAATTCATTTTGGGCCATTATGAAACCTTCCATACTAGGCTGCTTTTTGGAGGAATAATATGCTAACTGTCAATCTAAAATGTCTGCTTCTGATCTCAAGTCTGAGTAACTATTTTAATGAAAGAGAACAACCTGGCATTTGGGTATAAGCTAGGTAAGTCTTCTGCCTTCCAGGGCTGTTTTTTCCCAGTCCTCCCCACACATTTTCCTTCCTGCTGGCTGTATCATTTTTGGCTCTTTTCCTCTGAAGCTGCTATCTCAGCACTGCACTGCAGATCAGCCAGATGGCATATTTCTCTTCTGCTCCAAATGTGTCACCTTGGAGCCACTCCCAGTTTCCACCAGTGTGAGGAGGGAACAGTGGACCATTCCTTGAGTGAACTGTGGGAATTTTAGTACAATTAAAATGAGTCCCCTTAAAAAACAGTAATTTTTTCCAGTCAAGCTGACTGTGGAACATGATGCATTAGAGATGGGGAGGAACATAATGGATTTAGTGCCTAACAGAGCAGTTAGTCAGGCTTTGCCTAACATTCTTGATTTAACGAAAGACTTAACATTTTTAAGAGAGTTAGAATCAGGGGTGAAGCAATTGGTTTCCTAAGTCATTTTATAGATGAGTGTTTTTCTCCTTCTGCAGTCTCATGCAAATGTGAACTTTCAACTCTGCAAGAGAAAACATTTATTTTAGTAGTGACTTTAATCAATAATCAATGCTTTCTGTAGCTTCTCATTTGTCCAGCATCATGTCTGTGCTTACAATTCATAATGTTGATTTCAGTGCTTGCAGGTGTTTGGAATTTAAAAGCCTCTTTTAAAACTTGATTTGTAAATATATTCATTGGGTATGATTGTGTGAATTACTGTTTGATATCAGAGATCTGGGGAAAAGGTACTGGATGCTGGAGGTGATAGAAGCATATTGACTAAAAATATCAGCATGGCAAATAAAAAATAAAAGGTTTTCAAATAAATTGTGACAGAGCTTGGAAATTAATTTTTAAACTAAAACCAAATGATCATACATGCTTACCACCTGCTTGGTTTTCAGTTCAGGCCTGATTCCTCTAGTATCCAAGCCAAAGTTTCCTTGGAGGGTTTCACCACTGAAAGTATTGCTTATGCCATTTCACTCGGCTTCTTTTCCTGGTTTACGCTGTTGATCAACATTTCTGTGCACTTGAAGCAGGCAGGCTTAGCACTAGGTAGAACCTGATAGCTGGATGCTCTTCAAAGAAGTTAAAAAATAGGAAAGCCACATGTAAGCAGGAAAAAAGGTGGAGGAGATGCACAGGCAAATTTAATGCTGCTTTAAAAAAAAGAGAGAGAGAGGGGGTTTTTTTTGGGGGGGGGGAGCAGGGAAAGAAGAAGGTAATTTTCTAAGTTTTTAAAGACCTAGGACTGAGAAGCCAGCAATTCTATCACACGAAATCCTTCTGACTCCCATGTGGGCGGTGCTCATCCGTGGTACAGGAATATTCAAATCTATGGCACAGACCTCTGTCACTGGAGCTTCCTGAGTATTTGAGAGTACTAATAGGTGCTCTTCTTTCTGGAGATAGGAAGGAGATAATTTTTTCTAGTGAGGTTTACTAGAAGCTGACAGGAGAAGAGTGGTGGCTCTAAGAAACCTTACACTTCATCCCAGGCTATGGAAGCTAGTACTCTTTTGCTCCTGTCCCACCAGATGCAACTCCTCTATCCTCCATTCTGGCCCTATTCCAATTCTGTTTCTCTTGTCCACAGCATCTTGTCCAGTCTTTCTCCCTCCCAGCTTCTTGTTTCAGTGTCTACTCCCAGACACACTCAGTGCCAGCCCCACTCATACGATTTGTTGCTGCCCTCTAGCCACTGGCTCTCTCTCGCCCCACTTTTATTAGATCAACTGAGTAGCTGGAAAAAAGTTCTTAGCAAGCTTTTAGGTGCAATTGCCCTTCTTCAGGCATAGGAAATCTCTGCTGTTCCTTGGAGTCTCAGAACAGCAGAAACTTCCTATGCCTGAAGAAGGGTGATTGTGCCTGAAAGCTTTCTAAGAACTTTTCTCCCCAACTACTCAATTGGTCTAATAAAATATATCACATTTACCCAAAGAACCCTGCCTACCCCTGTCCTTAGACCAACATGTCTACAACCAAAAACTTCCTGACTTTAGCACTTGCTCTCTCACTTCCCACTTCAGCACAGTTTCTTCAGTGAGTTCCTGATCCTTGTCTATTTGACAATCCAGTTCTATTATTCCTTCCACTCTCCAACTTTTAGTCTTAGCCTGCTCCTTTGTCTCCTTGTTCTAGGCTGTGCCCCCTTTTTATACCTCCAGGCTCATCTCTTCACTATTCTATAACCTGGTCAAATTATTCTCTCCTCTTCTCCAAGTTTTCAGGGACTAAGAGAGACAATACCATGGCTGTCAGTTGCAGTGCCTGATTCCACAGTAAAACCTGGAAGCTTGGAGGAACAGATGGATCAAGCTTAATTATAGATAACTTCAACAAATTTAGCATATCTCTATCAAACACAAAATGAGAGATATTTTATTGGCCTATAACTTGTCCCAAATTCGGTTATTTTTACAGACAAGGAAATAGGTGCATCAGAGCACCTCACCTGTCAAATTTCAAGACATTGCTCGAAAACATGGAAGCTCTACAGCTTCTCAGTGAAATTGTTGCAATTTTTTTTAGCACGGGTAAAATGGAGTATTTGTCCCCCAATCTTGTTTTGGATATAGAATTTTTACTTTAAAAAAAAAAAAAAAAATCAGCCCGAGTCAGATAACATGCTTGGAAATGTTCATCCAAATGGTTAAAACTAGACCAACTTATAAATAGGGTCTTATAGTAGGAGTAGTCAGGCAGTTAAATGTGGATGATACTACCAGCTTCGCCTGCATACTTGTCCTTCTTATTTTTAATTATTTAAGCTATGTATGCTCAGAGGTACGGGATGTTTTGACAAACTGGTTCAGTCTTTCTTCATAAATTGCCTACAGCTGTTCTTATGTTTTCAAATTCTGTAATCATTCTAACAAATAGGAGCTTGGATTCAGGGTTTTTAAAAAAAAAAAATTAACAAGCATACTGGGTGAAATTCAGAGTTCTCAGAAGAAGCTACGTAATTTTTTGGTAAGTCAGCATAAATCAGTGCATCTGAGTATAAACTAGAATACACTGAATGCTGAGGAAAGCATGACTGTAGAAAGAAAAGTAATCACAAGGAGAATGCAAGTAGGCAAAATATACACAGGTTCTATACTGCCTTACATTTAGAAGACAAGTATTTGCTATATTGTAAGGCACCCAGGGATGTGCATGGAAATGCAATTAATTGAAAGGAAGAAAAATCACTTCAGGTCAGTCTGAATTAAAAGAATTTTTGTGTTTTCATGATAATGAAGTCTCACCCCAAAACAGTTCACTTTCCATGTTTGATTAAAATTAAAACATTAAAAATGTATTTGTTCTTGACATACTGTTTCAGAATAAAATAAAAAACAACACATCTTGTGAAAATTTTGAAACACGGGGTACCTATACATGTGCTAGATGTCTGGTCTGATGCATGCTATTTAGCATGTGTTGGAGTAGACTCAATTCATAGAGTCTGCTAGAGCATTCTAATTAAAAGCGCTCCAGCAGCCCCTGTGTCTTGTCTATTCAGCACCCTCATGCTTCAAAATGGTGGCGGGGGTGCTTGAACTATAGCTTGTCAAATGAGCTACAGCAAGTTTCCATGTGGTAGCCTCCCTGCCTGGAACTCCACTTATCCATCCCTTTACCAGAAAGATTCAACAGTGACTGGCTCTGTTTCCACAGGTTTCTCATGCAATACTGAATCCTATTCATAGCCCAACTTGAACCCTACTTCCAAGTCTTGGCAAGGGTAAGCCTAGTAATTAGTCTCCCAATAGGAGATGCTTTGAAGTGGGTCACAGTTTTGGTGGAGCGCAATAGTTCAGTCCTCCAAGACTGGGGAGATATTCTTCAAGGACTTCGTGGTCATGTTTGGAGACTCTCACCTAGCCTGGACTGGGAAGGTTGTGCTGTGGTCCCTACAGCAGGGGGAAGATTCTGCTCTGACTTATGCTTCCCTCTTCTGCTGCTGTGCAGCAGACACCTAGCAGAATGATGTAGCCTAACTTCATTATTTCAAAGGGGGGACGGGGTGGTCTATGGGAGGAAATCAAGGGCGAACCGACTCAGGTAGAAAAACCCTCAGAATTTGATACATTCATAGACCTGGCTGTCCAGATTGATTTCTATCTCTGGGAATTCAGAGAGGAAAAGAAAGTGGCTTTTCCCCCTCCAGGGCCTCACCTTGCTATGGTTGCTCCCAACCCCATGCCAGTGGCCAGGGGCTCTGGCATCCCATACCAGAAGAATGGGAACACCATTAGCAGCAGGACATGAGAGCTCCACATGCCCCAAGAGAAGGGGCAAAAGTAAACAAGTGATCCTGGGCCTGGTAAAGCAGACCACCTCAGGATCATCCAAAGTCCCCAAGGCATCCACAGCACATGAAGTCTCTGGCATACCCAGCCCACAGAATCCCTAATTACTCTTATCTACCCATCTCTGAATCCCAGGGCAGAATCACTCATTCCTTATGCTGACTACCTTACTGGCCTTTGAAGCTGTGAGTAATTTCATAGACAAGACCATGGCATGAGGACTTCAAATCTCTCTAAGGCAGTGATGCAAACCCAAAATCATAGACACATGGCTAGGGACAGAAGTTACATAAACTGGTTTAAGTGATCAGAAACTGTTTTAAATCTGTAACAGAACAGAAGTTCAGTGCACATAAACCAGTTTCAAAATGGCTAAAACTACTTTCAGTTAAGCCTGGCTGAATGTATATCAGACTTAAGTGATTTAGGTTAAACCAGCTTATGGAACTTCCGTCCCACACCCCTTCCTGGTTCAAGTTAAATCACAGTCCCCCAGCATCCCAGGATCCTTTGAACAGACAGCCCAGCCCAGCCCAGCCCAGCCCAGGGCTACAAACAGAGCAGGGTTGGCCTCACCCCTCTGCTCTCTAGCCAGAGCAGTGGGGGCTGGCTGACAAGGGAATGGGGCTGGGAAACCCAGGTGGGGAAACAGCCTGCCAGAAGCATCCCCTGCCAGACTTCTTGGACCCCTTGTCCAGCTCCCAGAGCAGCTGGGGTGAGCCTATGCCATACACACTGCTGCAGGGGCTGTGGCTGGCCTGGCCACTGCTTTCCAGTGGGGAGAAAGGGCCACCAGGCAGGAGCTGCTCCCCCAGCTGCAAGTTTGGCTCAGATTGGCTCTGCCTGGGCTAATGTGGACACACAGCTGAGCCCCTTCCTCCCCTCCCCTCCACTCTGGGTCCCTCTGCACAGTGGGGCTCACATCCGGGATGCAGCTGCTGTGATCCCTCCGTACATGTCCCCACCTAGGCTTGGGGCTGGTTTCACTCCCCCTCCTCCCCCCAATCTGGTCTTTGCTCCTGGGCTGCCCCCGGCAAAACCCCTGCCCTGGGCTGGGAAAGTGCAATGGGGTCACCCCCTGGCTGGGATTTCATAGATTTCATAGACATTAGGGCTGGAAGGGACCTCGGGAGATCATCGAGTCCAGCCCCCTGCCCAAAGGGCAGGAAGTC